>NC_083105.1:103100606-103400606 GCF_949774975.1 Lagenorhynchus albirostris | reverse complement strand
ACAACACGGATGAATTCTGAAAACATGCGAAGTGAAAGTAGCTGGATACCTATATGTATGCATTCCACCTGTAAGAGGTACCTAGAATAGTAAAAACAGACAGGAAGCACATTAGTTAGTGGGACTGGTGACTGGAGGAAGCAAGGAGTGACAGCTGATGGGTGTGAGGGGTCTTTGGGGGTGATAAAATGTTCTGGAATTCAACACTGGTGATGACTACACAACCTTGTGAATATACTAAACACCAATGAATTGGACACTTAAAAACCCCCAGAACAGTGGGAAACCAACCATACCAGTAACTGCACTAAATGTAAATGGACTGAACAGCCCAGTCGAGCACTGCCTAGAAGGAAATTTACAGCTTTAAAATGCCTGTATTGAAAAGAAAAAAGGCCCATAACAAGTATTATAACTTGAGAAGAAAGAAAAAGAAGAGTATGCTAAAGCCAAAGTAAATAGAAGAAAATAATAAATCAAAAATAGAAAAAAATTTTTTTAAAGAAAACAGGCAAACAGTAGGTAAAGTTAAAAGCTGGTTCCTTGGGCTTCCCTGGTGGCACAGTGGTTGAGAGTCCGCCTGCAGATGCAGGGGACGCGGGTTCGTGCCCCAGTCCGGGAGGATCCCACATGCTGCGGAGCGGCTGGTCCCGTGAGCCATGGCCACTGGGCCTGTGCGTCCGGAGCCTGTGCTCCGCGACGCGAGAGGCCACAGCAGCGAGAGGCCCGCATACTGCCAAAAAAAAAAAAAAAAAAAAAAAAGCTGGTTCCTTAGTAAGCATTTGAAAAGTTGATAAACCTATAGAAAGAATAGAGGGAGAGAGAACAAATTCCAACATCAGGAATGAAAGTGGAGAAACCACTGTAGATCCTACAGATAGTAAGAGAATATTATGAACAGTACTATGGAAATAAATGTAAAATCTTAAATAAAATAGACAAACTCCTTGAAAAATGCCTAAATTACTTACCAAAATTGACTTAAGAAATAGAACACTCAGGAGAAAAGGGAACCCTCCTACACTGTTGGTGGGAATGTAAATTGGTGCAGCCACTATGGAGAACACTTTGGAGGTTCCTCAAAAAACTAAAAACAGCTACCATATGATCCAGCAATCCCACTCCTGGGTATATATCCAGACAAAACTGTAATTTGAAAAGATAAATGCACCCCTATGTTTATAGCAGCACTATTGACAACAGCCAAGACATAGAAGCAACCTTCACCCATTGAAAGATGAATGAATGGATAAAAAAGACATGGTACATATATACAATGGAATATTACTCAACCATAAAAAGAGGGTGAAATAATGCCATCTGCAGCAACATGGATGGACCAAGAGATTATCATATCAAGCAAAGTCAGAAAGAGAGACAAATACCGTATGATATCACTTATATGTGGAATCTAAAATATGACACAAATGAACCTATTTACAAAGCAGAAACAGAATCACAGATATAGAGGTCGGACTACTGGTTGCTATGGGCAGGGGGAGAGGGATGGACTGGGAATTTGGGGTTGATAGATGGAAACTATTACATTTAGAATGGATAAACAACAAGGTCTTACTGTATAGCACAGGGAACTATATTCTATATCCTGTGATAAACTGTCATGGAAAGGAATATGAAAAAGAATGTATATATGTAAAACTGAATCACTTTGCTATACAGCAGAAATTAACACAACACTATATACTTCAATAAAATTTTTTTAAAAAGAAACAAAACACTCAAATAGCCTTAATTAAAGAAATCAAATCAATAATACTCAATCAAAAACTTGCACACAAAGAAAACTACAAACCCAAAGGCATTCAGTGGTGAACTGTTTGAAAGAAGTTACACAAACTCGGACTTCCCTGGTGGTCCAGTGGTTAAGACTCCACACTCCCAATGCAGGGGCCAGGGTTCAATCCCTGGTCAGGGAACTAGATCCCACACGCCGCAACTAAGACCCAGTGCACCCAAATCAATAAATAAAAAAAAAAAAATTTAAATAAAGGAAGATAAACAAGTGGAGAGATACATATCATGGTCAAGGACTGGGAAACTCAACATTGCTCAAAATGTCCATTTTCTGTAGCAGGCCTTTTTTGGGGGGTGGGGGAGTTGACAAGCTGATTTTTAAATTTGTATGCAAAGAACCCAGAATAGTCAAAAAAAGCAAAACTAAAATATAAAAAGGTAGAAAACTCACCAATTTCAAGACAATCTGGTACTTGTATAAATATAAGACATATAGATCAATGGAATAAGGCAGAGTCCAGAAACAGACTGAACATAGATGAAATTCGTAAGGAAAAATGGACACTGATTGACCTTCTACTTCATACCATACAAGAATACTAACTCAAAATGCATCATAATGCCAACTGCAAAAAGCGCTAAAGCTCTAAAACTAAGAGAAAACCTCAAAAAAATATCTTGACACTAAGGTATGTCCCGATTTCTTAGGAAAAAACATACTAGAAAAAACTGATAGATTAGACTTCAACAAAATTAAAATTTGCTATTCTTTAAAATACAGTGCCAAACAAATGGAAAGGCAAGCTACACATCAGAAGAAAATAGTCACAGCCCATTATATATCTAGTCATCAGGGAAATGCACATTAAACCCACAATGAGTTACCACATCACACACAACAGAATCAGTAAAATGAAAAACTGGGTAAAAGTAAAATTAACAGATGTCGGGAAAGATATGGAGTAACTGGACTGTTCATGTGTTGCCGGTAGGAGAATAAAGGTCACCGCTGCTTAGAAAACAAGTCAATGTCAATCGTGCTCTCACGCACGACCCAGCGATTCCTGAGAGAAATGAAAAGACATCCACGAAAACATCCGTGCAAGTGTTTACAGCTGCTCTATTCTCAACAGCCCCAAACTGGAGGCAACATACAAGTCTACCAACTAGCAGACAAAAAAACTGTCATATATTTTTGCACTGGAATCCAATGCAGACCCCCTCCCCTAAAAGGAACGAAGAACTGATACAAATAGCAGTGTCAGTATCACACAGACCCTGTGCTTCCTCAAAGAAGCTGGACACGCAGAACCCACACTGCATGATCCCAGCCACACACACACGAAATTCTAGAATAAGGCAAAACAATCTGCATCAATAAAAATCAGGTCACTGCGTGGGGTGCAGTGGGGTTTTGGGGGTGTGGGGAGGTTAGATTTAGTGCAAAGGGCACTTTCTGAGGAGATGGAAATGTATTATCTTGAGCAGCATGGTGACCGAGTTTGTGTAATTAGAAATAGGAACCTATTTAATTTTCTAAAAACAGGGGCAAACTATGGCTCATGGGCCAAAGCTGGCCTGAATGTCTGTCTTTAGCCTGTAAGCTAAGAATGTGAAAATCATTCTTTTTTAACGGTTGGAAGAAAAAAGAAATCAAAAGAATACTATTTTATGACAAGAGAAAATGATATAAAATTCAAATTCCAGATTATGAAAATCTAATAAAACACAGCCACAATCAGTCACGAAGCACTGCTCTGGCCACTTTTGCACTGGGATGGCAGAGGGGAGTAGTTTAGACCATGTCACCCACACAAAGCCTAAAATGGTTATTCTCCGGCCCTTTGCAGAAGTCTGCTAACCCCAGTTCTGAGACGTGCAAACCGCAACATTTAAGACATTGGCAGTAGCCTGGGTCAATATCCACTTCCTACTCCACACACGTAGATGTTTCTGGTATTTACTAAAAGCTCAAGACTGTTCTAAGGCTGTCATGAGTGAACTCATTTAATTTCACAATAAATTTAGTAATAGGTATGGTTATCATTCCCATTTTACAGATGAGGCGAGTAACGCACTAAGAGATTAAGGAACTTTCTTAGCTCCACATAACAGGTAAGCCTTAGAACCAAGAAAGGCAAGCATTCATCTGTCCAAAATCCTCTTTCTTTAGGGTGGGATGAAAATAAAACTTCAGAGAATACCGAGCACAAATTCACTCTAAATGTACGTGGATACCACTGGAGGGACAGAATAGCAATCACTTTAGGCAATTCCTTTCAATGAAAAGTAAAATTCACTGTGATGTTTTCTTGTCTGAGTGATCACTGCGTAGGTGTATTCAGTTTGTACAAATTCACTGAGCTGTATGATTAAGCAATATGCCCTTTTCTGTGTGTATTATAATATATCGACAAAAACAAGTTTTTAAAGGGCTGAAGCCTGAGCCTCACTTCAGACCAATTAGTTCAACTTGGATCAATCAGACCCCAAACTTACTTGCCCATTCAGAAGTTTTTTTATTTCATGTATACTTAGCTGTTTTTAACACAATTTACAGATTATGTTTTCAGCAATGCTCTGACACCTCACAGGTATGATATGAAAAAGGGTGGAACCATCACTTGCCTCCCTGGCCCAGCACAGAACAGCAGGACCAACACTGCCACCCGCTGTCCCCAGGAAAGGGCGACGAGCTCGGAGGGCACCAGGATACCCCCACCAAAGGGGGTTGACGGGCCCCCCACTAATTCTGCTTCTGTCCATCTGAGACTCACAGTTTCCTTCAAAAGCAAAAAAGTCACAGAAGCAGCTGCCTGTAAAAGGAAGGGGTAAAAACTCTTCTCTCCTCCCGGTTACAACAGCATCTGAAATTTTATGACATTTATTTAACTAGGGTCATTTTTTTGTTTTTTTAAAATAAATTAACCTCTCGTTTCAAAAGAAATCATTTAGGAGTAACTGACACAGTGTGTCATAAGGAAGAAACTAGTGTTAAGAGGCCTGCCATCAGCACTGGGGAGGGCGGGCAGCTCTGCACCGTACCCAGAAGCAGAAGGGCTGGGGGAAGACATAGAAGACAGGGTGACACGGTTGTCTGCGGGTGTCTGACGAGCCAGCACAGCTTGATGAGACAGACACATTCTGAAATATTAAATGCTATTTGCACCTCTAGCTACACACGTGTGAAAAAGCAAACTGTCCAGAACAGCCCACCTGGCACCCCATCTTAAGAACGCGTTGGGTTTCTGCTCTATACTACTTTAGGCGATGCTTTAAAACTTTTTTTTTTAATTTTTTTTTTTATTTTTGGTCGCATCGGGTCTTCGTCGCTTCGCGCGGGCTTTCTCTAGTTGCAGCGAGCGGGGGCTACTCTTTGTTGCGGTGCGCGGACTCCTCATTGCGGTGGCTTCTCTTGTTGCGGAGCACGGGCTCTAGGCACGCGGGCTTCAGTAGTTGTGGCACGTGGGCTCAGTAGTTGTGGTTTGCGGGCTCTAGAGCACAGACTCAATAATTGTGGCACGCGGGCTTAGGTGCTCCACGGCATGGGGGATCTTGCCCGACCAGGGATTGAACCTGTGTCCCCTGCATTGGCAGGCGGATTCTTAACCACTGCACCACCAGGGAAGCCCAGAATTTATTTTTTTATACTGCTAAAATCATTAATTTTATGTAAAGACGACAGAAAACAAAGAGTCAGAGTTAGAGACTCAAACTGCAGATTCTATGAGGGATGAAGATCTGGGCTCCTGATCTCTCAATTCTCTGTAGGGATTATTCATCTTCTAACCAGCTACCTAAGTCTCTGGATGTTTCCTTCCCTGTAAAACAGGACCCGGTTAGCCTTTGAGGGGATCTCCCTCTACCTCTTCTTCATAGCCTCACAAGAAGACTGAGGAAATGAAATGTGCCAAAGTGAAAGTAGATGAGTGATGGGAGAAGCCTGCGTCTAAGCTAAGAATATCCTGTAGAACACCCGTTATCTTCAAACTAATTGTTTTTCTATGGGAGATATTATCAATGTAAGTAGATTTATAGTGGAGGCTAATGGTAAATATGGGAGAAAATTAAACTAGGAACAAGTTAGTTATAGCCATTTACTGAAACAAAAGGGAAAATCAAAACCTCTTGTTGACAATTCATTTATATAGGACCACATGTGACTATCCAAAAATCAACTGGTTCTTGTCCAAAAGCCTAGGAAAAAAGAGAACTTACGATACGTTGTTAATAACTAAGTACACGTGATTAGATGCAGCATAAGCCTCCCCACCAATATGCAGTTTTCCTCTGGAGAAGACAGTCACTATTAACAAGCAAAAGCATGTGCAACAGGCCCCCTGGGGTTCACAGCATGTGCTGGGCTCTCCCAAGTGGGGCACAGCCCATCTGGGGCTCGCTTCTGGTCACAAAACTGGGCAGGCGAGGGTACTCCCGCGAGCACGCCACGTCAAGAGAGGAGACACAGCGGGGCCGAGAGGGCCGCATGGAAACAAAGACCTGGGCCCTACAGCTGCCAGGGAGACTCTGCCAGCAGCCTGAAGGACCCTGTGTCCCTCCCCAGCTAGGCCTCCAGACACGCCGAGCGGGGCCCCTGACAAGCCACGTGCAGACCCACAAAACCGACCGATACCAAATGCAGTTTCAGCTCTTCGGCCTGTGAACTGCGCTAAGCAGCCACAGGAAACAAACATAGGCCCTCCCGAGGGCGGGCCTGCGGTGGCCACGGTCCCAGCAGCATGGCCGGGACATCAGATTCCTGACCCACGGAAACTGATGTTTAAAGCTGCTAAGTTTTAGGGTAATTTGTTACATAGCAGTAGATGACGAATACAGCATGAAACAGGCAGAAGCACAAACACGAAAAGGAAGGGGGATGATAACCTAGAACAACAAGAGAATCAACTTTAAAAAATCAAGGTCAATAAACTGGGCAGATTCAAGATGCAAACACAGGAATATGTTAGGAATATATCACATTCTACACTTGGAAGTACTTGTACGGTGTGTGAGTATCACTCAACTCTTAGCAGCAACACAAGTTACAGTAACCCAGGAACGGATCTGACCTACATGAACAAAGCTACAACTTTTTACTGAGCAACATCAGGACTTTTTTTTTTTTTAATATATTTATTTATTTATTTTTGGCTTTGTTGGGTCTTCGTTGCAGTGCGCAGGCTTCTCATCGCAGAGGCTTCTCTTGTGGAGCACGGGCTCTAGGCCTGTGGGCTTCAGTAGTTGTGGTGCAAGGGCTTAGTTGCTCCGCAGCATGTGGGATCTTCCCGGACCGGGGCACGAACCCGTGTCCCTTGCATCAGCAGGCGGACACTGCCACCAGGGAAGCCCGGCAAGCAGATTCTTAACCACTGTGCCACCAGGGGAGTCCCACAACATAAGGACTTTAATCAAAATAAGGAGATTCCTTATGGAATATGACAAGATTGTATCACTTTCTGGAAGAACTAACAAGCAGGATTAGTTAAGAGCAATGGTATCAGAGCCAAAAGAGACTGGCAGGTACAGCCAGGAAGAGCCGAGTGGATTCTCACGTGTCAAAAACCTGGTGAAATGTCAAATAGACACCACATGCCAACAGGGAAGGGAAGCTCTACTCCATAGATGGTATGAGCCAACTCTAGCTATTCAGACCTTCAACCGCAGCCTGGCCCCCATCCCCACCATCACACAGAAGGCAGGCGTGCGACACCTGCCCCGCAAATTTTAAATGGGCGTTTCTTGTGCTTGATCATCAACCAACACACCCATGGAAGACACGGCCTAAGTATGTAACAGGAAATTCAAGTCCACAAACCACGAATGTGCGCAGTAAGGCTGGAGAGACAGCCTGTCAGGCAGGAGACTCCAGGTCATCACGTTCACCCCCTAACAGGCCTTCATGATGGGCTCGCCTCTGCCCTCACTCGCCCCTTCCTGGTCCCCCGCCCTCCCTGCCCTCAGGATCACACCCCCGAACTCGCTGCTCAGCCTACAAGGCCTACGAGGCTCCTACTCCTGTTGTGCTGTGGCCGCAGGATTCCTCGAATGGCTGTGCTTGTCGGAGACAGCAGGGAAAGAAGGCGAGCAGGTGGGCCAAGCAAGCCCCACAGATGCAGTGTGACAACCAGCCTCTGTGTCGAGAGCCACCAGGCAGGCTGGGGCCCTGTTTTCCCTCCAGCTGATCAGTGTCTTAGATGCTTTCTAAAAGCTACAAACTGGGTTTCAACATGAAGTCGCATTTTAGATGCTGGTGACGAACCAGAATTTAACACTCAGGGGCTAATAAGACTTTGGACTTTGCAGCTCAAATGAATCACATCTCTGAAACACATGGGACCTTCTGCTCTGCAACCCCTAGCCTCTGCTCCAGGGTGTCGAACCCCAGACACCCACCTTCCTACCTGCAATTTCGGGGGGGGGTCCGTCCTTCCTCCACTCACCCTCTTAATGGGCTCTGTAATATAAGGGCACTGGCTCAGGAAGCACCCCATGACAGCTCGGTCCACGGCCCCTTCTCACACAGGCCACGTGCTCTGTGGATGTCACAGCGCTTGCCATGGCAACTGCACACACTCTGCAGTGGGGCCCAGGACCGAGGGTCCCGAGGGCATCTGCCCTCCAGCACCCTGGCCAGAGCGAGGTGAGGCAAACAGACCCCCTCGGACACTGATGGTCATGGGTGAAATGGAGCAACCCCTGGGGTGAGCGGCCTGGAAATTTATTTTTTGAATCTTAAGTGGGCATTTCTTTTTACGGAGTGACTATACTTGCAGAAATTTAAGAGTATGATTCACTAAGGTGTGCAAACTTTTATGTCCAAGGCTATGTAATATAACATGTTTATAACAGTTAAAAGCTGGGCACAAACGTCCATCTATTAAATCGGAGTATTTGACAATCCCATTTAAAGAAAAAAGTGGTTATAAGAAAAATTATCATTGTGAGAAAAAAATGGAAGATATGAAAAAGTGAAATTATATACAGAGTATGACTACAACTGCTTAAAAACCACACAGACTCCCAAGTTACATCTCAAAAAGAAAATGGGAGAAAACATACTAAACCCCTTGTCATGGTGTTTAAGTGGTAAGATGGCATATTTCTTTCTACTCTTTGTTTAGCACAACAGCCTAGACGCCCTGGGGACAGTCAGTACACTCGTGGAGAATGCAGGAGACGACGACTACAGCATGAAACAGGCAGAAGTACACACACAGAAAGGAAGAGGGATGATCGCTCACACACACACGCGCGCGCGCGCGAACGCCGAGCTCCGCGCTCAATGCAGGAGCAGCTCGTCAACCCCTCATTCACCTTGTTACCACACGTCTACCCCCAGCCCTGACAAGCGTCCAGGAGTGGATCTACTAGCAGAGAAATATTTCAGACACTGTCTTTTTTTTAAACCGTGGCACCCCAGCCTCCTGCCTGCACGGGGAGCCCCGTCCTGTCTCAGCTTCCCGGGAGCTGGCCTCACAGTCCAACTGTGTGGAAACGTAGTAGCAAGAGAACGTCCATCAACTCTATCAAAACAAGGGATGAGGCCTTATCGGGAAGACCCTTTATTTGCTGACAGAGATGAAATCTTGCTCCAAATGTCTACACATCTCAATGCACCAGACAGCTGTGTACTTGGCAGCTATGGCGTGCGGGGGCCCAGAAGCTCCACGCTAGAAATGATGCTAGAGATACGTTCAGTAGATTACTCCTTTCTGCCCGTGGACGCAGCCGAGTAAGCATCGTTGACGTCTCCCCGCCCCGCACTGCCATCACGTCTAAGTCAGGGTCTCCCAAAGAGCTGCACAGCTGCAGAAGCTCTTCGTCGGAGGTTTGAGCCTTGAAACAAGCGACGCGAGCCTGAGGAGGCATCCTGAGCGGCGGGGAGTGCGCACAGACTGTGTGGCGACGAGAGATCCAAGCACCAGGCACTCCAGAGGCTTCAGGGTTGTCACACACGCCACTGTGGAGGATGTGGGTGCGGCCATGAAAGCAAGGCCACACGAGGTGGATGGGAGAGTTGTGGAACCCAAGAGGGCCGTCTCAAGAGAAGATTCTCAAAGACCTGGTGCCCACTTAAGTGTGAAAAAGATTTTTGTTGGTGGCATTAAAGAAGACACTGAAGAACATCATCTAAGAGATTATTTTGAACAGTATGGGAAAACTGAAGTGATTAAAATCATGACTGATCGAGGCAGTGGCAAGAAGTGAGGCTTTGCTTTCGTAACCTTTGATGACCATGACTCTGTAGACAAGACTGTCATTCAGAAATACCACACTGTGAATGGCCACAACTGTGAAGTAAGGAAAGCCCTATCTGAGCAAGAGATGGCTAGTGCCTCATCCAGCCAAAGAGGCCGAAGTGGTTCTGGAAACTTTGGTGGTGGTCGTGGAGGGGGGTTTTGGTGGGAATGACAACTTTGGTCGTGGAGGAGACTTCAGTGGTCGAGGTGGCTTTGGTGGCAGCTGCGGTGGCGGGGGATATGGTGGCGGGGGATATGGTGGCGGGGGATATGGTGGCGGGGGATATGGTGGCAGTGGATATGGTGGCGGGGGATATGGTGGCGGGGGATATGGTGGCGGGGGATATGGTGGCAGTGGATATGGTGGCGGGGGATATGGTGGCAGTGGATATGGTGGCAGTGGATATGGTGGCAGTGGATATGGTGGCGGGGGATATGGTGGCAGTGGATATGGTGGCAGTGGATATGGTGGCAGTGGATATGGTGGCGGGGGATATGGTGGCAGTGGATATGGTGACAGTGGATATGGTGGCGGGGGATATGGTGGCAGTGGATATGGTGGCGGGGGATATGGTGGCAGTGGGGATGGCTATAATGGGTTTGGTAATGATGGAAGCAATTTTGGAGGTGGTGGAAGCTTCAATGATTTTGGCAGTTATAATAATCAATCTTCAAATTTTGGACCCATGACAGGAGGAAACTTTGGAGGCAGAAGTTCTGGCCCCTAGGGTGGTGGAGGTCAATAGTGTGCCAAACCCCGAAACCAAGGTGGCTGTGGTGGTTCCGGCAGCAGCAGTAGCTGTGGCAGTGGCAGAGGGTTCTGATTACTGCCAGGAAACAAAGCTTAGCAGGAGAGGAGAGCCAGAGAAGTGACAGGGAAACTACAGGTTACAACAGATCTGTGAGCTCAGCCAAGCACAGTGGTGGCAGGGCCTCGCTGCTACAAAGAAGACATGTTTTAGACAATACTCATGTGTATGGGCAAAAAAACTCGAGGACTGTTATTTGTGACTAATTGTATAACAGGTTATTTTAGTTTCTGTTCTGTAGAAAGTGTAAAGCATTCCAGCAAAGGGTTTTAATGTAGGTTTTTTTTTTTTTGCACCCATGCTGTTGACTGCTAAATGTAATAGTCTGATCATGACACTGAATAAATGTGTCTTTAAAAAAAGAGAAATGATGCCACTGTTCACATGAACAGAAGATACATACCCCAGGGGCAGAAATACGGTAAAAATCTAGTTTTAATTTGTTAGGCATCATTTTACCAATACTGAAAACAAAGATCAGAAAGAAAGCCCTACATTGAGAGAACACATTCCACACTTGAATATGGTAGCTGGTGGACCCAACAGTAAGGGATATAGATTTCTGAGAGTGAAATAAAGTCAAGAATTACAATAAAATGAAAACTCAGCTGCAGAAGGAGCCAAACACGGGACCTGGGAACCGTGTGTAAATGCTGTTACGTCTTGGCCGGTGATCTGCTCTGGTTTATTCCAGGAGACACGAAACATCACTAGGACTGGTTAATTCCTTCCCTCCGCCAGAAACGGTAAGATTGGGGTTACTCACGTGATATCCCTTCGCTGATAGCAGCCCTGAAGTAGGCAGGCGATCAGGTCACTGATAAACTCCACGTCGTCTCTGTGAAGAGCTGCTTCTAACTCCTGAGGAGGAGAAGGGAGAGGGATTGAGAGCTCAGACACAGATGCAGATTTCCTAACAGCCAGCAGCTCATCCCTTCCAGGTCGCCACCACACCACCACTGCCGTCACCGTCACGGGCCAACTGCCCTCCTTTTTGGTTTTCCAAGAGTTTACTCCCCCACTGCTCCTTACCAAGCTCCATTCCTTTCACCTGCACACACAGACACCTCTTTTTACAAGTCAATGCAGCACAGTCATAAAAGAGCTTAACTTATATTAATATACTGTTTTGCTTTCTATTACTTTGCAAGAGTGTAAAGGAGCCAATACGTAATTACTCAGAAAGTATTCATTTACTGAAGAGTTTCAGCAGGCAAGCCAACCGCAACAGCTTTCCAGAGCCACGCTACCTTGAGAAGCGGCACTAGGAAGTGAGCAATCTGTGGTCCCCACAGGCCCGGGGAGGGGCTGCCAGCGCCAAGGCCGAGCTGACATCACCTGAAGGGAAGTGAGGCGATGCCGTGCTAAGGGGCTAATCCCAGGGGAGGTGCACGTGCTGTCCTTGGGGTTTAGGCAGAGATGCCAAAGATTTAGCTTGACTTTGCACATACCCTGAACAAAGGTTCGTTGAAGAGCTACAGGGACAAAAGGTGACAGCGTGGAATTTTGGGAGATTCTATTCCCTTCTCAAGTTCCCACAGTGAACCAGTGTTTCCTGAGATGATGGAACATGCCCCAATCACCAGCTCCCGGGATGCAGAGAGGGCCCACGTCTGGTCCACCAGGATGCCGTCCACCCACCATGCAAGTCATTTCCCAAGGGTCCACTACGCTTGTGGTGTGGTCGGCTCATAACCAAAACTGCGAGGGTCTTATGAGTGGTTTGGAAAGCATGAGGTGTGCCAAATATGCAGCTTCTGTTCTGCCCACACCAAGTACCGGGCAGTGTACACAAGAGGTGGGGATCCACTTCTGCTGTAAAAATGGTAACGGTCTTTTTAAAGCTATTTTAATTGTTCCGTTTATTATTCTATGTTTAAAAGTTTCTAAGTTTGTAAACACGCACTCCGAAAACTTCACATGACAAAAAACTGCTAAACACACCAACTGATAGAAGCAAACAAAATACAAACTACCCTGAGAAGGAAAGGGCATAGACGTCTTGAAAGCCCAGGTGAGCGAAACTCAGAATTCAAAGACAAGGCCCAGCGTGAAAACCTTGTGCCTGCCCTACATACAAATTTGGTAACGATGAGCATGTCTATTACAATGGCTCTTATTCTTCTATTAGCTTACTAATTCCTTTGGGCAGAGCTCTTTTCTACATTCTACCGACCAAACATAACAAGGATTTGAACTATATTTGGTCAGAATTCATTTATTCAACAAACATTTCCGGGGCACCCAGCACTTCCCGAGCCCTGGGGAGCTGGAGTCAGTGGGGGGAGTAGACGGGACACAGCACCGCTGGGCATAGAACCGGTGCTGTGGGAGGGACGGGCACTGCTCCAGGGGCCCAACACCCGGGGTGGGGCTGCACACGGGGCAGGTGGGCCCGGCCTGCCGTGGAGAGGGTGGGACCCGCCCGGCTGCTGCGGCAGAGGGTGGAGATGAGGCCACTGCGGCTCGAGCAACAGCCCAGAGGAGACTCTGAGGGACTTAGCTGAACGAGACAGACAGCAGGAGGGGAGACACGCACATCCAGAGCCCAACAGGAGCACAGGAGGGACAGAGCAAGGGAAGATTCAGGCTCCTACTGAAGCCCAGTCACACTGGGCAAGACCCCAAAGGAAACCGCAGTAAGAGAAGAGGCTGGACCCTTGAAGCACAAAGTCCCAGGCCACCTCGTTCAATAGATTAGCCAGAATTACTGACACTAGAACCGGAAGGAAAACATCCACAAACCAATGATGGGAATGTGTCATGAACCAAGAATTATGAAATACAACCTGTGAATCTGAGGTTTAAAAAAGGAAAGAAAAAACTGTTGCACTGTACTTTCTGCTGGCCTCAGAACCCAGGCTTCATTGGTGATTCAACCACTGTTTTCTTTTTTAATATTGATTTGTTTATTTGGTTGTGCCGGGTCTTAATTGCGGCATGCATGTGGGATCTAGTTCCCTAACCAGGGATCGAACTGAGGCCCCCTGCATTGGGCGTGCAGAGTCCCTTCCACTGCGCCACCAGGGAAGTCCCCAACCATTGTTTTCTTAACATTATCAGCAGAAAGTGAAGACTAACACCCCTATCTACATTTGAAAAAATTATTAGATGACCTGTTCTGTCCAACTCTGGCAGAGTCTAAATGGCACTGGTGAAAACCTACCCCCAGTGAACCTGGGCTTGCCTTCCTGGCACAACCATAGTCTAGGGAGCCACTGGGAAGGCGGTTACATACGAGGCTGTGCATCGGGGATGCTGAATCAGCTCTTCCAAGGGCAACTGGACAGGCTTGAAATGTCTCTCAAATGAGTACTGAGAAGGGCTCTGATATCATGAATGCAATCCCACCCCCTGCCTCCCATTTCACCCATGGGATACGGTGACTCACAAACAGTAACTCACAAAATATACAATTGCTTTTCATATGTATTTCTATGATATTATGCTTCATAAATCAGAAGCTACCTAGAAAACAAAGCACAATAGATGCAGGCCCCTGGGAACCTGTGAGGTGCACTTGCCCCTGTAGCCCGGCAGGGCCTGGCCCACACGAGTGGTGGGCAGCCCGAGGAAGAGGGCACTGCCCCGCGCAGCCCGCTGTCCTCCCCTGCAGCTGCCGCATGGCGACCAGAGCGCCGGGCGCAGCCTCGGCGCCCACGGCCCTCGGCCTAATGTTACAGAGACAGCAGAGGAGACACAGGAGAGCAATTTCAATCCCGCTGAACAAGAAAAAGGGCCGGCTTATCGGTTAAAATGTTTTCACTTCAATGGATAGAGTTTCAGATTTGCAAGGTGAAAACGTTTTGGAGCTGATTCAGAACAATGTGAATATACTTAACACTCCTGAATTGTGCACTTAAAACGATGCTAAATTTTGTGTCTTTTACCACAATTTATTATAGGAAGAAAAAACTTTATCACATTAAAAGTTCCCCTGTGCAGGGGTTGTTGTGATGATTTAAATGAGGCAATGCTTATAAAAGCCAGACCAGCCTGGCACACAGCAAATGCTCTATAGCATGTGAGCACAGCAATTATCTCATCTTCCTTAAGTGGTGGTGTGTAGAAAAAAGCAGACTGAAGAGATAGAAAGCGGTCTTTTCAAAATTCAGGTTTCTGAACAACAGAAATTCAAACTCTTAATACACGGCCTGTGTGCATGAGCCAATAAAACCATCTCCAGATCCAGTTATTCAAAGCCTTACCACATACGCCTTCAGCCGGGAGCCTGAGGCTTAGGCTAAGGCAACGAGAAATAAACACCCTTCAAGCGCCCCACCCCCACTTTCCTCCTCCCCTTTTGTATTTCCTTTTCACTGTGGGCACTGAGCTGTGAGGACAGAAATCTGAACTTTGCCAAGATGCTCTGGGGCGGGGGCGGGGGGTTGTGGTGATCAGCAAATCAGCCGAGAAGGGACACGAGAAGGGCTCCTGGGCTCCCGCTCTTCAGAGGGGCCGGAGGGAGAACAGGGCTCGCCCTCCGTGCAGCTGGCCGCACAGCTCATTAGGGACGGGCCTGTTCAGCACCGGCACACGGCCCTGCCCTCGGGACCCAGCGGTGGCTGCTGGGAAAAGAACCCCAGGGAGAGCCAGGGAGGGAAAGGGGGCCCTTAGCCTATGTCGTGGAAACTCTTCGCCACAAACAGGGACAATGTCCAGAAGAGACAGCCAAGTGCAGCACAGGGAACACAACTAACTCCTTCGACGCACGGCCACCACTTAGCACCTGTTCTCAAATGTCACCGCAGGGACTTTCTACTCTTTGATCTGCTCCTGAGCGCCGTACAAGTCTTCTTTAATCTTTTGCGAAAGAAGGTGGTAAAGAGAGAACAACTTTCTTTCCTTCAACTTCCAAGGAAGGATGAAGATCACAGAGCTGCACCCTCCGGGCACAAAGATCCTGCTGAGTGTACCTAAGGAGGGAAAAAGGGCTAAGGAAAACAGCCATATGTGCTGTATTTGATTTCAGAAGGTTACGAGTCTTTCTCACCTGCACAGGAACCAACTGCAAGGCAGTAGGGGTCACAGTCAAAGGCGGGGGCTTCTGCGTGGGCCCCAGAACTGCACTCACACAAAGGAGATGCACAGCAGGCCCTCCGAGGACCATCCCAGCTGCTCTCCATGAGACCGCCTGGGGAGCGGGCTCAGCCTCCAGAAGGCCTCCCTGGCTCTGGCCGCTGATGCTTTCTAACGTGATATAAATTAATTTAATCCCAAAGGCTGCCCGGGCCAATTCAAACCGTGCGGTATACATCAGCCCAAGCGGGTTACCGCTGAGGATCCCCGAAGTGCTACCCCAACGTCCTCCCCGTGGCCGGCAGCTCTGCACCGCGGCTTCGCTGCAGACACACCTTCCTCTCGGCAGCCCACAACATGGCTGTCACTGGCTGTGATGCTGGGGAACAACAGAAAGGAAACCACATAGCTCCCCTCAGATAGGACTGCTACCCTAGAATATTAGATTACTGCAAAATACTTATCAAAGCAATAAATGTGTAAACCTACAAGAAATGGATTTTCTAAAAAGGTATACATTACCAAAACTGGCTCCAGAAATTTTTAAAAAGGCTCAGAACTTTCATGGATCTTCTCCCACAAGAAAGCCCCCACGATACACAAATAATTCCTGAGCACTGAAGAGATGGAAGCTTCGCAACACGTCCACAAAGCTGGTGCTGGATGAGCAGGGCCCTGCGGCCCCTACAAGCCTCAGACCCAGGTCGGCGTATGGACGTCATCGCAGAGACTGTGCCCCTCGGGCCCCACGGCGCATGGACGTGGCACAGCTTCCTAGAAAGCCGGGTTTACTCTGATTGTTTTGTTTTCATCGTTGTTGCTTGTTGTTTCGAAAGATTTTTTTAACTGAAACAGGAGACTTCATCAGACAAGTTATGCCAAAGCTACTTCAGACGGTAGAGCTCTAGACCCCTGAGGTTAAGCAACCCTACTCCCTGCTCACCACTGGACTGGCTGGAAATTATTTTATGTGGAGCCAGTGAAATGTGCGTAGAGAAGCAACAGTCAAGGCTGGAGGATTAATTTGGGCGCGGTTTGCAGGACACAAGGTAAGAGAGACCCAGGGTGAGAAGGTCCCAAGCCCAGCCCAGGGAAGACGCCAAGGGGCCAAAACCAGGAGGACGTCAGTGAAATGGAAAGGATGGGGTGAAACGGGAGCGTTTCAGGAGCAGAGTCAATGAGATTTGCAACTAACTGTAGGTAGAGGGCAAAGGACAGGAAATTTTAGGTAACAAGTTTTAATCCTGCGTCTCCCGCCCCCCAACAAAAGATTATGGGATCGCTAAGTGATAAACAAAAAAGCTGAAAGGAGGCCAGGTGGGAGGGACAGAGACGACAAAGTTTAAACTGGGAAACATGCTGGTTGTTGGTATGTGACCACAGCCTGGTCTCCTGAGAGCAGCACAGAAAACTGCAGGCATGACTTGGGTGTGTGGGGCCCTCCTGACCGGTCCAATCAGCTCACCCCTCCGTGGTCACGTGACAGTGTGTGTGTGGGGGGTGTCCACAAGTGAACGGTGTCCCTGCATCTGAAGACATGCTCCACACCAGGCTCTCTGTCTAGTGCTGAGTGTGCCAACAGGTCTGGAGACGCCCCCCTCCGGCAGCCTCACATCTGGGAGGGGCAGGCAAAACGAGCAGTAGTCCCCATTCCCAGCTGTGGCTGCAGACAGCAGTGACTAAGAATGAGCACCTCACGAGCACCTGTGCCGAAAGCCCTCGGGCCTCCGCAGAGGAAGGGCTGGAAAGAGCAGAGAGAAAACCAAGGACAGGAGCCCCTGGGAGCAACCAGGCTAAAGGATGAATGTGTGACTGAAGGTTTGCAGAAATGCCTGCCATCGAACAACGAGGAAATCTGGATGTCGTTATAACTGAAAAAATAGTTCTGAATTCTCACTGGGAAAAGATAAAGAATGTTCTAACCAATCTGCATGCTATCTAAAGATGTCCCCAGGTAAAGAACTGGGCTGTGTTGACCCAGCCCCAACCCTGGTGGGGCAGGACCTTTCATCAGGCTGGGGAGAAATCACCCCCTCTTCTGATTCTCAGCTCCCTGACCAGTACGTGGGCCTGGGTGTTAGGAAGGTGGTGTGTGTTGAATGGCAGGTACCAATCCAATTTTAAATCAACGAACAAGGTCCTACTGTATAGCACAGGGAACTAAATTCAATATACTATGATAAACCATAATGGAAAAGAATATGGAAAAGAATGTGTATATATACATATAAGTGAGTCACTTTGCTGTACAGCAGTAATTAACACAACACTGTAGTTCAACTATACTTCAATTAAAAATAAATTTAAATAAATAAACAAAACACCATCGCGAGACCCTGGGCCCACTGACATCGTTAGGGTTCTGAATCTACAGAGCTGAGCACCAAATCGATCACCTGGAAGGCCTCACAACAAAGCCAGCTACATACAGTCCCAGCAGGACCTCTAGGAAAGGAACACCTGAGAAGCTGTGCAGCAAGCAGGTACCACTCTTGTTGGGCTGAGGCAGACTCCTCAGCAAAATTCTCTCACAACAGAGTTATACAGAACGTCAATACTGACCGAGTTTCTTCTATTACAGGACACTCACTCAACTGTTTTATTTTGGGGTAAGAAATTAAGGAAGAGACAATAGCTTGAGACAACCTCAGTCAATGCCAGTTCTGGATGCCTCCAAAGGCCACTGACTGAATCATTTTACAAGGAGGCAAAAAACCTCGACAACGATTCCATAATGGTTCCGCAGTTATGATAACAATTACAAGTGTTGAAAGTCACCTTAAATAGAAACATACAAAGTGCTTACGTTCTAATGACCATGACTATATACCCACAGAGCAACTAAAAACCAAACTATCTTACTATTGAGTGAATAGGGACTTGGGACAAATTTTTCAGAAATCAGCATTAAAAGCAGATTCAAAAAGATAGAAGTGAGGTTGAAGTATTCTAGAAAGCTGTTCTTGAGATCTCCAAAAGTGGTTCTAGTGATGATGAAGAAATTATTTCTGGAAATAAGGATGGGGAGAAAAAGCAATTACTTCTAAACTTAAAATTCAAATGTTTATGTAAAATCCCCAAAGTCAAATCTCCAAACAGAAATTTGACTATTTCATCTCTATTATTAAAGTTTAAATACACTATGATAAATCAACAGTCCCAAAGTTTTATTGAATCATCTCATTGGGAAGATGGGGTATCGCCTAAATTTAAGCATGTGTGGGAAGTTTTCATGTTAATACCACTATAAAAGGAACTGAGTCAGAATTCATAACTCCCACTCTTTCCACTTTACCAAAAAGGAAGAGACCATTAAAGTTTGGAAAGGAGAGGGACTTGCCTGGTGGTGCAGTGGTTAAGAATTCACCTGCCAATACCGGGGACATGGATTCGAGCCCTGGTCCAGGAAGTTCCCAGATGCCGCAGAACAGCTAAGCCCATGCGCCACAACTACTGAGCCCACGCACCGCAACTACTGCAGCCCGTGCACTCTAGGGCCCGTGAGCCACAACCACTGAGTCTGCATGCTTCAACTAACTGAAGCCTGTGTGCCTAGAGCCCACGCTCCACAACAAGAGAAGCCACCTCAATGAGAAGCCCGCGCACCACAACGAACAGTAGCCCCTGCCCTCTGCAACTAGAGAAAGCCTGCGCGCAGCAACAAAGACCCAATGCAGCCAAAACTAAATTTTTAAAAATTAAAAAAAAAAAGTCACAGGTACAATTTAAAAAAAAAAAAAGTTGTTTGGAAACGGGAAAAGGTATGGAGAATAATACCGGACAATGACCTCATTTCTTCTAAAACGTAGCCTAACTGATTTCACACATCCCTTATTCAGCTTTCAAACAGATCAGAATCACTGCCCACCCCCCACCCTACTTCCATCCCACCACAGCCAGTTACTAACAAACATCGTCAGGTTCACTGGGCCTCACTCGAGATGCAGCTTTTTTGTCTCCAGGTCTCTCCTTTGTCTTTCCTCCCGTGTCCCCTCAGCCTCCATATAAAAACTGGACTTTTTTTGATCGAAGTGATTAGTAAAACAAATAAGCCAATATTTTCCAGTCAAGTTTTACCAATGTCTGTAGTAGGAAATGTAAACTTCACAGCAGGAAGGAGTTAAAAGGTTTTAACAAGAAAAAAAATTAGGACTTCCCTGATGGTGCAGTGGTTAAGAATCCACCCGCCAATGCAGGGGACACGGGTTTGAGCCCTGATCCAGGGAGATTCCACATGCCATGGTGCAACTAAGCCCGTGCACCACAACTAGAGCCCCCGAGCTACAAGTACTGAAGCCCGCAGGCCTAGAGCCCATGCTCCATAACAAGAGAAGCCACCACAGTGAGAAGCCCGCGCACTGCAACGAAGAGTAGTCCCCACTTGCCGCGACTACAGAAAAGCCCACACATAGCAACGAAGACCCAACACAGCCAAAAATAAATAAATTTATTTATTTTTAAAAAAGAATTAGGTAGGAGACTTTGGGTTTGATTAAAGATTTTAATGCAAACAACTTGGAGGATGGAGAAGTAATACAGGTATGCAAGGTAAAAAAGAAGACTACGGGCATGAAAAGGACAAAACCAAGGCACGCTAACCCATATGCTTGGCGATTACTGCTGCTCTCTGGTGACCTGTGTGTGCAAGTGCCTGGGAGCACCAGGGCAGGCCAGGACACCAAACACAATAGAAAACAAACAAATGTTGGAGAGCACTGCTTCATACATCCAATGAGACTTTTATTCCTCAAAAGCGTAATGAGCATTAGACAAACGGTGACAGCTGACAAAATTAACTGACATGGGGCTGTGGTGAAGAGGCACCCAGAGCAGGCTCTCCTCTTCAGGAACACAGAGCAGATCTGCCGGCCAGGTCGCTTCTCCCAGTGTACCAATCGGGAGTAAAAATAAAGGATGTGGACACCTTTAAAACTCCCTTACTAGTCAAGAAATTTCATCAGCTGTCCTTAAGCCTGGTTTTGGCCCCTTGGGTGTCCTTAAGATTAATTACCGATAGAGCAGGAACCAAGATGGCAGAGCAGAAGGACGTGATCGCACTCCCTCTTGTGAGAGCACCAGAATCACAACTAGCTGCTGGACAATCATCAACAGGAAGACACTCGAACTCACCAAAAAAGATACCCCACATCCAAAGACAAAGGAGAAGCCACAATGAGACGGTAGGAGGGGCGCAATCACAGTAAAATCAAATCCCATAACTGCTGGGTGGGTGACTCACAGACCGGAGAACACATGCCACAGAAGTCCACCCACTGCAGTGAAGGTTCTGAGACCCACTTCAGGCTTCCCAACCTGGGGGTCCGGCAACGGGAGGAGGAAGTCCTAGAGAATCAGACTTTGAAGCATAGCGGGAATTGATTGCAGGACTTCCAACAGGACTGGGGGAAACAGAGACTCCACTTCTTGGAGGGCACACACAAAGTAGTGTGCGCATCGGGACCCAGGGGAAGGAGCAGTGACCCTAGGGGAGACTGAAATAGACCTACCTGCTAGTGTTGAGGGTTTCCTGCAGAGGCGGGGGATGGGGGCTGTGTCTCACCTTGAGGACACGGACGCTGGCAGCAGAAGTTCACCGAAGAGCCCGAGAGTCTGTCATTAGCCCCACCAAAGAGCCCGGGTAGGCTCCAGTGTTGGGTTGCCTCAGGCAAAACAACGAACAGGGAGGGAACCCAGTCCCACCCATCAGCAGACAAGCGGATTAGAGTTTTACTGAGCTCTGCCCACCAGAGCAACAGTCAGCTCTACGCACCACCAGTCCCTCCCATCAAGCCTCTTAGACAGCCTCATCCACCAGAGGGCAGACAGCAGAAGCAAGAAGAACTACAATCCTGCAGCCTGTGGAACAAAAACCACATTCACAGAAAGACAGACAAAATGAAAGGCAGAGGGGCTATGTACCAGATGAAGGAACGAGAGAAAACCCCACAAAAACAACTAAATGAAGTGGAGATAGGCAACATTCCAGAAAAAGAATTCAGAATAATGATAGTAAAGATGATCCAGGACCTAGGAAAAAGAATGGAGGCAAAGACTGAGAAGATGCAAGAACTGTTTAACAAAGACCTGGAAGAATTAAAGAACAAACAAACAGAGATGAACAATACAATAACTGAAATGAAAACTACACTAGAAGGAATCAATAGCAGAATAACTGAGGCAGAAGAACGGATAAGTGACCTGGAAGACAGAATGGTGGAATTCACTGCTGCAGTGCAGACTAAAGAAAAAAGAATGAAAAGAAATGAAGACAGCCTAAGAGACCTCTGGGACAACATTAAACGCAACAACATTCGCATTATAGGGGTCCCAGAAGGAGAAGAGAGAGAGAAAGGACCGGAGAAAATATTTGAAGAGATTATAGTCAAAAACTTCCCTAACATGGGAAAGGAAATAGCCACCCAAGTCCAGGAAGTGCAGCGAGTCCCATACAGGATAAACCCAAGGAGAAACATGCCGAGACACACAGTAATCAAATTGGCAAAAATTAAAGACAAAGAAAAATTATTGAAAGCAGCAAGGGAAAAACGACAAATAACATACAAGGGAACTCCCATAAGGTTAACAGCCGATTTCTCAGCAGAAATTCTACAAGCCAAAAGGGAGTGACATGATATACTTAAAGTGATGAAAGGGAAGAACCTACAACCAAGATTACTCTACCCAGCGAGGATCTCATTCAGATTCGATGGAGAAATCAAAAGCTTTAACAGACAAGCAAAAGCTAAGAGAACTCAGCACCACCAAACCAGCTCTACAACAAATGCTAAAGGAATATCTCTAAGTGGGAAACACAAGAGAAGAAAAGGACCTACAAAAGCAAACCCAAAACAATTAAGAAAACGGTCATAGAAACACATATCGATAATTACCTTAAACGTGAATGGATTAAATGCTCCAAACAAAAGACACAGGCTTGCTGAATGGATACAAAAACAAGACCCATATATATGCTGTCTACAAGAGACCCACTTCAGACCTAGGGACACATACAGACTGAAAGTGAGAGGATGGAAAAAGATATTCCATGCAAATGGAAATCAAAAGAAAGCTAGAGTAGCTATACTCATATCAGATAAAATAGACTTTAAAATAAAGAATGTTACAAGAGACAAGGAAGGACACTATATAATGATCAAGGGATCAATCCATGAAGAAGATATAACAGTTATAAATATATATGCACCCAACATAGGAGCACCTCAATACATAAGGCAACTGTTAACAGCTATAAAAGAGGAAATCGACAGTAACACAATAATAGTGGGGGACTTTAACAACTCACTTACACCAATGGACAGATCATCCAAAATGAAAATAAATAAGGAAACACAAGCTTTAAAAGACACAATAGACCAGATACATTTAATTGATATTTATAAGACATTTCATCCAAAAACAGCAGATTACACTTTTTTCTCAGGTGCGCACAGCACATTCTCCAGGATAGATCACGTCTTGGGTCACAAATCAAGCCCCAGCAAATTTAAGAAAATTGAAATCATATCAAGCATCTTTTCTGACCACAACGCTATCAGATCAGAAATTAATTACAGGGAAAAAAACGTAAAAAACACAAACACATGGAGGCTAAACGTTACTAAATAACCAAGAGATGTCTGAAGAAATCAAAGAGGAAATCAAAAAATACCTAGAGACAAATGACAATGAAAACACGACGATCCAAAACCTATGGGATGCAGCAAAAGCAGTTCTAAGAGGGAACTTTATAGCTATACAAGCCTACCTCAAGAAACAAGAAAAATCTCAAGTAAACAATCTAACCTTACACCTAAAGGAACTAGAGAAAGAAGAACAAACAAAACCCAAACTTAGCAGAAGGAAAGAAATCATAAAGTTCAGAGGAGAAATAAATGAAATAGAAACAAAGAAAACAATAGCAAAGATCAGTAAAACTAAAAGCTGGTTCTTTGAGAAGATAAACAAAATTGATAAACCATTAGCCAGACTCATCAAGAAACTCATCAACAAACAAGTCCAGGACCAGATGGCTTCACAGGTGAATTCTGTCAAACATTCAGAGAACAGCTAACACCCATCCTTCTCAAACTCTTCCAAAAAATTGCAGAGGAAGGAACACTCCCAAACTCATTCTTTGAGGCCACCATCACCCTGATACCAAAACCAGACAAACATACTACAAAAAAAGAAAATTACAGACTAATATCACTGATGAATATAGATGCAAAAATCCTCAACAAAATACTAGCAAACAGAATCCAACAACACATTAAAAGGATGATACACCACAGTCAAGTGGGATTTACCCCAGGGATGCAAGGATTCTTCAATATACGCAAATCAATCAATGTGATACACCATATTAACAAATTGAAGAATAAAAACCATATGATCATCTCAATAGATGCAGAAAAATCTTTTGACAAAATTCAACACCCATTTATGATAAAAACTCTCCAGAAAATGGGCATAGAGGGAACCTACCTCAACATAATAAAGGCCATATATGACAAACCCACAGCAAACATCATTCTCAATGGTGAAAAACTGAAAGCACTTCCTCTAAGATCAGGAACGAGACACGGATGTCCACTCTCACCACTATTATTCAACATAGATTTGGAAGTCCTAGCCATGGCAATCAGAGAAGAAAATGACATAAAAGGAATACCAATTGGAAAAGAAGTAGTAAAACTGTCACTGTTTGCATATGACATGATACTATACATAGAGAATCCTCAAGATGTCACCAGAAAACTACTAGAGCTAATCAATGAATTTGGTAAAGTTGCAGGATACAAAATTAATGCACAGAAATCTCTTGCATTCCTATACACTAATGATGAAAAATCTGAAACAGAAATTATGGAAACACTCCCATTTACCACTGCAACAAAAAGAATAAAATACCTAGGAATAAATCTACCTAGGGAGACAAAAGACCTGTGTGCAGAAAACTATAAGACACTGATGAAAGAAATTAAAGATGATACCAACAGATGGAGAGATATAGCATGTTCTTGGATTGGAAGAATCAATATTGTGAAAATGACTATCCTACCCAAAGCAATCTACAGATTCAATGCAATCCCTATCAAATTACCAATGGCATTTTTTACGGAACTAAAACAAATCATCTTAAAATTTGTATGGAGACACAAAAGACCCTGAATAGCTAAAGCAGTCTTGAGGGAAAAAAACGGAGCTGGAGGAATGAGACTCCTTGACTTCAGACTATACTACAAAGCTACAGTCATCAAGACAATATGGTACTGGCACAGAAACAGAAACACAGATCAATGGAACAAGATAGAAAGCCCAGAGATAAACCCACACACCCATGGTCAACTAATCTATGACAAAGGAGGCAAATATGTACAATGGAGAAAAGACAGGCTCTTCAGTAAGTGGTGCTGGGAACACTGGACAGCTACATGTAAAAGAATGAAATTGGAACACTCCCTAACACCATACACAAAAATAAGCTCAAAATGGATTCGAGACCTAAATGTAAGACCGGACACTATAAAACTCTTAGAGGGAAACATAGGAAGAACACTCTTTGACATAAATCATAGCAAGATCTTTTTTGATCCACCTCCTACAGTAATGGAAATAAAAATAAAAATAAACAAATGGGACCTAATGAAACTTCAAAGCTTTTGCACAGCAAAGGAAACTACAAACAAGATGAAAAGACAACCCTCAGAATGGGAGAAAATATTTGCAAACGAATCAACGGACAAAGGACTTATCTCCAAAATATATAAACAGCTCATGAAACTCAATATTAAAGAAACAACCCAATCCAAAAATGGGCAGAAGACCTAAATAGACATTTCTCCAAAGAAGACATAGAGATGGCCAAGGGGCACATGAAAAGCTGCTCAACATCACTAATTATTAGAGAAATGCAAATCAAAACTACAATGAGGTATCACCTCACACCAGTTAGAATGGGCATCATCAGAAAATCTACAGACAACAAATGCTGCAGAGGGTGTGGAGAAAAGGGAACCCTCTTGCACTGTTGGTGGGAATGTAAATTGATACAGCCACTATGGAGAACAGTATGGAGGTTCCTTAAAAAAATAAAAATTACCATATGATCCACATTTACCCAGAGAAAACCATAATTCAAAAAGACACATGCACCCCAATGTTCACTGCAGCACTATTTACAATAGCCAGGTCATGGAAGCAACCTAAATGCCCATCGACAGACGAATGGATAAAGAAGATGTGGTACATATATACAATGGAATATTACTCAGCCATAAAAAGGAACGGAATTGAGTCATTTGCTGAGACGTGGATGGATCCAGAGACTGTCATACAGAGTGAGGTCAGAAAAACAAATATCGTATATTAATATATGCATGTATGTGGAACCTAGAAAAATGGTACAGATAAACCAGTTTGCAGGGCAGAAGTTGAGATACAGATGTAGAGAAGAAACGAACGGACACCAAGGGGGGAAAACCGCGGTAGGGTGGGGATGGTGGTGTGCTGAATTGGGCCATTGGGATTGACATGTATACACTGATGTGTATAAAATTGATGACTAATAAGAATCTGCAGTATAAAAAAAACAAACGGGGCTTCCCTGGTGGCGCAGTGGTTGAGAGTCCGCCTGCCGATGCAGCGGACATGGGTTCGTGCCCCGGTCCGGGAAGATCCCACATGCCGCGGAGCGGCTGGGCCCGTGAGCCATGGCCGCTGAGCCTGCGTGTCCGGAGCCTGTGCTCCACACGGGAGAGGCCACAACAGTGAGAGGCCCGTGTACCACAAAAAAAAAAAAAAAAAAAAAACGAAAAAACAATACTAAAAAAAAAAAGATTAATTACCTGCCTCGAACTGAAATGAATCAGTAGCTCATGTACAGTGAAACTGCACTAAAGTGACTCAACCTCAGGGGTAGTTAAAAACAATCCGGCCAACATCAGTGATGCAAATGCACTCTCATTCTGACCAGTCTACTGCATCCAAGTCACATCTAAGGCCTGGGCTGAAAAGAGCATGTAAATTAGTCCATTCTTTCCTCCACCCAGACACCCTTCCTCCTCCAGGCCGATTCCCTTCCCTTCTCATCTCTGCCAGCTTCCCCTCCCCCTCCCCCTCCCCCCTCCCCCCTCCCCTGTCCTCTGCAGGCCACACCCACCATCCTGCTGAGCCCCTCCAGCCATACATACTCTGTTCCTTTCCTCAGAATCCCAGGAGACAGAGCAAACCCAGCACAAGGAGCCTGAACTCCCGGTCCCTCGGCCTCGGACCTGCTTCCCCTTTGGCCGCCCGTCTCCAAATGGCAGCTTTGTTCCACTGCTCCAGCAGAAAGCCTTTCAGTCACCCTTGACCCTTCGCTCATTTCATAACTAACCCAGCAACCTGCCCTGCTGACTCTCCCTTCCAAGTGGATTCAGAAACCACCCTGTGTCCTCAATGCCTTCTCCTCCGTCCACTGTCTCAGCATCGACTTCCTCAGGCCCTCCCAACTGGACCCCTGTCCGTGCACATCAACGGGCTCAAGTCCCGTTGACACTCAGCCCTCTGACCCCAGCCCACAACAACCAGCCTCCTGCCCTCTTCTCGGGGACCCGCAGCGCTCCTGCCAGGGGCCCCCTTCCTGCATCTGCATGGCTTCCCCATCATTCCCCAATCCACCTACTGTACTTTATTTTTCTAATTAACTGATCACCTATTTATTATATGTTTGTTTATTTTCTTTCTTCCACTATTATGCAAATCCCTTGAGAAGCTTCCTGGGTTTTGCTTGTGGCTGTTTCCCTGAAATGCCCAGTGAGTATTTAGTAAATGTTTTTTGAAAGTTAGCCAGCATCCATAAGCCAAGATCTTAAACTTAACACAGTAAGACTGTATCACACACAGTAAGCCCTAAATTCTAGCTATTATAAGGGATAATAATTTAAAATATGAATATTGAACAGCATATTATGAATATAAAGCATCTGAAACATTTTATGACCGCTCGGCAGTTTGGTCTGAAGTCACTTAACAATTACCTTCATCTGTGAAAACTTTTCTCTCCAAAAGTTTAATCTGGAAGGATTCACTAATACAGCAGGCACAGGGGTTGGTCTGAGGTTAAATTAAGCTCACAGGCTGTACAGGAGCCCTTCTGGGGTCAGCCTCCCAGCCCCCACGGCTGCCGCACTTCTCCCCGCACTTCCGAGCCCATCTCCCACTTCCAACACAGACCATCTCCTCCCCTGCCCTGTGAGAGGTGCTCAAACTCAATTATTGTCACATTGCTTGTTCAGAAGCCTCCCAAAACTCCCGCAACTCACCAGACTGAGACACGCTCCAACCCCTGAGTATGCCATTCAAAGACCTCAAATGACCCTTTCAATATTCTCTCCATTAAAGAGACATCTTGTGGAGAACTAACCAGCTGTATTTTTCAAAAATAACAGGTATTTCCCAATCTTTACTCCTGTTTGTTTCTTCTGTTAGAATACAGGTCCCGCCTTCACGCCCACCCATCCCATAGCAGGGGCCCAAGGCCTCAGGGGGAAGGTGGATTTCCTGTGGTGCTCAAAGGTGGCCTTCGAGCTCAGCCCCAAGGACTTCTGCTAATTGCTTTCACCTGGACGATGACAGTCACGAGAGCCCTAAGCCCACAGTGCAAGTGTGGAGGGGGTGGACAACAGGGGCTGTGCTGTGTTTCTTTTTCTGCCTGTGGCGCCATCAACTATGAATGCTTGAAAAGGAAAAGGGGCTTGAAAAGTAACATCTCAACTGACTATTTAAAAGAGGATCAAGGAAATACCTGTTTTGCTGGACAACTTACTGACATTGGTGGGAGTCAATAACTAATGTCAGTAAATTGTCCAACAAAACTAGTTGCACTGAAGGAAAAGAATAAACCCTGAACCACCGGAGGAGGAGAGACACGTTCCTCCTGTAGGATTAACTAAGACTTCTGCATAAACGCAAACTTCTGCTTCTGCTGACAAATACCAAGGGCCACCAGCATGGCAGCTCAGTTACATGCCAGCGGGAAGACCGTGTTTCCTTGATGTTGGGAATGAGGGGAGCACCCACAACCAGAAGGAGGGCAGCTTTCCCCAAACAGCTCTCCAGGACACCACAAAGGGCCAAGGAAAATGAAACCAAACCTGTCAACCACTGCCTGCTGGTTTGAGTGGAGATGGAAGGCTGCTAACACCGGAAGAGACCCAGAGGGGTGATGTCCTAGGCAGGAAAAGACAGTATTTGGTGCAAACGTGAGAGAATTTTCTCCTCCAAAAAGAAACATGTGATATGAAATACAGGATATAGCTCAACTATCAGGACACAGACTGAGACCCTCAGAGCAGCCGACAAATGACAGAGACAGAGACACTCTGTCACATCCAAGACTGTCTCTCTCCAGACATGTCAACTGCAAGCTTCACACTTCAATGAGAGGGGCAAGAAAACTGAGCCCCTAAATCAGGACCCCTCTCAAGGTCCAAAATGAGACTCCAAGTTACAAGTGTAAACAGACAGATGTCATAGGTGATGGGATACCGAGGACACCATATCGCCTTCTTGGCTGGAGGAAGAGGGTCAGTCCCTGTAGTAAACAAGTGCTGACCTAAGTAACTTTGGAAATGAGTAGAATCAGCGAGATTACAAGAAGCACTGTCCAGAAGCACTGTACTCTAGTTGGTAAAGCTGTTTCCCATGGGGATATGTGTCATAACAAGCCTGACACTGCTGGACCCGGCACTGGAACTGGACAGTCACCTGGTGGATGGCAGATGTGGGAGCCGGCTTCTCTCTCTGCTGCAGCTGCACGGGGGGGACGTGCCTCGTGGCGAGGACGGGCCACGAAGCAAGTGGCCTGGGAGACCTCAGTATGAACTCATGATTAGCCTTACATAGCGACAGTTAATACACAAATATTTATACACCTTAGTACACACACATACGTCTCCTTGCGCTATCAGCTGAGAGAGCCCAGAAGCAAAAATAACCCAAGAGCAAAGTGCACACCTAGCACCCAAATCTCAGTTTTCAATACCGTTCTCCAATAAAAGAAACCTGAGCTCCTTGGAGAAATGGCAGATTCTAGGATAGGGGCTGGAAATGTAGTAAATGGAGGACCTTTTAGTGTCTGAAAGTAAGGAAGCACTCAAAAACAAAACAAAACAAAGCCACCCCATAGGGCTTCCCTGGTGGCGCAGTGGTTAAGAACCCACCTGCCAATGCAGGGGACATGGGTTCAAGCCCTGGTCCGGGAAGATCCCACATGCCGCAGAGTAACTAAGCCCGTGTGCCACAACTACTGAGCCCGTGCTCTAGAGCCAGCAAGCCACAACTACTGAAGCCCACGCACCTAGAGCCTGTGCTCCGCAACAAGAGAAGCCACCGCAATGAGAAGCCCGCACACTGCAACCAAGAGTAGCCCCGCTCACTGCAACTAGAGAAAGTCCATGTACAGCAACGAAGACCCAACACAGCCAAAAATAAATAAATTTTTTTAAAAAGCCACCCCATAGCCAAATGATACAGTTCCCAATGGCCAAAGCTGGAACAACTTGAGTAACAAAATAAACTATTGGATTATAAAAGCATAAAAATGCATAAAAGAATAAAACAATAAATATTTATAAATATAAATAAATAAAAAGAATAAATGAGTCCAATAAAAAACTGTGCTGTGAGGGCATCATCTGTGGCTCAGGGAGGATCACTCTTCAGTGCAGAGAGGTCTGGACTGAACAGAGCTCAGCAGAGGAGGGGTGGGGCCACAGCCCCCGGGAGGCACTGCTAAGGAGCAGCCGGCAAGGTGCGGGGTCGGGCGGCACTCAGACCACAGGCCTTCAATGCGCCTGTGCTACATGGAGGCCATAGAGGGGTCCTAGTGGTGGAGGCTTTTTTGTTTGGGGGAAATTTGTCTCCCGTTTGTTTAGGCTACTTGTGCCTGAGAAACACCTGCAGGGCACACACTTAGTGGCCCTTTGTACAGACACCTTGGGAAGGCACGGGCTCTGCTCAAGGAGCTGAGAGGCTGGGGCGCTCCTTGCCGAGGAGGTGCCTAAAGCTGCATATGTGGAAAACCCATATGAAAAGCCAGGTCTCCCGCACTGAACTTTCAGAACGGGTGGAGGGGCTTCCCTGCTGGCGCAGTGGTTGGGAGTCCGCCTGCCGATGCGGGGGACGCGGGTTCGTGCCCCGGTCCGGGAGGATCCCGCATGCCGCGGAGCGGCTGGGCCCGTGAGCCATGGCCGCTGGGCCTGCGCGTCCGGAGCCTGTGCTCCGCAGCGGGAGAGGCCACAGCGGTGAGAGGCCCGCGTACCGCAAAAACAAAAAAACAAAACAAAAACAAAAAGGGTGCAGGGTGCACAATGGTGTCAGTCATGAAGAAGTTTAAGAATTTGAAGAGCTGCAACCAAGAGGCAGCGCCACTGTGTATCTGCCGTCACATCCGGTTCTGTGCAGGCCCTGCAGGTAAGAGAAGGAAGAGCTAGATTTAACCAGGACTGGCTGGAGGTGTCAGAGGAAGGGCAGCAGTGGTGGTGGCCAGCCCTGGCATTCCTCCCAGAGAACCCCTGCCTCCTCATCCTTCAGCCCCATGCCATCTCCCCTCCTCCAAGGCGAGCATCTGTGGCTTGCTTCTGACCCCACAAGACAGCAAGGGTCACGGGATGACGCCAAGGTGATGCTCAGTGTTGGTGCATCCCAAGATGTCTTGGAGGAAGCAAGCGGCCGCGTGGAGGGCTCCCGTGGCAAAGAATTGAGGGGTGGCTTCCCATCCACACGGCAGGCGATCGTGGCAGCAGATCCCCCCACTTCTGGAGTTGAGCCTTCCGAGGCCACCGCAGTCCCCACCAGGCCTAGCCGTGGCTCAGCGGTGCGCAGCTCCTGCCCAGGGGAATTGAGGTAAGGAGCACGCGCGGCTTTAAGACGCAAAGTTCACACCCGTTGCACGCTGTTACACATCAGTCTTATGCAAGAGAGGAACTATAACCGACCATGCAAATGCAAGTGGGTCAGGAAGATGTGCATGTAGGGACCGAGAAAGCTGAGGAATTCGCGTGTGCACGTCCGGGGAAGGAAGGCTGCCGGAGCTCAGGCGCCGGGAGTAAATGCTGGCGGTGCTCAGAGTGCTGGGCTTCTCGTTACAGTCACGCAGGGTTTGCAGCTGTGGGTAAACGACAGGTCTAGGCTTTTTCTCACTGCGTCGCACTTAGAAGATACTAACACAAACTTGTACAGCCTTCTCAGGAACTAACAGACCTGTCTTTCCCTGCTCAGCTGCGGGATCAATTTCTCAGTTCAACTGTTCGTCATGACACCCCACACGCTAAGCCCTGGCCTGCAGTACGGACATGTCGCTAAGCGGCTTATCACAAATCATCCTGGTCCAGTCATCTTGCTACTCAAACCACATCACCAGAAAACTTAGTGGCTTAAAATAACAACAAACGTGTTTTCTCTCACGACTCTGAATCAGGAACTTGGGAGCTGTCCGGCCTCGGGGCTTTCGTGAGCTGTCACCAGATGCTGGCTAGGGGTTCCATCATCTAAGGACAGGGGGTCATGTACACAGTGAGCACACAGATGCTGGTGTCAGCCAGTCGGTCCCTCCTACAGGGGTCTCTACAGGGCTGCCGGAGCGTCCTTGCACTGCGTGACACGCGACCCAAGAGACCAAGGCTGAGGCTGTTCTGTCCCAGCCTCAGAAGGCACACACCATCCCTCCCGCTGGGTTCCACAGGCCACGTGGGTCAGCCTGACTCGGAGTGGGAGGGGACAAGGACCACTGAGACATCTGGGAGGCTGGCTATTTCATACTCTTCTAAGTTGCAGTTACTGACGGCCACTAATACTAAGCTTGTCTCTGAAATCCAGCAACAACATCCAAATTTCTATCTCCCTGGTCAAATAACAGCTTCGCTCTATTCAGATGGCTTTCTTTAAAAAAAAAAAAAAAAAACGACTGGGGGGAGGGGGGTGATTTTTAAATGTCACTTATAATTGACAGTTTCGACAGTCCTCTCCCAGTAATTGATAGAGGTAGCCTCCTCCCAGCAAATAACTAAAAAAAACTACACAGGATTGCTTGTTGACCAGATGGGTCAGCATTCTTATTCCTCAAACTAAAAAGAAACTATGAATATTGCTGAAATTCTTACTTACCTAGCAGTAAGAAGATAGAACAAAAGCTGACCTTTCCTTACAGTATAAATTTAAGTATAAAACTTTCTATTTTTTCAATTAAGAAGCACTTCACCGCACACCACAACAAAAGATACCGCATGCTGCAACGAAGATCCTGTGTGCCACAACTAAGACCCGATGCAGACAAATAAATAAACAAACACGAAGCCCTTCACATATTGGTGCAAAATATTAAAAGTATAGTGTTTCACAACTGACGGCAACATTAGCTAACTCACACTAAGCTCTCACTACGTGGCAGGCACCGCGCTGCACTCTCTACATCCATTATCTCAGCTGACCCATTTGACAAATAAGGTGAAAGAAAAAAGAAGAGCCCTCCTGAGGCAACCTAACGGGTTGACGTCCGGCACAAACACCAGACCGGAATTAGCCTGAGTTAGAGAACTCCGGGTAGGACTCTTGGAGGAGGAGCTCAGCTTGTACAATTCTGAGGTGCAGAAAATTTCATCACAGACCAAAAATGTTATCGAAATTTAGATTCATATCAAGAAAATGTCTCTAAAATCCAACTATCATTCTTATGTCAGTCAGCTCCATATCCTTTACACAGAAAGGAGAATGTAGGGTTGATGCATCCATTTTGCACACAATAATAAACTACTCTAAATGACAATGCTGGAAAGATAGCACTGGCCAAATTTTACGGAACAAACAGTCTCATAAATGGTACAAACTCTTTTAAAGGTAAGTTGGTAAAATCTATTAAATTTTCAAATGCACACCACTTCTATAAGTATGCTCACACATATTTTTATAACTGGCATGGAAAGACCTAAATATGAACCGGTAGCATTGTATGGAGGTGGAGGCAAGAAAATTTCTACATTTATTCAGTCAATAGACATCTGTGTGTCTACTCTATTTCATAAACAGGGAATTGACATGATGTATGGAAAGACTTCTCTGCTTTCATAACCCTTACTGCTAGTGGGGAACACAGATAATCACAATTTTAAGTTTTTAAAACATTTACAAGACATGATGAGTCATCTCTTTTCTTCTATCTCACTCCTCCCCAACCTCAACCCCAAGTGATCTCTCATCCTTTCTCGTGGCTTTAAGAAGTCCCTATACTCTGAAGGCTCCTAGAATTATCTTTCCAGCCTAGAACTCCACACTCTTTCTTCAACTTCCTATACAGTAACCAATGTATAATAAACATCTCAAACTTAGCATTTCCAAAACCTGAATACAGACAACACCCATCCCACAAGTGTTCCTCCCCAAGCCCTCCCCACCTCAGTAAAGGTTACTTTACCTCCATTCCTTCAGATGCTCAGGACAAAATCTTTAGTCTCACCCTCAACCCCTCTCTCTCACACCCCACATCCAAACCAATCACGAAACCTGTCATGTCTACCATTAACACCTAACCAATTCTTGCTACCTACCCTCACCACCCAGTTTTCTTTCCCCTCTCGCTCTTACGCCTGAGATCTTTAAAAAAGACCCCTTATGCCAAGACTGCCATCACAATCAATAAAATTCAAACTCAGGTCGTGGCTTAGAAGGCCTAGATGCCCTGCCGTCCCAGTCTCAGGCCTCCCTCCTACTCTTCCCCTGTGACTCCCCCCACCCGCTGGGCTCACACTAGTCCCCTACACGCCAAGGCTACACTCGGCCTCAGAGCCCTGGTGCTCGTGCCCTCAAACCAAAATCCTCCATCATTTCCAGACATTTGCACCACCAACTCTCCTTCTTCCGGAGCTACTCAGACAGGCTCCAAGCGCCACGTTGTTACACTCTTGAAGGGAAGGCACTTCCTTCACTGCTGTATTCCTAATACAGTGTTTACTGGAAATAATCTGGGTAGCAGGAGGATAACTGGAACAGGAAGTCTAGCTGAGACAACGTTTAACCTGAGACCTAAAGGGTGTGAAACAGCCATACAGAAGGCACAAGCTAGAGGTTTCCAGGCAAATAAAACCACAGCTGAAAAGCCCTGAGGAGCTGCAGGGGCTTCTGCAAGGCAGGAGTGAAGCAGCACCTGAAGTGCACTGCGGGATGAAGCGTGCCTTTGTGCCTTGTAAACTGAGACAAGAAGAATCTATCTTCTTTGACAATGAACAGGAAGCTCTTAAGCGGGAAAATGACAGGGTCTGAATGTGTTTATTACTCTAGCTGCTGGTGGTATGTGGATTAGAGATGGGTTAGAAAGGAACTCCAGACGTGAGATGATGGTGGTTGGACTAGAGCAGTAGCAGGACAAGGGACGAACAGAAGGGGAGAGTTTCGAGATCCATGCCCAGAGTCGAACCAACAGAACTGCTGGTAGGTAGAAAGTGTGGAGGGCAAAGGAGAAGCAGGAGACTAAGACGACTCTGAGGATTTGGGTGTAGGCAAAACTTCAGTAAAAAATGACCTTTTTCATAGTGGATAAAATTCAATTAGAGGTTGGGGAAATCAAACTAACGCAGTAACTCACTAGGGAGAGGGAAATGTATACACACAGGGGATAGTTAGATATGCACAAAGTGTTTTTGGAAAGATACATATGACCAGAAGCTAATGAGGAGATCCTTTCATTGCACAGGCTTTTGTACTGTTTCTTTTTTTTTTTTAATTTCTTTCTTTATTTATTTTCGGCTGTGTTGGGTCTTTGTTGCTGAGCATGGGCTTTCTCTGGTTGCGGCGACCGGGGGCTACACTTCATTGCAGTGCGCGGGCTTCTCGTTGCCGTGGCTTCTCTTGTTGTGGAGCACGGGCTGCAGGCGCACGGGCTTCAGCATCGTTGCTCGCAGGCTCTAGAGCATGGGTTCAGTAGTTGTGGCGCACGGGCTTAGCTGCTCCGTGGCATGTGGGATCTTCCCGGACCCGGGCTTGAACCTGTGTCTCCTGCATTGGCAGGCGGATTCTTAACCACTGTGCCACCAGGGAAGTCCTGTACTGTTTCAATGTTAAGAAATTAAGCTAATGTATCACTTTTTTCCATTAAAAACTAATATTTTCAGCTTTAGAGGTATAACTGACCAAAAACGTAAGATATTTAAGGTATGCAATGTGATCATTAGATACACAGACATTGTGAAAGAATTCCTGCCAGTGACTCATTAACACACCTGTCACGCCACATATTTACGTACCCTCTTATGGGGGGAGAACATTTAAGTTCTACTCTCTAGAAAATCTCAATTATACAATACAGTGACATCAACTATAGTCACCATCCCCAGATCTTACTCATCTTACAATTGAAAGTTTAAACCGTTTACCAACCTCTCCCCATTTCCCCTACCTTCAGCAACCACTTTTCCACTCTCAGTTTCTAGGAGTTCTACTTTACCATTATTATTTTTTTAAGATATCATATATAAGTGAGATCATACAACATTTGTCCTTCTGTGTCTGGCTTATTTCACTCAGCATAATGCCCTCTGTGTTCATCCATGTTGCTGCAAACGGCAAGACTTCCTTCTTTTTAAAGGCTAAATAATATTCAACTGAGTGTATATACGGGCCACATCTTCTTGATCCATTCATCCAACGACTGACACTTAGGTTGTTTCCATACCTTAGCTATTATGAATAATGCTGCAATAAACATAGGAGGACAAATGTCTCTTCAAGATAATGATTTCGTTTCCTCTGGATCATATGGTAGAGTTCTACGTTTAATTTCTTGAGGAAACTCCAAACTCTTTTCCATAGTGTCTGTATCAGTTTATATTCCCACCAACAAGTGCACAACAGTGCACTTCTCCACATCCTCACCAACACTTATCATTTGTCTTTTTGGTAACAGCCATTCTGACAGGTGTGAGATGACACCTAATTGTGATTTTGATTTGCATTTCCCTGATGATTAGTGATGTTGAGTACCTTCATGTACCACGAAAATGGTCATTTGTATGTCTTTGGAATACTATTTATTCAGATCCTTTGCCCATTTCTTAATTGGGTTGTTTGGGGTTTTGCTATTGAGTTATACAAGTTCCTTATGTATTTTGGTTATCAACCCCATATTGGATATGTGGTGTGCAAATATTTTCTCACATTCCATAGGTTGCCTTTTCATTTTGTTGATGGGTTTCCTTTGCTGAGCAGAGGATTTTTAGTTTGATGTAGTCCCACTTGTTTATTTTTGCTTTTGTTGCCTCTGCTCTTGGTGTCAAGTCCAAAAGAGCATTTGCAAGACTGATGTCAAGAAGCACACCCCCTTGTTTTCTTCTAGGAGTTTTACAGTTTCAAGAAACATATTCCTTGTTCCCTTCTAGGAGTTTTACAGTCTATAGTCAAGTCTTTAATCTATTTTAATTTGATTTTTGTGTATGGTGTAAGATAGTGGTCCAGTTTCATTCTTTTGTATGTGGCTGTACTGGTACACCAACACCATTTACTGAAGAGACTGTTCTTTTACCATTGTATATTCTTGGCTCCTTTATCATAAATTAAGTGAGCATATATGTGTGGGTTTATTTCTAGGCTTTCTATTCTGTTCCACTGTTCTAGGTGTCTGTTTTTATGTCAATACCATACTATTTTAATTCCTGCAGCTTTGTAAGATAGTTTGAAATCAGGAAGTGTGATGCCTCCAGCTTTCTTCTTCTTTCACAAGACTGCTTTGGCAATCTTTCATAGATCTTTTGTGGTTCCATAAAAGTTTTAGAATTGTTTATTCTATCTCTGTGAAAAATACCATTGGAATTCTGATAGGGATTGCATTGAACCTACATAGTACTTTTGATAGTATGAACATTTTACCAATATTTATTCTTCAATTCATGAGCACAGAGTATCTTTTATTTGTTTCTTCAATTTCTTTCAACAATGTCTTATAGTTTTCAGTGCACAGATCTTTCACCTCCTTGGTTAAATCTATGGCTAAGTACTGTATTCTTTTTGATGCTACTGTAAATGAAACTGTTTTCTTAACTTTTTCTTTCTAATCAGTTTGTTGTCAGTGTGTAGAAATACAACTGATTTTTTTTTTAGATTTTTAAAAAATTTATTTAGTTTATTTATTTTATTTTTGGCTGCGTTGGGTCTCCATTGCTGTGTGCAGGCTTTCTCTCATTGTGGCAAGTGGGGGCTACTCTTCGTTGTGGCGCACAAGCTTCTCACTGCAGTGTCTTCTCTTGTTGCAGAGCACAGGCTCTAGGTGTGCAGGCTTCAGTAGCTGTGGTGAACAGGCTCAGCAGTTGTGGTGCACGGGCTTAGGTGCTCTGCAGCATGTGGGATCTTCCCAGACCAGGGCTCACACCTGAGTCCCCTGCGTTGGTAGGCGGATTCTTAACCTCTGTGCCACCAGGGAAGCCCAAAATACAACTGATTTTTGTATACTGATTTTGTATCCTGGAACTTTACTGAATTTGTTCATTAGTTCTCCAACAGTTTTTTGATGGAGTCTTTAGGGTTTTGTATATATAATATCATGTCATCTGCATATAGAGACAATTTTACTTCTTTTCCAATTTGGATGCCTTTATTTCTCTTTCTTGTCTAAGTGCTCTGGCTAGGACTTTCAGTATTGTTGAATAAAATAAAATGATTGATTTTTTAAATTGTTTCCAAGAGTTTGTCTTTTATTGATATTTATTTTCTGTTGATTCAATTAGGCATGTAGCCTGTAATTTTGAAGCAATTCTGCATTTTACGTGGCTGAGTTTTACAAAAACCATTAATACAACGTAGGAAAAACTCAATCTCCTATGTATTAACTTGATTACTAGAATTAAGTTAGATAGTTTCATTCTTTTTTTTTAACATCTTTATTGGAATATAATTGCTTTACGAATGGTGTATTAATTTCTGCTTTATAACAAAGTGAATCAGCTATACGTAAACATATATCCCCATATCTCCTCCCTCTTGAGTCCCCCTCCCACCCTCCCTATCCCACCCCTCTAGGTGGTCACAAAGCACCGAGCTGATCTCCCAGTGCTATGTGGCTGCTTCCCACTAGCTATTTATTTTACATTTGGTAGTGTATATGCCATTCTGTCACTTCGTCCCAGCTTACCCTTTCCCCTCCCCATATATTCAAGTCCATTCTCTACGTCTGCGTCTTTATTACTGTCCTACCCCTAGGTTCTTCAGAACTTTTTTTTTTTAAGATTCCATATATATGTATTAGTACACAGTATTTGTTTTTCTCTTTCTGACTTACTTCACTCCGTATGACAGACTCTAGGTCCATCCACCTCACTATAAAATTGATTTTTAAATAAAAAATTTACACCATTCTTTTCCTACAAAGAATCTAAATTACTTGCATATACACTTAAAACTTAAGACTGGGCTTCCCTGGTGGCGCAGTGGTTGAGAATCTGCCTGCCAATGCAGGGGACACGGGTTCGAGCCCTGGTCTGGGAAGATCCCACATGCCCAGAGCAACTAGGCCCGTGAGCCACAACTACTGAGCCCGCGCGTCTGGAGCCTGTGCTCCGCAACAAGAGAGGCCGCGACAGTGAGAGCCCACGCACCGCGATGAAGAGTGGCTCCCGCTCGCCGCAACTAGAAAAAGCCCTCGCACAGAAACGAAGACCCAACACATCCAAAAATAAATAAATAAAAAAAATTTTTTTAATGCCAAAAAAACCTTAAGACTACTCAAATTGATGTAAGAAAACAACAATAGGAAATTCAGACCACTAAGAGCGTGAGTTCAAAGAATCCTGTTTCCTACTGGTCTTATTCCTTAAATGCAGAATGATGTTTCTCACACAAGTCCAGGCATGTGAGGGTACCATCAGTTTATTCATGTTCATTTACCTTGTTTGATGTTTAAGATGCAGTGTTGGCTGAGACACGATCCTTGTTTTCAAAGAACGTTGTCTATTGGAATGCAGCTATGTATGTAAGTAACTGAAATGTGGTACCACTGACAGCAGTGTGGGTCTAGATTGGGGTAATAGCCACTGCAGGCAGGGTACTTATCAGACCACTGTAATTGTCCAGGCAAGAGACGCTTAAGTACTGAACAAGGAACAGATGAAAAAATGTTAAGAAGAACTGATCACTAGTTAAATGTATGCAACTATGACAAATGGGAGAACTAGGGAAAACTACGAAAATTCTTTCTTAACTAGAGATGGTGGTGCCAGTTACCAAACAGAGGAGACAGGTGGAACAGTAGGTTAGCGGTTAGGGAAAATGGGTTCACTGTTAAACATGTTCAGTCTGCCATGCCTGAGGAACAAACAGGTGAGGGCATCTTTAAGGAGCACAGGGCCCAGGAGACAGAGTTTATACAGTATTCAGGCCATGGTCTTTTGCTACCATTTAGAGATTTTACCACTCTGGGCAGAAAAGAGAACGCTAACATTTAAATGGTAGGTGAAAGAAGAGGAACCTGAAACTGAGGACTGAGAGTGCTGTTAGGAGAGGGGCATCTGGGAAGCCAGGACAGAAGGAAGGAAAGTGCTAGAGTTCAAAATGAACAGCAACTGATTGAGCATTAGGGGTCAACAGCCCTAGAAAGGACAGCTGACTCATGCAGGAGAAAGGAAGACAGCAGTGGATGGGGCAGAGAATCAGAGTAGACCTATTTAGTCCCCAAAGTATAAACACACACACTGTTAACAATGTGAGCTGTCTCTTAGCAAAAACCTGTGTACAAGGCAGTGTTTTAGAGCTTTATATACTCTATTTCATTTAATCCTCAGCAATACTATGAGGTAGGTAGTAATCTAATTAACCATGTGTTACAGATGCAAAAATGGAGATTCATCAGGGAAAAACCAAAGGTCACACATCTAGTAAAGGGAGGAACCAACTATCTATCGTATAACAACCAAGTTACCTTCCCTTATACTACTTCCTTCAATGCATCACACACAGGAAATTACGTTACTACACTTACAAAACTCTAACTTAACAATGTAAGAATTGTAAAGGGACAAAGCTGGACATTACACTGACTTGCTATATAAATAATCTAACTTGATTTTTCATACTAGCACACGTAGAAGTTTAATTACAGCAGTCTCCCCTTAACTGCAGTTCCATTTTCCACGGTTTTACTGACCTGCGGTCAATTAACATCTGAAAATATTAAATGGAAAATTCCAGAAATAAGTAATTCTTAAGTTTTAAACTGTGCACCATTCTGAGTAGCATGATGAAATCTCACTCTGCCCCGCTCTGTCCTGATCAGGATGTGAATCATCCCTTTGTCCAGTATATCCCTGCCCATTAGTCACTCAGTAGCCTCACGTATCAGATGGACTGTGGTTATCACAATGCTTGTGTTCAGGCAACCTTTATTTCACTTAATACTGTCCTCAAAGTGCAAAGGGAGTGATGCCAGCAATTTGGATTTGCTAAAGCGAAGCCATAAAGTGCTTCTTTTAATTGAAAAGGTGAAAGTTCTCACTAAGGAAAGAAAAACAATCGTATGCCAAGGTTGCAAAGATGTACAGTAAGAAGAAATCTTCTATCAGTGAAACTGGGATGAAGGAAAAAGAAATTCATGCTGATTTTGCTGTCGTGCCTCAAACTGCAAGTTACAGCCACAGTGAACGATAACTGCGCAGTTACGATGGAAAAGGCATTGAAGTTGTACAATAAGACATTCTGAGGGAGAGAGACTCAGTCACATAACTTTTATTACAGTATATTGTTATAACTGTTCTATTAATGTTGTTGTTAATCTCTTATTGTGCCTAATTTAAATTTTACTTAAATTAAATTTTATCAAATGATACAAACGATCTTATTTACGAAACAGAAACAGACTTACAGAGGGAATGAACTTACAGTTACCAGGGATGAAGGATGGGGGGATGGATAGATTGGGATTGACATGTACACACTGCAATATTTAAAACAGATAACCAACAAGGACCTACTGCACAGCACAGGGAACTCTGCTCTATACTCTGTAATAACCTAAATGGGAAAAGAATTTGAAAAAGAACGGATACATGTATAGGTATAACTGAATCACTCTGCTGTACACCTGAAACTAACATGACATTGTTAATCAACTATACCCCAATATAAAATAAAAAACTTTATCACAGGTATGTATGTCTAGGAAAAAGTGTGTGTGTGTGTGTGTGTGTGTGTGTGTGTGTGTGTGTGTGTGTGTGTGTGAACGTGTTCCCCCACACTGGGGAGAGGGGAGAGTTACTGTATTTGCCAACAGTAGTCATTCTAACACGCTTTTTAGAATCACAGAAATACACTACATATCTCACTTTCTTGTCTTTTGACCTGATTACATAAGGCAAATGCATAAATCATTATGGCTGATTTGATGTGAAAAACAAGTTTTAATCAAAATACAGATATTTTGCACAGCCTACTCATCTCTTAGTCTTTGAATGTATATTTGTATTTTCCCTGGGGAAAATAAGGATAGTATAAATTCATTCCCTAAAATTAAAACACTAAAAATTTAAAGTTACCCAGAAAGTTCTTCAAGTATTCAGACAGAGCTTTCTCTGATGATGGATCTGTTCCTGTTCTCTAGTTGCACTGCCCAATACAGCAGCCACTAGCCACATAATATATCGTCACTAAGCACTGAAATGTGTCTCCTCTGACTCTGGCACTAATGTAAAATTTTTATATATGACATTTAAGACATAACTTACTACTAGGTATACAAATAGTCTAACAGACCCAAGTTTTTTTTAATTGAAGCATAGTTGATTTACAATGTTGAGTTAATTTCTGCTGTACAGCAAAGTGATTCAGTTATACATATATACATTCGTTTTTTAATATTCTTTGCTTTATGCTTTAATCACAGGATATTGATTACAGTTCCCTGTGCAAATCCAAATTGTTGATATGGAGAATTCAAAAGCATTTAAGAACATTAAACTAGGAAGAGAAAAATAAAATTTAACCTATTTGAGAAATTAAAGATCAAATCACTTTTTCAACAAGAAATCACGATACATTCTTTTTCATCTTAAGTAAGAATGCTTGGCGGTTTTTTGTTGAATATTCTTTTTAAGGAGCTACTGGTACTGTCTGCATCATCTTCCTAGGAAAGTACTGCTTCTATCTGAGATAATTAATACAATAAATTCAAGTGCTCTCTTACTGGAAGTTTTTACCAACCCTTTGATTTTATGTAAAAGGAAAACATCTCTTTTGGGTTAAACTCTTTCAGTTCTAGGCAGGGTTTAGAGGACACTTTTACTATTTCTCATTTTATATAACTTCTGCTATGGGAAACCTTATGATAGTGAGAGTGGTAGTTCAGAGCTATTTTGAGCTTCTCACCAGCCTGACAGCCCGAAAGAGTTGCTTATTCATGTGTCACCTGGCACTTAAGATGCCAGCTGAGGATACTACCTGTATCAGCCAGCGACAACTTCACTGTCTGCAAGCAGCTATGGAAGCAGACTGTGAAAAGAGACCACCGCCAGGGCCTGGAGGAGAGAGAGACGAGAAAAGAGAGACCTCGGATCCATGGGGTGCCCCATGGGTCCTGTATGAGTCCCCGCAAAGTGTGGGTATGTGTACTTACATGTGCAAGTACCTAGGAGAGCACCCTGAATCCTAGAGGGTTTAACCAACCTCTGAGGAGATCTAAGGAAAAGCAGATGAACTATCTAAACAACTTGCTTGTAGTCAGTGCGTTCTACTTCTTTAAGGTATGGCTGCATCATTTTTGTTATCCTTTGCCCCACATTTCAAAATGTTTTCCTAGCCTGAATCTTTGTGCCTCTATCAACTTTCATACCCGAGCTCCTGAATTCAGCCTGTCGGCCCAGGCAGGGCCTGCTACTTAAGGATTACACACCCCAATGCCTCCAGGGTTGGCAGGACGCAGGCTAAACCAGAAAGGAGACTGGGAGGAGAGGGGAGCCAACAGAGTCTCTAAGAAGAACAGAGGGGCACAGAACTGCCGGGGAGGCTCTGCTGCCAGCAGGCCTTCACGGCTCCCTTCTGAGACTTTACCCTGTTTAGCAGAGAAATGGAGCTGCTGAAGAGTCTCTTCCCTATGACAGTTTTTCTCTTCTTCTGAGTCAAAATTAGAAATGAGTTAACACCTGGGATTGAACATGACCTTCTTCCTCCCTGCTGGGGCCTCTCCACCATCCACCTGGGCTCTCAGGGAGTCTGTATAGGATTCTTGCTTAAAGGGACTCTGCCTTTTCTTCCTTTCTAAATCTTCCAAGATTAATTTCAAAGATAATAAAACCATTTCAAATACGATTACAATTACTAACAAGTTACAGCGAAGCAGAATTTTAATAGGGAAATCACCCCGTGGAATACTACCAAGTGGCAAAATTAAACATGTAAAACTAACCTAAAATCATGCCAGTCTAACTTAACCATACAACTTTCTACCCGCTTTGTTGTTCTTATGTATTGCAAACATAAGGATCTGTAGAATGCTTGAGTAAGAGATTTGGTTTAAGAAAACAAGCTCAAGAAGAGAAGCTGAGAGATGCAGACAAAGGAATATGTACCACTAAGCAAGACTGGACAACAATTAAATTAAGACCAATTAAAGAATGGAAAAAAAGGTTCTTTAAAGTGAGAAAAGGGTTTTCCCGCCAAGTTTTTTTTAAAAAAAAAAAGGACTTCCCTGGTGGCACAGTGGTTAAGAATCCGCCTGCCAATGCAGGGGACACGCGTTTGATCCCTGGTCCGGGAAGATCCTACATGCCGTGGAGCAACTAAGTCCATGCGCCACAACTACTGAGCCTGCGCTGTAGAGCCCATGAGCCACAACTACTGAGTCTGTGCGCCTAGAGCCCGTGCTCTGCAACAAGACAGGCCACCACAATGATAAGCCCAAGCACTGCAACGAGGAGTAGTGCCCGCTCGCCGCAGCTAGAGGAAGCCCGTGCACAGCAACGAAGACCCAATGCAGCCAAAAATAAATAAATAAATAAGTTATTTTAAAAAAGAAATAAAAAGAAAGAAAGTTGGGTTTTAGCACCAGCACTGCAGTGATTAACAAGTTCTATGACTTTGTCAAGTCACTTTTGCCTCTCTGGGTTACAGTCTGAGACCACATCATCAAACTCATCACTCTTTTTAGACTGTTCTTAAGAAAACATAAAGACGTTAATTTAAGCAATGTCTTAGAGAAATATATCTCCACGTAAGGTCTATGGACCTGCACCATCTCACATGGGCAGTAATTAAAAATGCAAATTGGGCTTCCCTGGTGGCGCAGTGGTTGAGAGTCCACCTGCCGATGCAGGGGACACGGGTTCGTGCCCCGGTCCGGGAAGATCCCACATGCCGCGGAGCGGCTGGGCCCGTGAGCCACGGCCGATGAGCCTGCGTGTCTGGAGCCTGTGCTCCGCAACGGGAGAGGCCACAACAGTAAGAGGTCCGCATACTGCCAAAAAAACAAAACAAAATTTAAAAATGCAAATTGACTCGGCTCCTACTGGATCAGAGTATCTCAGGCGGGGCCCAGGGATCTGCTCTTTAACAAACTCTCCTCATCGTTGTTCACAGGAACATCAAAGTAAGGAGTGTCAGAGGGGGACCAAACGCTGAACTCTTACACAGAACTCTTCTCCAAGTATAATGTGTTCTATTTTGGAGTTCTCTTCTACTTGCCCTTCTCGCCTTATATCTTCTTCTGGATTCAATTAGGTTCCCTAATCTGTATAATTCTAAAGACAGAACAGTTTGATTCTATGTAGGTGTTCACTCAAATTAACGTCAATATGCCTGCCATGCCCCTTCTTCAAATCAACAGGTTTAGACCTAAATTTCTCTTTTCCTTTTGAGAGACAAACTAACATGCTTGGTCACAACAGATGGCCGGGTGTGATCTCCTTTTAGAACTTTTATTTTATACTTGAATATATTCCATAAAATTCTTACCTTAAGATGAGTTATACATAATATGTCAAGCACACCTCTGTAAAGTTTCTTTCATAAAGCTCTTTAACCAAACATTTACCCTCTATTCTAATCTTGTTTCCATATAAACTTCAACTTAGAAACAAATATTTGTTAAGACTAATCCATTCACAGGTCCAGGACTGAGCTATCTATCTAAGTCATCCTCTGGCAAGATCCTCAAAAAGAACAACATACACTCTTTCCAAAAGAGGGGTGGGGGTGGGGTGTCATGGAGTAAGACACACGGAAACTATTAAACCCTTGGTGAAGCACCCCAGGCAATTCTTTTTTAAATGATGCATTATTCTATATGAATAAGGGTAACTGGTTTTAAAAAAACATACTACAGGGCTTCCTTGGTGGCGCAGTGGTTGAGAGTCCGCCTGCCAATGCAGGGGACACGGGTTCGTGCCCCGGTCCGGGAAGATCCCACGTGCCGTGGAGTGGCTGGGCCCGTGAGCCATGGCCGCTGAGCCTGCGCATCCGGAGCCTGTGCTCCGCAGCGGGAGAGGCCACAACAGTGAGAGGCCCGCGTACCACAGAAAACAAACAAAAAAAACCCATACTGCAGCACAAAAGTCATTTCATAAACTAGAATAAAACTAGGTGTCTCATGTAATAAGATGATCATCTAAGCACGCCCCTGCCTTCCACCATGTTCCGGGTTCTTCTGCCAGCAAGGAAGGTCTAACTCATCCAACAGCACCCCAGACCCCAACAACAGCCGGTACTGCTGCCTCAACACACACCATCTCCCTGTGTTATTAGATCTGACAACCCTCTGAATAACTGCAGAATTAGAAACATAATCATCCAGAGATACACGGCCCTAACTTCTTGGACATTAGTTTACTAAATAAATGTGCCAGACAACTCAGGCTGAGCCTCCGATGACTGTACACACGTAATGTTGAGCACCTCTGTCTTCCACGGCTTATCCAACATGCAAACACAGCAGACAGGGGCCAAGGAAGACTAGCTAGAAGTGCATAAAAATGTACCTGGCTAAATCTAGCCCTGGGAATTAAGGTTTAAGGAATAATAGAAGCTATAGCCAGTCTTGGCTTCTCAGTCCCAGACTTGGCAGGGGCGGTGGGGGGGATGAGGGGGTGGGAGAAATTCATTCCTAATAAATCTTTTGAGGAACAACTGCAATAAAAATTTTTCCTTACAACTCTTTGCTATGTACCATTCCCTTCCATCTGTCCCCAAGGAAGGCCACATTCTGTAGTGGATCAGGTACCACATCAATAATCAACAGAGGCCTGAGGAGTCAACAAGCAGATGGAGTGGTGAACAGTGGGAAACACAGGATGGACCTGGATTCAACTCAAATGTCGGTTCCATCAGTTACTAGATGTGTGACCTAGAGAGTCTTTATTTCTCTGAGGCATCTTCAGTCTTTTCCTTGAAGTTTTGTGTCATAAAAATGGGGAGAAAAAGAGAGTTCAATTTCTCAGTCAACAGGACAAATAGGACAAGTAATCAGAGATGTACATAAAGGCAAGCGTATCTGAGGACATCAAGTTCAGGTGCTAGGAAGCCCTTTGACAAATCACTAGAGTTTCAAAGCAGGAATGATGGTGTTTGTTTTTCCTTTTTAAGAAACGTTGTAAATGATTATATGTACACATATATATATATATACACAAACACAGTTTATGTAAATTCAAAAAGCAATCATACTATTCATTCTGGGTGTTTCATAAATGCAATCTTTTTTCCTCCCTTCTTTATCCTCTACAACAGTAACATTTCATGTTCACAATTAAATATATATCCTTCCTTGTTTCTCTCAATGCACATAAAATCATATACATGATTCATGCAAATATGAATGCAGATATACACAAAAACATGAGTGTTGGCTTTTTCTTAATTGATTATTATTACCCATACTTCTCTGCACACTGCTTTTCTCATTATCTTGTACAAATCCCTCCAAGTCCAAGGGTATAGCTCCAATTCATTCTTTTAAAGTCTACCTAGTATTTCATGATATAAGGTAATATATTGTATTCATCCACTCTACTACTGATGGACTTTCATTTTGTTTTCCATTTTTTGCTGCTTAGAACCATGTCACAATGAACTTTCTTGTTCATATGGCCTTGCAGTTGTTTTCCATTACGGGCTAAAATCCCAGCAGTGCTAAAACACTGAAAGCGTTTGCTCTAAGATCAGGAACAAGGCAAGGATGCCCACTTTAACCATTTCTATTTAACACATTCTGGACATTCTAACTAGAGCAATTAGACAAGAAAAAGAAACAAACAGCATCCAAATTGGAAAGCAGCAAAATTATCTGTTTACAGATATGATCTCATATGTAGAAAACTCTAAAGATAACATTAAAAAACGGTTAGGGCTTCCCTGGTGGCGCAGTGGCTGGGAGTCCGCCTGCCGATGCAGGGGACGCGGGTTCGTGCCCCGGTCCAGGAAGATCCCACATGCTGCGGAGCGGCTGGGCCCGTGAGCCATGGCCGCTGAGCCTGCGCATCCGGAGCCTGTGCTCCGCAACGGGTGAGGCCACAACAGTGAGAGGCCCGTGTACCGCAAAAAAAACAAAAAAACAAAAAAAAACGGTTAGAACAAGTGAATTCAGAAAAGTAACATAATACAAACACACAAAACTTAGCTGCATTTCTATATACGTGAATAAATTTTTTAATTACAAAAATAATTCCATGAGCATCAAAAAGTAAAATACTTAAGAGTTAACCAAGAAGGTGAGAGACGTGTACAATAGAAGCTATAAAACGTTGTGAAAGAAATTAAAGACGACATAAATAAATGGAAACACATCCCATGTTCACTAATTAAGACAATATTGTTAAGATGTCAATACTACCATAGATTCAATGTAATCCCTATCAAAACCCCAAAGACGTCTTTTGTAGAAATAGAAAACTCCATCATAAAATTCATACGGACTCTCAAGGGGCCACAGCCAAAACAATCATGAAGAGGAACAAAACTGGAGGACCCAGGCTTCCACATTACAAAACTTACTACACAGCTACAGTAATCAAAACAGTGTGGTACTGGCAAAAAGAAAGACATATAGGCCAACGGAATAGAGAGCCCAGAAAAAAATGTTTGCATATACGGTCAAATGATCTCTGACAAGGATGCCAAGGCCATTCAATGGGGAAAGGACAGTCTTTTCAACAACTGGTGGTGGGAAAACTGGATATCCACGTTGAAAAAAAATGAAGTTAGACCTTCACCTAACACCATATACAAAAATTAACTCAAAAGAGATCAAAAACCTAAATGTAAGACCTAAATCTATAAAACTCTTGGAAGAGAGCATAGAGCAAAATCTTCATGACACTGGATTTGACAGTGATTTCTTGGATATCACAGGCAGCAAAAGAAAGACTTCTTGAAAATTTTGCACATCAAAAGATATCAACAGAGTAAAAATGCAACTCATAAAACGGGAGAAAATATTTGTAAATCATATATCTGCTAAAGGATTAATATCCAGACTATATGGAGAATTCCTAAAACTCAACAACTAAAAACCAACAACTAAAAGATGGGCAAAGAACTTGAACAGACATTTCTCCAAAGAAGATACACATATGGCCAATAAGCACATGACACTAATCAGGGAAGTGCAAATCAAAACTACAATGGGGTATCACCTCACATCCATTAGGATGGCTACTACTGGAAGAAAAAAAAAGAAAGTAAGTGTTGGCAAGGATGTAGAGAAATTGGAACCCTTCGTACACTACTAATGAGAATATAAAATGGAATGGCCACCATAGAAAACAGTGTGGTGGGTCCTCAAAAAATTAAAAACAGAATTACCATACGATTCAGCACTTCCACATCTGGGTCTATACCCCCAAAGGATTGAAAGCATGGTCTCAAAGAGATATTTGAACACCCATTAACAACAGTCTCGTTCACAATAGCCAAAACGTGGAAGCAAGTCACATCTCCATTGATGAATGGACCAATATAAAAAATGTGGGGACTCCACTGGTGGCACACTGGTTAAGAATCCGCCTGCCAATGCAGGGGACATGGGTTCGAGCCCTGGTCCAGGAAAATCCCACATGACGTGAAGCAACTAAGTCCACACGCCACAACTACTGAGCCCGCGTGCCACAACTACTGAAGCCCACGCACCTAGAGCCCGTGTTCCGCAACAACAGACGCCACCACGATGAGAAGCCCGCGCACCACAACAAAGAGTAGCCCCCGCTCATCACAACTAGAGAAAGCCCGTGTGCAGCAACAAAGACCCAACGCAGTACCTCCACCAAAAAAAAAAAATGTGGTTTAGGGACTTCCCTGGCGTTCCAGCGGTTAAGACTCTGCGCTTCCACTGCAGAGGGCACGGGTTCCACCCCTGGTGGGGGAACTAAGATCCTACATGCCGTAAAGCATAGGCAAAAAAAAAAAAAAAAGTGGTCTATACATACAGTGGAATATTATTCAGCCTTAAAGGAGGAGGAAATTATGACACAGTCTACAACATGGATGAACCTTGAGGACATTATGCTCAGTGAAATAAGCCAGTCACAAAAGGATTCCACTTATGTGAGAGGTACTTAGAGCAGTAAAAATCAGACAGAAAGTAGAATGGTGGTTGCCAGGGGCCTGGGGAGGGGGAATGGGGACTTACTGTTTAACAGGTATAGAGTTTCAACTCTATAAGATGAAAAGAGTTCTAGAGATGGATGGTGGTGACGGTTGCACATTATGAATGTATTTAATACCAATGAGCTGTACACTTTAAAAATGGTTAGAATGGTACATTTTTATGTTATGTGTGTTTTACCACAATTTTAAAAATTGGAAAAAAATAAAAATAAATAAAACCACAATGAATTATCACTACTTCCCCAACCCCCAAATCCAAGGAGTAACATCTCTGGGACAAAGAGTGAGTGAGTGAGTGAGTGAGTGTGTGTGTGGTTTTAATTTTAGTAAGATGTCAGATTATTTCTCAAAAAGGCAGAATCCCATTTTCCAACAGCAATATTTAAGAGTACCCTTTTCTCTTCCAATAACAGATATTGCTGACCTTCTAATTTCTGCCAGTCAGAAGGACATCTTTTCAGATATTTGTTGGCCATTTAAATCTGTTATTCTGTGACTTACTTCTTATTATTCTTTGCACATTGTTCCAATGGGATATTGACTCTTTTGTCAACTCTTTTGCCAGTATTTTACTTTTGAATTTCTGTTTGTCCACTGACTTAACGGTATCTTTTGTTATACATTTTTTTTTAACTTTTATGGTCTAATGTTTGTGTTTTACACCTTAGAACAGGGGTCAGCAAACTATGGTCTGCCACTTGTTACTATAAATAAAGTTTTATTCAAACACAGCCTCACCCAAATATTACATAGCTAGGTCACGTAATTGCAACAGACAGTGTCTGGACCTTTACAGAAAAAACGTCACCAATGCTTGCTGTGGAATGTCAAGAAAATGGGGTGCCTGGTACGTCTCCTTCCCTGTCCGCCTCCAGAATTTAAGCTCCAAGAGAGTTTTTATTTGTTTTATTCACATAAACATACTGTGTAAAACAGTATCTGGCAAACAGTACATATTAAACTTTCAGAATTAATGCAAGGTCCCCTTGCTCTCACATTCTTAATTAGAAATGTAGCCAAGTATTAGTGATATTTGAATAGGACTGTTATAAAAGAAAGATCCTTTTTATTAGCAATGCATGATTTTATGAAGTTTTACCATGAAAATCAATGAGAACCAACCCACTACAGTTTTATAGCTGAAAAGTAGCCCAATAATAAGGACATCCCACATAGGAGAACATTTGGGGGTCACTTTGATGTTAAAAATCAATAAATTGTTTTAGAGACTCTTTATATACAGGCACCAACTCACAGCACTCAAGACAATTTACTGCTTATAAATTATTTTTCAGTTAACAAGTGTGATCAAGATGTCTAAGCATTTTCAACCTAAAGGACCTGCTGAGAAGGGGGAACACTTTCCCCACTAAACTTGATGATCAGCAACACATGCAGCTTTAGGCTCTGGGCTCGGCTTGCCTACAATAAACGCGAGACAGCAGGCTCACATCAGAATTCAAACCCTATGTGACACGTGTCACCTGGGGTACTTTTTTTCCCACGTTATCTTGTTTCCAAGCATAACTTTACAATGCCTTGTGAGACTACTATGTGTTTCGTTCAACTCGGTAAAACAAACAAATAAAAAACTGTTTTTAAGCCCCAAATATAATGTACAATCCTTTCAACCTTTGTGTTCGTGTGAAAGTTTTCTTAGTAAAATATTGGGGGGGAAATGTTCCAGGATCAGAGAAAAAAATTCCCATAACCCTCGTAACATTACAGTCTCATTTCCCTTACCCCACAAAATTAAGACTGTCCTTTTAAACTATGAAATTACAGCAAACAACATCTATCTTTCAGTGTCATGGTCAATGAAGACAGGCTAACATGCACACTACATCCCTGAGGCTAAGCACAGTTTTCCTTCTACTTCTTTAGACACTCTGGAAAACATGCAAAACCCTTAGTAACACGCAATACCACTCTCCTTGTACTTTAAAGTTTGACAAACTTTAAAATCTTTTTCATCCTTATACTATCTAGATAAAAAGCTGATAATGAACAGTGTGACAGCAGGGAAAAGGACACCTGGAATACTTAAAACATATCTAAAAACACTGTATCTGGTAAAAGCAGGAACTCCCTTACTAAATCTATCCATAATGACATACCACTCAGAAAAAGGTGCAATCGTAAAAGAAGGAAGAACAGAAAATGGACAAGAAATAACAAAGAGAAAGAAGAAAAATCTATTTCCAGGTTCTCGGTGACTGGGGCGGGGGGAAAGAACATAATGAAAGAAACCTCTCATGATGACATATGTATCCAGAAAATGTATGTGTGTGTACAGGGTGATTACAGTTCCAAGAAGCTGGAATTTAAAATAAAAGGTTGAAGCAGCAGCACACAGATGAAAGGCGGCCCCTTTAACATTTGCTCCTGGAGGCCAGCAACGCTCAGCAGTTGGCTGGAGACTAAGCTGGCCGATCCTGTGGAGCTCCAACAAAGGGACGAAACAAACTCGAGTCCCCAGGGCCCCCCTCCCGACAACGCGTGAAACAACTTGATAAATGATGGCTCTGTCAGGGGACCGGGAGATGGAGACGTCTGGGAGCAGAGGGGGACGTACCTCATTTAGAAGGCCAAGGGGGGAAGGGGGAAGGGGAGCCGGAAGAGAGGCAGAGTGGCAGAGAGAAGCAAGACCACCTTATCACACCAGAGAACCCGAAGCAGTCTGGGATGGCCAGGAACTGAAGTCCTCGGAGTACAGCAAGAGACCGCTCAAGGGGCAAAGTTTTCATCTTCCGTGGCCCATTTTCCAGCCTCAAGGCCAAGCTTAAAAACAGCACTGCTCTCAGGTTACTTCATTCATTTGGGGACGACCTGAAATACAGACTCCACCCCCACCCAGCCCGTGCCTAAAGGCTGCGGATCTGAATGGAAAACCAGAACACAGAGTCCAAAGCACAGCTCAATCCAAGGAAACATTAATTACCCTAAAACAAAACCAGGAGGAGCTCACCTCTGGGGTCCAACACTAAAATCCTCCTCCTTCCCCTCCTCTAGAGTGTGGCACGACCATTTACACTATCTCCTCCTACCCGAAGACTGGTGTCGGTCCCACAGGACTGCCCTGTGTGGGGAAAACTCAGTCAACACTGAGAAGCAGGCATACAAGGGATCTCCATCTGAGAAAAGAGCTGTCGGAATTAGTAGTGGAACAAATATAGGTTTTTCAAAATCAGCTACCCAAAGAGTAATTAACTAATTCAAAAGGGACATTAATTATTCAAAAGGGACATAGCCTAAGCATCTGATGAAAGACCATCAAGCAAGTTGACTAAAATACAACTCAAAGGTAGGAACAAACAGGCAGCAAGTAAAGAATTCTTAATTGACTCGAGTCTTTTCAAGTCGCTCCAATATGCTGTGATGAACTAGAAACAGGCAATGTGAAATTCTGCATATTGTTACTGAATATAAACTTTATCTAAAGTTTATCTAATTCAGCTTTGACTGTAATTAAGCATAATTAAAAGTAACAGCAAACTGTACTCCAAGAAAGTGAAAATAGGGGATTTCTCTTTGCTAACGCCCAGCCTCCTTAGGGGATTACTGATAATTCATATTTGATGGCCCCAAATCGAATTTATTACCATGTATTTCAGAACATCTGATATACTAAGTCACGGTTAGAGACACTGCATAGTCTAAGGGGCCAGGACAACCATGAGAACGTAACCATTTCGGTGGGTTATGCTGGAGGGCCCTGCTCCCCGTAGCTGCAACCTCAGTGAGCGCACCAGCCTGCACGCGGACACGGCCCACCCAGTCCAGGGTTAACACCAGGCCCGGATGATGCTAGTCTCTCTGCTCTTCAGGTCGCCCCACACGGAAGAGAACCAATTTTCACCCCCTTTGGGAAAACATCACCTCTTTTAGAATGCACTCAACAGTGTGTGAATGTTAACAACAACGATGAAATGATGGGGAGAATGTCAGTCTAATGCTTAACACTTAATTTTAACTTCTCTGACCAAATCAAGACATGATTTGTGTTGATATGTGTTACTAAGTTTTAAATACCTTCATCAGTTCTCCACATCAACTTTCCCCAAACCCTGGGCATTATACTAACAGCATTCCTATAAAATCCATCAACTGTTATTGAAACAAACACATAAAAGTATTTCTAAAGACTTTAGCAATAGCAATACTAGGCCTTCACATATGTATTGACTTTAACCAGCGATAACACTCTATCAGTTCAAAGAATTAACCTTCCAGGGACTTCCCTGGTGGCACAGTGGTTAAGAATCCACCTGCCAATGCAGGGGACACTGGTTCAAGCCCTGGCTCAGGAAGATCCCACATGCCGTGGAGCAACTAAACCCGTGCACCACAACTATTGAGCCTGTGCTCTAGAGCCCACGAGCCACAACTACTGAAGCCTGCACGCCTAGAACCTGTGCTCCGCAACAAGAGAAGCCACTGCAATGAGAAGCCTGAGCACGGCAACCAAGAGTAGCCCCCGCTCGCCACAACTAGAGAAAGCCCGCGCACAGCAACGAAGACCCAACGCAGCCAAAAATAAAAAACAAATAAATAAATTTATTAAAAAAAAAAAATTAACCCTGCAGTTTTCCAATGATATATTACGCTTTCCACCCCAAAGTCAGAGTAGCACAGAAATACCAGGGAAAACGCCATGCAGAATGCACCACATTTACAGACCGCGCTAAAGCATCTCACGGTCACCCAAGCCGATATGTAAAAAGTCTATGAAAGCTATAATCAAAAAGACAGATAAAAGCAAGCGCTGGTGAGGGTATGGAGAGAATGGAACCCTCATACACTGCTGGTGGGAATGTAAAATGGTGCAGCCATTTTGGAAAAGTCTGGTAGTTCTTCAAGAGAAATGAACACCTACATCCACACAAAAACTTATATTATGAATGTTCATAGCAGCATTATTCATAACAGCCCAAAGTGAAAACAACTCAAATGTCCATCAACTGATGAATGAACAAAATGTGGTGTATCCATAAAACAGAACACTCCTTAGCAATAAAGGGATGAAGTACTAATACCTGTACAAAGTGGATGAACCTTAAAAACATTATAAGTAAAAGAAGCCAGTCACAAGAGGCCATATTTTGCATTATTCCATTTATCAGAAATGTCCAGAACTGGCAAATCCAGAGACAGAAAATAGATCAGAAGTTTCCAGATGATGGGGTGGGAGACAGGAGTAGAGGGTAACTGCCAAGAAGTTTGAAATTTCTTTTAGGGGTGATGAAAAATGTTCTAAAATTGATTGTGGTAATGGTCGCACAGCTCTGTGGACATACTAAAACCGTTGAATGGCATACTTTAAATGGGTGAACTGTGTGGTTTGTGAATATCTCAATGAACTGTTACTGGAAAGAAAAAAAGTCTTTGAAAAAATACCAGGAAGTGTAGTCTGGGTTTTTTGGTTGTGGTTGTGGTTGTGGTTGCTCTTCATTTTAAAGTAATGCTCCAATGATACCATTCAAAATGGAAGTATGTTTTTAGCGCTCATATTTTAATTCACTGAAGTCAGGTTGAACAGTAGTGTACAAAAGCAAAGGACTGATGGTAGTTATTCAGAATCTATATACGAATCACTTCATGCTGTGGCTCAAGATGGAATGGACTACCTTAGAAATGAACAAATTCGAGCAAAGGCTAGGAGGTTTTGGAAGATGCTCTAGACCATTAATTCACTGAGAACAGGAAACATGTCTGTATAATAATCGCACGGTCAGGCACTGTGCTTGATGCTTAACATATATACTAAGTGCAATCCTTCCAACAACCCTACAAGGTGGGTATCACTGTCTTCATATGAAATAGCCAAAACCAAATATCCTCAAGACCAGAAGACAACAGTTCAACTCAGTTCAACAAAGCTTCCGTTTACTGATCCATGAAAGAAGCACAGTGCTCCCTACATCAGAGTAGCTGTAAGAGCTCTATGAAATAAAGTGTATTAAGAGCCTGGCATTATTTGCAGCAACATGGATGGACCTAGAGATTATCATACTAAGTGAAGAAGTCAGAAGGAGAAAGACAAATACCATATGATATCACTTATATGTGGAATCTAAAATATGGCACAAATGAACTTATCTATGAAACAGAAACAGACTCACAGACGTAGAGAACAGACTTGTGGTTGCCAAGTGGGAGGGGAGGGTGGAGGAGGGATGGATTAGGAGTTTGGGATGAGCAGATACAAACTATTATACAAAGAATGGATAAACAACAAGGTCTTACTGTATAGCACAGGGAACCATATTCAATGTCCTGTAATAATCCATAATGGAAAAGAATAGGAAAAATTTTATATATATATATATATATATATGTATGTATGTATATGTATAATTGACACGTTAAACAGTCACTCACATTTCTGTTTCTTTTACCCCAGCTTCAGCAAAAACAGATAACAACCTTCAGAAAGCCAGTAAAACGTATATAAGTGATGAGGGTTATGATCAATATTCAAAGATCACCAATACTGTCATGTTCACCAGGGTTCTCTAAGTAACAAACTAGGAAACAGCATTCACAGAAGTTACTGTGTTGGCTGAACAAACTAACCGTTAATCTGGCATACATTTAATGATGCATGTTACCATAATTCTGCTAAATAATAATTAAATATAAACGGTGGCAGTGATCGTCTGTAACTATTCTGACTTACAGAGGCAGAGTAATTGTCTTCAGGGTCGTCTTTTAAAACCCAGCAGAGACGCTGCAGCCACAACCCACAGGGACAATAAAGCTTGCTCTCGTCCTCCTCGCTGCACACAGCGCAACTGGAGCTTAAGGCGTAACTCCTATTTCCCCAGCATTAAAATCTGCTGGGCGGCCCAGCCTAGAGAGGGAGCTGGCAGGAGAGGAAAGGAAATCAATCACAGCCTGAGAGACAGGAGCACTGGGTGTGTGCTGGGGGCCGGGAGGGGAGAGGGTTAGAAATAACTGAGCGTAATGAACTGATGCAGGATAGATGGGCTCACAGAACCTCTTGGAGAACTCGGGGCAAAAGAAGAGTGACAGATGGAATGATGGCCAAAGGACCCATGGGGAGAGGGTCATGGACAGGGTGCAGAAAGGTAGGACCACACCAGCAGAATCCGTGTTCAGAAATCCATGTTCACGTTCACCATTTTGCTAAACAAATGTTAACACAGATCATGTGCATTTATCATACAGCACCCTACTGGGAAGTCTGACCCGTTTAACAGGCCTGACCTATGAAAAATACAGTGCAGATAAAACGGCAAAAAATTTAACAGTGGCCCAGTAGCTAGTGGTCTGACACGAAGTGAAGAGCTAGAAACAATCCTTTAAAAAGCTAGTTCCTTTAAAAAGCTAGTACAAGAGCCCCACCCCCAAACCTAAGTGTGGAACTACTAAAGTTAGGGCAGAGGCATACACTGCTCAGGAGAGATGAAATTAATCACCGTGCTGCAGTGCAGAGCAGGTGTAAGGATGCACAGTTACTGGGACCAGATAAAAGTATGTCGTATACACTGTATTAGGCTGGGGAGGATATGAAGGAATACACATGATTCTGTTTACTTTCCAAGACAGGCAAATCTCATCTCTAGTGATAGAGCTCACCCCAGCGACTGCATGGGACCGGGTGCGCGCATGTTTCTGGCGGGGAGACATCACTTGAAGGGGGATGAGGAACTTTTAGGGGAATGAAATCATCGGTATTTTGTTTGGGGTGGTGGTTACACGGGTGTATATAGTTGCTGAAACTCAACTGTAAACTTAAAAATAAAGTTGATGAATTTTTTTTAAAGATTGGGAAGTTAAATACATTCTATCTAGATTTCTTCTCTAATAAATTTAGGCCATAAATTCGTAAATAGTGGTAAACTCTGCAATATATAGTAATCTTGGCTACCCAGAAGCTCTGCTTCCAAGGAAATTCCAGGAAGCCACAATTTTACCTTTCACCCTAAGCACAGATTGTAGCAAAACACTTTGCTACATCTTAACACTTTTTTCCTCACTTTTTACAAAATTTGACCAGCGAATTCATCAATGATACTTTCACTAACTACAACTTATTAAGCTGCTATAAAAAATTTTCCTTCCCTAGAACTCAAAGTAATTATTGCTTCTCGAAGAAGCAAGCACAGTACAGAAAATTTCCCATTTTGTAAAGTGAAACTGAATTACCAAGAGGTGACCCTCGAAGAAAACATAATGGTAGCCAAAGGCTGCTGCTGGCCAATATTTAAATTTACCCTCTACTAAACTTCACACAACAGAAACTTGTTGAATTCATGTAAGAAAGTCCATCAGAAATTAAGTCTCAGGGCTACCCTGGTGGCGCAGCGGTTAAGAATCCGCCTGCCAATGCAAGGGACACGGGTTCGAGCCCTGGGCCAGGAAGATCCCACATGCCACGGAGCAACTAAGCCCCTGTGTCACAACTACTGAGCCTGTGTGTCACAACTACTGAACCCACGTGCCACAACTACTGAAGCTCACACACCTAGAGCCCATGCTCCGCAACAAGAGAAGCCACCGCGATGAGAAGCCCACGCACCCCAACGAAGAGTAGCCTTCACTCACCGCAACTAGAGAAAGCCTGCGCGCAACAACTAAGACCCAACACAGCCAGCAAGCCATCAATAAATAAATTAATTAATTTTAAAAAAGAAATTAAGTCTCTTCCTCAAGAATCAGCATGGGCAAAACACTCACCAAACTGCTAGCTGTGTGATGAAGCAATTTTAAATTCTTAAAAGAAGTTCCTCTGTTGTGAAAGAACACATCGGAACACTTCAATGTGACATTATATGGAGAGACTTCAAAAAAGACTAGCCCTCTCAGGAATTTATCATATGGAAATAATCATAAATGTGCACATTTGATATCCATTGGTACTTTATTACTTTTTTTAAAAAAGGCAAAGAGCACTGCAACAATCTAATGGTCCAAACTGGAAAAGTAACTAGGTCCATTCACAGCATGTCTGAGATCTGAATCCAGGCAGTTTAGAGCCCAAGCCCTTAACTAACATCCTCTTTTGCCTCACCCACTCTACCATTCAGAGCATTAATGAGGGGAAGGAACTGATCCATATTTGACAGCCAAGGAAACCAACACAAAAATCAGTAAGGAACAATAAAGTTCTAGAAAAATAAAACAATTAAAAGGGTATATATTCCATCTTCCTCACAAAATTAAGGAATTCTAAATTCAGTATTAGTAATCATTTTGAAGCACTTTAATAAAGATAAAAATCACTACTCCTTTCTTTGTGTCTCTAACTTACTTTGGACTCTACACATACCTTACTTGCCTAAGTCCAAACATTTCACATGAAATTCATCACCATTAAGGGGACCGAGTTCAAAGGTATTTCAGCAAACAGGGCACTCGACTCCCTCAGCACTAACTGCTGGCTTCATAATTTCACCATCTCAACCTCCCCAACGCAGAATGCGAAAGACTTGGAAATATTAAAAAGAATCCTAAAAAGTTTCTTCCCAGAAATCATCAGTATACTGGGCCTCAGGAAGCAGTGATGAGGCCTCAAATCTCCAGTGAATGAAATTTAAATGGAAGAAGAAAGTGTGCTCAGTTGGATGCTACAGATAGATGGATGGATGGATGGATGGATGGATGATTGATGGATAGATTAAAAGCTTCAAATTATTTGCAGTATACAGATAAAATGATATTGGTAAAGTCCACATTCTGACTCCAAATTCTGACTCACTTGTAAACACAACCATCATCTCAGGAAGATGTGCTACCAGGCATCTTTCCTCTCCACCAATAAGGCAAGCCAAAAGCAAAAGGCAGAATAACTGCTAATCCACGGTGGCCTGGACTCAGATTTTCTGACTGCGGGAGGCTAGTCGACACCTTCTCGTCTTCTGCTCTGTGTGGTGGACATTTCAATGGTAGAAGGTATGGTAACTTAAATGAACTATAATACAACATATGCAGGTACAATTTTATTGAAAACATAGTTGATTAAATAATCTTACATTAAGAAATACCCATAAATATAAATAGAATTCTTCAGTACTGAAGAAATGGCCTGTAAAAGAGGATTTGTTGAGTGGATTAGTGTAGAAGCTGTGCTACATATTAAAGGGCTGTGGACCCTGAAGGGAGAACAATCTAACAAATCAGAATAAAGTGCAAGTTTCTTTTCCTATTTAAAGTAAATAAACATTACCCTTATGTATAAAAATTAATACCATACACAACAAGGTCCTATGTATAGCACAGAGAACTATATTAAATATCCTATGATAAATCACAATGGAAAAGAATATTTAAAAAGGAATGTATACATATGTATAACTGAATCACTCTACTGTACAGGAGAAACACAACACTGTAAATCAACTATACTTCAATAAAAAATTTAAATAAAAAAAATTTATACCAGTCGATGTAGATAACCTATATTGAAATCCTGAATGGTCACATTTCTGTTTTTACCTTATTCACTTTATTAGTGCTGTTTTCTGGTGGTATATCACTAAGGTTACCCCACCCCACTATCACTACACATCTGCTTCTGGCTTGAGGCCATCATAAATTATTTATGAAATAAAAAGTCAAAAGAGGGCTTCTCTGGTGGCGCAGTGGTTGAGAGTCTGCCTGCCGATGCAGGGGACACGGGTTCATGCCCCGGTCCAGGAGGATCCCACGTGCCGCGGAGTAGCTGGGCCCGTGAGCCATGGCTGCTGAGGCTACGCATCCGGAGCTTGTGCTCCACAACGGGAGAGGCCACAACAGTAAGAGGCCCGCGTACCGCAAAAAAAAAAAAAAGTCAAAAGACCTTGAGATAATCACAACTGAATATAGCATCTGACTCCCAAACTGCATTACATAAAATGGCAACTATATCAAGAATGGTAAAATATACTCTCCCATTCACCTAGGATGTATCACAATTTGTTAATGTCACTAGCAAGCCAAACAGTTCTAATAAATACACTCTACCTATCCACAACAAAACATATTACAATAAAAATCTCTTTGTACACCTAGTGGTTAGGACACAGATGCTATACCATCAGGATTTTCTGGAATACATGCTGAATTTTCAGATTTTTACTGTACTTTGATGTATTACATTATAGGTCACATTGTTTCCAAGAGTTCAGATGTATTTGGACACTAAATTATCTCCTTTCAACTGCAGCCCCAGAGAGCTCACACATGGTACTAAAAGGTAATGCTACTGTACACTAGCACGTGTGAGAAGATGAGATGACCCTTCTCTTCTATTATAATGTACAAACATTTCACTTTCCCTTCTCTCTAGTTCATAGCAAAAGGGGTGATTTCAGACACTGTACAGTACCTTAGTTTTGTACCTTGTATCCTTTTATAGGGAATTATTTCTATAGGTGAATTAAAATTTTATCTTGAGTGCCTTGAGTTTTACAACACCATGAAATAACTGGAGAACCTAGGATTTAGTGGAATTGGACACTGTAAAGTACTAATCTGGAATCACCCAGAAAACGTTGTCCATCTATGGGTATCTCTCTAGAGGAACAATATAAAATATGAAGGCAACTATGGGCCATGTCATACTGCCTGTGCTCCAATGAATTATGCCCAAAGTGCCAGTCATGTCCCAATTTACATCTGAATTACTCTATTAGTTATAAAATTCTTTATTTGAAATCTATAGCAGGAAATCAGTTCACCTAATAAGCAGCAGCATAATGAATGAAAACACTGGACCAAAAAAGCAGGGAAGAATGCTGAACCTTCTAAGAAGGCAAGAAAAGTGATACTGAAGTCAGTGACTTGGACTAAAAGCCAAGTGCCTGTCAACAGGTACAGTTCAATAGCAAGAAGAAAATCATCTCATCTACTGATTCATTTATTCAAACACTTAGGTGCCCACTGCTAGGCCTGAAAGGTACCAATACAAAGAGCTTCTAAGTGAACTGAGTCACCAGCTTACACTTTTCCACCATCTAAATAAGAGACAATTTAATAAAAAGTATTTTAACATCGTGTGTAGGCAACTCTCACTTTTAAAACCACACTTCCGGAACTAATCACTGGTTACAAACAGACTCCTTAAACACGTAAGCATGCTTCCAACAGGAAAGATCACCAAGAAGGGCTAAGGTGAATGATGGACAGACTCCGGCCCCTACTAGCTGTGATTCACTCAACTCCTCACCCCAACAAGTTTTCCCCCATCCTAGAGGGTGAGAGAAAAGATTACATCTGCTCAAATTAATCATTTATGTGTATCCTTTGCCAACTAAGGTAATTCATAATCAACAACAAAGTACTTGCAATACAATTCAAAACTTGGTCATCATGAGAACCTCTGTCTTCTAGAGACCTAGAGTGATTTTAGACTCCGTCCTCCAAATGCATATGAAACTTGGGCTAGTTTTAAACTGCACATCTAGGGCTTCCCTGGTGGCAAAGTGGTTAAGAATCTGCCTGCCAATGCAGGGGACATGGGTTCGAGCCGTGATCTGGGAAGATCCCACATGCCGCGGAGCAACTAAGCCCGTGAGCCACAACTACTGAGCCTGCACTCCGCAACGGGAGAGGCCGCGACAGTGAGAGGCCAGCGCACCGCGATGAAGAGTGGCCCCCATTCGCCGCAACTGGAGAAAGCCCTCGCACAGAAACGAAGACCCAGCAATCCATCAATCAATCAATGAAAACGGCACATCTAGCTTACAGAACATCTGGAGAGGAGGGCAGGTGCAAAAGGCCAAATGGAAAACCGGACCTAAGGTCCTGCAACAGAGACGGTCCTCTGAGACCAACCATTCCACTTTCCTGCTGCTCAGACACGCAGATCCGGACAGTGCTGGGGGAGGAGCGAGCCCAACCACGGTCGGACTAATGAGTGTGACCACATGGGGCAACCACCACCAAGACAGACCAGTTGCATTAAGGATCCGCTTACAAACAGTTAAAAGCAAAGTCTAAGCACAAACAGATACTATGGCCTCCAAGTGTGACTCTAGGTCTTGAAGGGTAAGTGCCTGGAAAAGAGAAACCTTGCAAAGGAAGAAGTCAGACCCTGCAGGTACACAACTCATTCCTGTGCTTCTCCACACTCCAGCTTCCAAGGTCAGAACTATAAGCTTCCTTTCATGGTTCTCCCCATAAGAATAATTTTCTGATTCTGACCCCTTTATACAAGGGTCCACAATCATCACAGATCCCCCTCATCTAAAACTAGCCTCACAGCTACCTACAGGCTCTGCAGAAGGTGCCCCCAACAAGGTCAACGGAAGGTCTGTGCACCCCACGCAAGGTCAGACCCTCGCCACCTCAGCGCAGCTTTACAGTGGGGTGTCGGGCGTTTCCCAAAGGAAACTGTGGCAACGGGCAATCAAAAGTCTGACTGCAGCCTATCAGCCAAAAGAGAACACCCCCCTCGAGGGACAGAGTGCAGATGCACAAACAGACCACGAGAAAGGAGGCGGTTCTGGATGGCTCCGGCCCCACCCATCCCCACAGAGACACAATACCCCACTAATGGAGACTTAAGTCACTTGTAAGCTTCTCCAATTACTTCAAAGAGCTTTGAGGGATACAGAGGGACTTCCAGACGCAATCTTCCAAACCTCAGAAGTCCTCATTTGCCTTCAGCAGAGCCTCTGGAAAAAAAGGTTCTCCAACTTTTAGCTGACCCCACGGCAGCATCTTCCATCAGTCACCTCTGCTGAAGACAGCAGGGATTTGCAACAGTCCTCATATCCCTCCCCCAATGTGAAAATTAGCAAGTGATACACAATTTCGGACTGGGAGCCAAAGGCTTCTTCAGCCCTAAGAATGGGAGCTAAGCCAAAACCCAGGCCTGCTTTAGGCACACACAGAAGTAGCTGCAGCGCACAGGGGCAGGGCAGGGAATTAAAATGCAAAGAAAAGCCAGAAACGGAAAATGAAGTGCAGCTCCAAGAAAATAACAGCATGACTTTATTAACTGGCTTTGGTCGCACCACTAAGACTCAATGGTGACAATGCCTACCGCCTTACTTTGGGGAACCAGACTGAATACACAGAAATTACCTTCCCCAATCGTTTCTAGTTATAATAAATAAGAACACCAAAACTGCAGCCACAGCTATGGAACATCACTCATTCAACATGCAGGAGAAATGAGGCAAGCTTCTAGAATATCGGCCATGACAATCAAAAACATCACTTAAAAAAAAAATCAGTACATAACCATGAGTAGAGAAATTCCACTATCCTAAGGAAAGAGTCATGTACGCACATATACAAAGATGCCATCTTAGCACTGTCAGTGTATGTAAGATTGGGGAAAACCCAGATGTCCAACAACAGAGGAAGTGAGTAAATAAATGATAGCATAGTCACGTCTGATTGTAACAACAGTACAGATCTGCATATTAACATGGAAAATGTTCATTATATATTACTTTTAAAAAGAAATAAAACTATATCATATAATCTTATAATGACGCCGCATATTTTATTTTTTTACTTTGAATTTTTAAGTAAGTTTATTTCTTAGTTATTTACTTTTGGCTGCATTGGGTCTCTGTTGCTACGCGCAGGCTTTCTCTGGTTGCGGCGAGCGGGGGCTACTCTTCGTTGTGGTGCACGGGCTTCTCATTGCGGTGGCTTCTCTTGTTGCAGAGCACGAGCTCTAGGCACATGGGCTTCAGTAGTTGTGGCGCGTGGGCTCTAGAGTGCAGGTTCAGTCGTTGTGGCGCACGGGGCTTTGTTGCTCCGTGGCATGTGAGATCCTCCCAGACCAGGGATTGAACCTGTGACCCCTGCACTGGCAGGCAGATTCTTAACCACTGCGCCACCAGGGAAGTCCCAGACATATACTTTAAAAATATGTGGTGGTGTCAGGGGTTGGGGGGGACTTCGTGCGCCACAGTGCCTGAGCCTGCGTTCTACGACCGTGAGCCACGACTACTGAGCCCATGCACCACAACTACTGAAGCCCATGCACCACAACTACTGAAGCCCACGCGCCTAGAGCCTGTGCTCAGCAACAAGAGAAGCCACCGCAATGAGAAGCCCGTGTACCGCAACGAAGAGTAGCCTCCACTCGCCACAACTAGAGAAAGCCTGCGCACAGCAATGAAGACCCAACGCAGCCATAAATAAATAAATAAAATTTATTTAAAAAAATTTTTAAAGTATATGTCTGCATGTATATAAATAGACCTACATAGGCTCAAAATAACTAATTATAAATAATCATTTTATTTTCTTTTTTTTGCCTATCTCAATCTTCTAAAGTTTTTACAATCAACTTTGTGAGAAAAGGTACTGTTAATTTTGACATTTACTTAAGTTTTCTTTTGATAAAAAATTAAAATTGGAACCAAGGTAACCAATGTTCTGGATTTTACTAGATAAGTGGAAAGAGATGTCATAGATTAGGAACTACCTAGTCCAAGTCTTCAGTTTTATGTATCCCGTCTCTGTATTGAACATTTCCAAATCTACCTAACCTAACAATTACTTTCAGCAAAACCCAGCTTTTACATCCCACGTCCATTACATCACATTCTCATACTCAGGGGAGGCCCAGATGGTCTTTCACACTGGACTGGAAGCAGGAAGCGATGGACTCACGCCAACAGCGAAGCCTCCATCTGCAGCCTTCTGTTAACCCTCCCGGTCTCATCTGCCCCATTCCCAATTCTTGTACGTACCCATTGCACAAGTAAGCAAGATGTGCCCCCTGGTGTCTCTTCCCATAAGGCAGGGAGAAATGTAATACTAAATTAAATTAATTCTCAAATAAAGCAATGCCCTTACATTATTCTCCTAGTCCAAAAACAGAACTCTGTGCTTGGTGTTAAAAGCTATGTTGGGTGGGGTGGGTGGGGGGTCGTGAGGCTCAAGAGGGAGGGGATATATGTATACATATAGCTGATTCACTTTGTTGTACAGCAGAAACTAACACAACGTTGTAGAGCAAATACACTCCAATAAAAATAAATTAATTAAAGCTATGGAAGGTACTCAGAGTACAATACAGGGCCCCTGACTACAAGGAAATTAAGAGTCCAACTAATAAAACAGAACTCATAAATACGAAACAATGAGAAAATGATTCAGTATTGTTAACTGCTAGCCTTGGGTCTCGTTTCCAATCACAAAGGAACCCACTACCTTACCATATGACTCTGGGCAAAGTCCTCATCTGTAAAACTGGGAGTTAAATCTTGATGATCTTACCTTCCACAGTTCTAGAAACAACCAATCAGGAAAAGGCAAGATAAATGTGGGCTTCTAGAATGTGTTACAAATTACCTATGAGCAGACAACAACTGAGATTAAAAACCAAGTGAATCTGGCAAGAGGAAAAAATCTCCAATCTTATTATACAAGCAGAGTGATCTGAAAGCAAATGGAAGCAAAGTATACTCTCCTTCTTTCCATTAAAGAAATCCTGCAAGAGGGTTACTAGAGTGGTGACTGCGTGTGCAGCAGCTCTATATCAGGCACAGTTAAGAAGACAAATATGGGGGCTTCCCTGGTGGCGCAGTGGTGGAGAATCTGCCTGCCAATGCAGGGGATACGGGTTCGAGCCCTGGTCTAGGAAGATCCCACATGCCGCGGAGCAACTAGGCCCGTGAGCCACAAATACTGAGCCTGCGCGTCTGGAGCTTGTGCTCCACAACAAGAGGCCACGACAGTGAGAGGCCCACGCACCGCGATGAAGAGTGGCCCTCGCTCGCTGCAACTAGAGAAAGCTCACGCGCAGAAACGAAGACCCAACACAGCCAAAAATAAATAAATAAATAAAATTTTTTAAAAAAGGAGACAAATGTGCATTAAACACAGTCCCTGATGTGCAGAAGTTTATTTCATTTCATTCATTCATTCAATAAATATTTACTGAGCACCTACTATGTACACAGACACAAGGACATGTTCCAGGCACTAGGGGCTCAAGAGTCAACAGGATAGACGAAGATGCCTGCTCAAAGAAACTTCTGGGGAGTAAACAGAAAAGGTAACTGCAGAAAAAGAAAACTGAAAAGAGTAGTATGACAGAGACTGACAGGAAGAGAGGCAGGGCTACTTTAAACTGGGTGACCATGAGCAACGGTACGCGTAATAGGAATTCATTGTATTATTCCCTCTACAATACTTTAAATTTTTAAAACAAGCCATAGATAAACAGAATAATCAGCAAAGTTTCACCAAGATGACATTTGAGCTGAGATTTGAAAACCATTACAAGGCATGTTCCCCTATGCCTTCTAGGTAGAGGCAACAGCTGTGCAGAGGCCTTAAGGAGCTGGGAGCCTTTATGAGAAAAAAGGCTCTGTGGCCACGACAAGAGCTAGGGAGAGGATGGCATAGGCCAGGCCGCGAGAGCAGAAAGACTGTGGGGACCCTCCTATACAATGGTAAGGAATTCAGAAATTATTCTAAATGCAAGACGTAGCCATTGGAGGGTTTTAAGCAGGAATGAGAATATAGGAATATACTTTGTTTGGGTTTGTCGCTTTTTTTTCAGTTACAAAGCAATACAAGTTAGGTGCTAAATTAGGTGACCCCAAATCCATTTACGTTTAGTAATGGGATGAATTTACTTCCCTAAACACTTCAGTCTCTAATTCTGAGCACATCAATGCAAGGATATTTAGTTCAGCACCTGGGAAGGTGGCTCAGAAGCATCCTGGGTAAGAAGTAGAATTTAAATTCTGTTACAGACATCCAACAAAAATTCTGAGCAAAAAGATTGTGGGCTAGAATTTCAGATTTTAAAGATCTCGTGTAACGCAGAAAAATATTCTGGGTACTGGGCCGGAAGCAACATAAATAAAGGGGAAACAGGGGCTTAGGTCGGGTGAACGCTTTGCCTCCATCACTGACAGTAAGAAAAGAATGGGGACCCCAGATGTCACGTCCACTCTGACTTCTTGTCCAGTGTTCTTTCCAAAGCACCACATAAAGAGAATTTAGAATCCACAGAGACGTAAACATTAAATTAAAAAAAATAAAATAAAATCTACAGAGACAGAAGACGACTAGTGGTTGCCAGAGTTGGGGCAGGGGATGGAGTGTCCTCTAAAGGGTGTGGGGTCTCCTCCTGGGGTGATGGAAATGTCCTGGAACTACACAGAGATGGCAGTTGCACAACATATTGAATTTACTAAATGTCACTGAATTGTACACTTTAAAATGGTTAATGGTTAACTTCATGTTAATGTGAATTTTACCTCGATTTTTAGAAATGAAGTTGAAAAGAATGAAACATAATAGCAGCTAATGATGAGTCTATGTAAGTCACTGGAAGCAGTTTTCGAGATCCAGGTTCTAATCAAAACTCAAGATCAACTGAATGCAGACCTTTCGTAAGCTCAGCAGTATGACATTTTGAGCCAGAGGACTGTTCTATTCTGGGGATTGTAGGATACTTGGCAATTTTACTGGCTTCTACCCACTGGATACTAGTAGCCCCCATGTCCCAACTTGTGGCAAGCAAAAATGTCTCAAGACACTACCAAAGGCCTCAGAGGGGCACATCACCCCCTGTTGAGAATGGCTATTAGACAACCACTGACTTTTCTGCATCTTAATGTCCTCAACCACCGAACGTACATCACCTTATCCAAGAACTCTTCCAATTCTGAGATTCTAGTCCATATTTTGTTCACCCCCCATGATTTATAATCCAGTGCAGCCTTCTCTTTCACTAACCTGACTCTGTGTCTCACAGGCTGATGCAAGGATATGATGAAATAACCAAGGAAATGCTTCTACAGTGAAATCTCCTCGAAGAATAAAACTGGCTATGTAAAAGAAATGCTGGTATAGACGCTTTTCCATTAAGACTCCAAAAATCAGTTAATAAAGGAATATTCAAGTTGTCAAATAAAGGAATATTCAAGTTGTCAGAGGACTAGTTTCTGAATCTGTATTACTTTTTGTTTTATCTTTATTTTTATTTAATATGGTCTTCTCGGGCTTCCCTGGTGGCGCAGTGGTTGCGAGTCCGCCTGCCGATGCGAGGGACACGGGTTCATGCCCCGGTCCGGGAAGATCCCACATGCCACGGAGCGGCTGGGCCTGTGAGCCATGGCCGCTGAGCCTGCGCGTCCGGACCCTCTGCTCCGCAACGGGAGAGGCCACAACAGTGAGAGGCCCGCGTACCATTAAAAAAAAAAAAAAAAAACAACTAAAAACTAAGGTCTTCTCTTGAAATTGACTGAAACATCTTTACCCCAGAGTTTTCAAGGATTTTAGGCTCTTCTATATTCATTAAAGAATACCCCAGGCATACTGGGCAATAAAGGGTTAATTTAATTAGTTCTGTGTATGCTCAAAGAATTACAAGCAATTTCATTTAATTATTCAGTAGCCAATCAGGTAATCTCTGTGGCTGCTTAGTGCACTGATGAAATAATGTCCTCCAGTTCAGAGCTGTCATTCCAATCAGGAGACTGCTCCTCAGTTAGTAGAAAGAGACGGCAGGATTTCCAAGGATTCTCACTATGAATCTGGGGAAAGAGAAATGAATCCATTTCTTATTTCACCCTTTTTGTGTTAAAAGATACAAAATTCCTGAACTGACATTCATAGAACACTCCAGACAACAATAACAGACTATGTATTCTTTTCAAGTACACACGGAATAGTTGGCAAGAGAGACCACATTCTGGGCCACAAAACAAGTCTCAATAAATTTTAAAGGATGCAAGTCATATAAAGTAACTCGTCTGACCAAAATGGAATTAAGTTAAAAAATCAATAACAGATTTGGAAGTTTTAGCCACAGCAATCAGAGAAGAAAATAACAGGAATCCAAATCAGAAAAGAAGAAGTAAAACTGACACTGTTTACAGATGACATGATACTATACACAGAGAACCCTAAAGATGCTAGCAGAAAACTACTAGAGCTAATCAACAAATCTGGTACAGTAGCAGGACACAAAAATAATGCACAGAAATCTCTTGCATTCCTATACACTAATGATGAAAAATCTGAAAGAGAAATTAAGGAAACACTCCCACTTACCACTGGAACAAAAAGAATAAAATACCTAGGAATAAACCTACCTAAGGATCCAAAAGACCTGTATGCAGAAAACTGTAAGACACTGATGAAAGAAATTAAAGATGATACAAACAGATGGAGAGATATACCATGTCCATGGACTGGAAGAATCAACATTATGAAAATGACTATACTACATAAAGCAGTCTACATATTCAATGCAATCCCTAGCAAACTACCAATGGCATTTTTCACAGAATGAGAACAAAAAATTACACAATTTGTATGGAAACACAAAAGACCCTGAATAGCCAAAGCAATCTTGAGAAAGAAAAACAGAGCTGGAGGAATCAGGCTCCTGGACTTCAGAGTATAGTACAAAGCTACAGTAATCAAGACAGTATGGTACTGGCACAAAAACAGAAATACAGATCAATGGAAAAGGACAGAAAGCCCAGAGATAAACCCACCCACATATGGTCACCTTATCTTTGATAAAGGAGGCAAGAGTATACAATGGAGAAAAGACAGCCTCTTCAGTAAGTGGTGCTGGGAAAACTGGACAGCTACATGTAAAAGAATGAAATTAGAACACTTCCTAACACCATACACAAAAATAAACTCAAAATGGATTAAAGACCTAAATATAAGGCCAGACACTATAAAACTCTTAGAGGAAAACATAGGCAGAACACTCTGACATAAATCAGAGCAAGATCCTTTTTGACCCACCTCCTAGAGAAATGGAAATAAAAACAAAAATAAACAAATGGGACCTAATGAAACGTGAAAGCTTTTGCACAGCATAAGCAAGACGAAAAGACAACCCTCTGAATAGGAGAAAATATTTGCAAACGAAGCAACAAAGAATTAATCTCCAAAATATACAAGCAGCTCATGCAGCTCGATATCAAAAAACCAAACAATCCAATCCAAAAATGGGCAGAAGACCTAAAGAGACATTTCTCCAAAGATATACCGATTGCCAACAAACACATAAAAGGATGCTCAACATCACTGATCATTCAAGAAATGCAAATCAAAACGACAATAAGGTATCACCTCACACCAGTCAGAATGGCCATCACCAAAAAATCTACAAACAGGGCTTCACTGGTGGCGCAGTGGTCGAGAGTCCGCCTGCCAATGCAGGGAACACGGGTTTGTGCCCCGGTCCGGGAGGATCCCACATGCCACGGAGCGGCTGGGCCCGTGAGCCATGGCCGCTGAGCCTGTGCTCCGCAACAGTGAGAGGCCCGCGTGCCGCAAAAAAAAAAAATCTACAAACAATAAATGCTGGAGAGGGTGTGGAGAAAAGGGAACCCTCTTGCACTGTTGGTGGGAATGTAAATTGATAAAGCCACTAGGGAGAAGAGTATGGAGGTTCTTTAAAAAACTAAAAACAGAACTATCATATGACCCAGCAATCCTACTACTGGGTACACACATGGAAAAAACTGCAATTCAAAAAGAGTCATGTACCACAATGTTCACTGCAGCACTATTTACAATAGCCAGGACATGGAAGCAACCTAAGTGTCCATCGACAGATGAATGGATAAAGAAGATGTGGCACATATATACAATGGAATATTACTCAGCCATAAAAAGAAACGAAACTGAGTTATTTGTAATGAGGTGGATGGACCTAGAGTCTGTCATACAGAGTGAAGTAAGTCACAAAGAGAAAAACAAATACCATATGCTAACACAAATATACGGAATCTAAAAAAAAAAAAAAAGGTTCTCATGAACCTAAGGGCAGGACAGGAATAAAGACGCAGATGTAGAGAATGGACTTGAGGACACAGGGAGGGGGAAGGGTAAGCTGGGACAAAGTGAGAGAGTGGCACTGACATATATGCACTACCAAATGTAAAACAGCTAGTGGGAAGCAGCTGCACAGCACAGGGAGATCAGCTCAGTGCTTTGTGACCACCTAGAGGGGTGGGATAGGGAGGGTGGAAGGGAGACGCAAGAGGGAGGGGATATGGGAATATATGTATGCATATAGCTGATTCACTTTGTTATACAGCAGAAACTAACCAATGTTGTAAAGCAATTATACTCCAATAAAGATGTTTTAAAAAAATCAATAATAGAAAGCTCTCTGAAAAATTCCCAAGTATCTGAAACTAAATTAACATACTTCTAAATAACCCATAGGTTTAGGAAGAAATCAAAAGGAAAAGGGTGAAAGTCTGAATGCTTTCCCTCAGATGAAGAACAAGACAAGGATGTCTGCTCTGGCTGCTCCTACCTGATGTTTTATGGGAAGTTCTAGACAGAGCAATATCGCAAGAAATGTAAGAGGTACCCAGATGGGAAAGAAGCAAAACTGTCTTATTTGCTGATAACATTATCATCTATGTTGAAAATCCAATGGAACCTACAAAAAAAATGCTAAAAGAAGTGAGTTTAGGACAATTAGATATAAGCTCAATATAAAAAACTCAAGGGCATTTCTGTAAACTAGCAAAGAACAACTGGAATTTTTTAAAATGTACAACAGAATAAAAAAAGTATAAAATGCTTCAGGAGAAATCTAACAAAAGGTAGGACCTCAACTGAAAAATATAAAATTTTCCTCTGAGAAACTAAGGAAAATCTGAACAGAGAGAGAATACTAAATACTATTAAAAGGTGAATTTTCCACAAAATGATCAATATAGTCAACACAATCCCAATCAAAATCTCAGTGATTCTAAAATTTATATGGAGGGACTTCCCTGGTGGTCCAGTGGTTAAGAATCCACCTTCCAATACAGGGAACGCGGGTTTGATCCCTGGTTGATCCCACATGCCACGAGACAACTAAGCCCACGCACCGCAGCTACTGAGCCCACGCGCTCTGGAGCCTGAGAGCCACAACTAGAGAGAAGCCCGAGTGCCACAACAAAAGACACGACACAGACAAATAAATAAATAAATGAAAAAATTTTTTAATTCATATGGAAATGCAAAGGACATAAAATAGCCAAAACAACAAAAAATGAACAAGAGTGAACATTACTAACATTATTTAATTTTAAGACTTATTACAAAACTACAGCAATCAAGATAGTGTGGTAACAGCCTAAAAACAAATTCAATAATGAAATAGAATAAACAGTCCAGAAGTGAGCCCACACATATACAGGCAACTGATTCTTGACAGAAGGACAAAGGCCATTCAGTGAATAAAGGACAGCCTTTTCAATAAATGGTGCTATAACATACTCAAAACAAAACAACAACAAATTTGATTAATGCCTCACACCATACGCAAAAACCAATTCAAAATGGATCATAGGCCTAAATATAAAATCTAAAACAATAAAACTTCTTAAAGAAATCGTAAGAGAGGCTTCCCTGGTGGTCCAGTGGTTAAGATTCCATGCTTCCACTGCAGGGGGTGTGGGTTCACTCCCTGGTCAGGGAGGTTCCGAACGCCGTACGGTCAAAAAAACAGAAAACATAAGAGAAAACCTTTGTGACCCTGGGCAAGGAAAAAATGTCTTAGATGTGATGATAAAAGCACAACCACAAAAGAATAAATTGATAAATCAGAATTCATCAAAATTCTAAACTTCAGAAAAGACAACCCACAGACTGAGAGAAAATATATGTAATATAATGTTTTCTGATAAAGGACTTGTATCCAGAATACATACACTTAACAAACTAATTTTTAAAATGAGCTAAAGATCCTAATGGAAATTTCATCAAAGATATGTGAATCACTAATAAACACATGAAAAGGTACTGATCATCATTAGCATTAGGGAGATACAAATCAAAACCAAAGAGGTACCACTCCACACCCACTAGAATGTCATAATGTACAAACAATAATGAATACTAACAATGATGGGAGAAACTGGAACTGGTGCAGCCACTTTGGTAAGTAAATTTGGCAGTTTATTAAAAAGTTAAACACAACTCCAATCCCACTCCTGGATATCCACCCAAAAGAAAAGAAAATACATGTCCACACAAACACCCATGAGCAAATGCACAAAGCTATTATTCATACCAGCCAAACAGTGGAAACAATCCAAATGTCTACCATCTCATGAAAGGATCAACAAAAAGGAGGAGTACATCCATGCAATGGAATACTATTCGGTCAGAAAGTATTCAAGGGACTTCCCTGGTGGTCCAGTGGTTAAGACTCGGCGCTTCCACTGCAGGGAGCTCAGGTTCAATTCCTGGTCAGGGAACTAAGATCCCGCATGCCGTGCAGACAAAAATTAAAGTATGCAAAACAGAAAAAATGAGGACATATCTAAAAGACACAGGCTAACGTGAAAGAACTCCCAAAGGCCAAAGCTAGAACAATTTGAGCAACAAAACTCACAGAATAAGATGAGTATCCAGAGTCTCCAGCTGACAGTAACAGACTGAGGAGACAGGATAACTAAGTGTAATGCGGCATGCAGGATTGAAACCTGAAACAAAGACACACGGGGGAAACTGCAGAATCCGAATAACGTCCGAGTTTAGTTAGCAGTACTGTATCAAAGTTAATATCTTAGTTTTGACAAGTGTACCATGGTTGTGTAAGATTAAATATTAGGAAAGCTGGGTAAAGGGTATTCAGCAGGAGTCAGCAAACTAATGCCCGCGGGCCAAATCCAACCTGCCATCTGCTTTTATAAAGTTTTACTGGGGGAGTTCCCTGGTGGTCCAGTGGTTAGGACTCAGCGCTTTCACTGCCACTGGTCCAATCCCTGGTGGTAGACCTAAGATCCCGCAAGCTGCATGGTACGCCCCCCAGAAAAAGGTTTCATTAGAACACAACCACACCCATTCATTTACTCATAATCCATCTATGGCCACTTCTGCCTTACACTGGCAGAACTGAGCAGTTCCAAGAAAGACCACCTGTCCACAAAGCCTAAAATATTTACTATCTGGCCCTTTACAGGAAAAGTTTGCTGACCCTGATACACATGAACTCTCTGTACTGTCACAATAACTTTTGTGTAAATCTAAAATTATTCTAGGGACTTCCCGAGTGGTGCAGTGGGTACAGGTTCGATCCCTGGTGCGGGAAGATCCCACATGCCTTGGAACTAAGCCCGCATGCCTAGAGCCCATGCTCCGCAACAAGAGAAGCCACCACAATGAGAAGCCCGTGCACCGCAACGAAGAGTAGACCCTGCTCACCGCAACTAGAAAGCCCGCGTGCAGCAACAAAGATCCAACGCAGCCAAAAGTAAAATAAATAAATTCTTTAAAAATAAATAAATAAATTTTTTTAGTTAAGTGTTCACCCACCATGTTATCCAGCCATTCTACTTCTAGGTATTCACCCAAAAGAAATGAAAATTTATGTCTAAGGAATGGTACACAAATGTTCGTTAACAGGTGAAGTGGATAAACAAATCACAGTAAACCCATAAAGGGGGAAAGTATTCGGCAATAAAAGGACATGAACTACTTCATATGCCACAACGTGGATGAATCTCAAGCTAATTATGCTGAGTTGACTAAGCACATCGCCCCCTCTCCCAAAGAGTACATACTGTGTGATGGCATTTCTACCAAATTCTGGGAAAATGCAAACTAATGAGGTGACAGAAAGCAGATCTGGTGCTACCTGGGAAAGGCGGGTGGGGAGGGAGAGGAGGAGGTAAGGATCACACAAAGGGGCACAGGAAACTCCTGAGGGCCATGGACACCTGGTGATGACATACAAGTGTATACATACATGCAAACTCATCAAGCTCTACACATACGCAGTTTATTGTGTGCCAATTATACATCAAAAGAGCTGTTTTTCAAACTTAATTAAATCGATAAAATATTCTTCTGGTCTTCCAATAACAAGCAGTGCTATGGAGAAACAGACTAATCCACCATCAAAACCTCTTCAGCTGCCAATTTCCGCCATCTACCCCTTCCCTTCCCCCAGAATATTTTTTCTTTGGAGGAGAGGAGGGTTCTGAATCATAGCCACACTTGTTCTATAAGTCTATCCTGCAAGGACAAGGCTCTCCTGGGGTCCTGCCAACCACCTCTACAAAGACAGATGAGATTACAATTACCCAGATATGCAGCCAGCTACTTAGAGAACAACCAACCTCCATCCCCCTTCAGAACAACCTCTCCCCTGTCTCTAGCCTTCCCCGGCTTGCTGGCTCGCCTTACACTCCTAAACCTGGGAGAAAAGCAGATGGCAGCCAGCACAGGAGTCAGAATGCAGCCCCTCTTTAAAAGAAGGATTTCAAAATGAAGTGACCTGCAAGAAGTAGGACATTCCAAAGGGCCTCCTAGGGGATGGGAAAGAAGCAGCGTTGGGAGGTGGTGGTCTCTGGCTACCTTAACCTCATTCAGCACCATTCAGTTACTTTCCACCTCACCATCCACAGAGAACACCCGCTTCCACCTACTCCAGCACATCTCTGTGGCTGACTGTCACTGAGCTCTCCACTTCCCACATACCTTCCTCTGCTTTTTATAATACAAATCTCTTTTCCTCAGTCACTCAACCTGAGTTTGGCATAAAAATTGAGGGTAATCCTGAAGATTACACTGCAACTACATTCAAGGGGAAAAGATCTAGATTTTTAAACTTCAAAGAACTTAATATATTTTTAGGAAAAATGTGTAAATCAAACACAAATAAAAGATCATCTGGCACTTCCCTGGTGGCACAGTGGCGAAGAATCCACCTGCCAATGCAGGGGACACGGGTTCAAGCCCTGGTCCGGGAACACCCCACGTGCCGCAGAGCAGCTAAGCCCGTGTGCCACAACTACTGAGCCTGCGCTCTAGAGCCTGCAGACCGCAACTACTGAGCCCACACTCCACAACTACTGAAGCCCGCACGCTCTAGGGCCCGCGTGCTGCAACTACTGAGCCCAGGTGCCGCAACTACCGAAGCCCACATGCCTAAAGCCCGTGCTCCACAACAAAGAGTAGCCCCCGCTCAACGCAACTAGAGAAAGTCTGCACACAGCAAGGAAGACCCAACTCAGCCAAAAATAAATAAGATTTAAAAAAAAAAGTTGCTCGCCTACATTTAGAAATAAATAAAATGTCATCTAATACCTAAGCACACTAAAATGTGCTTATTCTAGACATCATCCCTGTAGGTACAAAGAAGTAGTAGACACTGTCAGTGCCCTCAGGAAGTTTAAAGGAAAATGAGGAAGCTCAGACAAATGTGGAGCCCAAATCTGACTTATAGATTTTTTTAAAAAAAATAATACTGTTTTAGAACTTAATATAAAATATATCCAAATATAATGTTAACTTGAGAATTACAATAAGCCGAATAACGAAAAAGTAATTATCACATGAGCATCAGCATGCCAGCATTAAATTTAAAGACATGCTTCAAGAACGTATCTCTTGAATCTGAAGATTTCTGGACAAAATTCAGAAAGGATGAAATTATACTAAAATATATTTACTTTAGTAAAATCCACCGTTTCCATCCATGGTATACTCATTCCTCAGTGTACTTCTGCTGACCCTCCTACCCAGATCACCACTTACCTCTCGCACCATCCAAGCCCTAAGCCTTCTGCAGAAGTAGAAGGCCCGGAACACAGAACCATAAAATGTTAGAGCTGAAAGACAACTTGCCTCACCTAAAGATGAAAAAACTGAGGTCCAGAGAATGAAAGAGACCTGCCAAGGTCCCAAAGCTAAAACTTGGAGCGAGGGACAGGGCCCAACCTGGTGGTCCACCGCCTGAGCCTTCTACTATACCACCTAACAAGGCTTCCTCGTTTTCTACCCCTGCTGAGTTAGACCAGCTCACATCTCTGAGCCCAAAGCTTCTCATGCTTTAAGGGGCACAGGAACCACCTGGCAGCTTTATCTAAATTCAGAGTCCGACACAGTAAACAGAGGGTGAGGCCTCAGATTCTGCAAGTCTAACAAGCTTCCGAGCAATGCTGATGCTGCCAGTCTGAGCATCACAGATGGAAGAGAAAGACCTCACAGCATTTGATTCGATCCTATCCAATTTAGGCTTATTACTTACTGTACAATTTAGGACTCCCAAATCTACAGTAAATCTCCCTAAGCCTCAGTCTTCTCATAAAAATATTGTTTTGTAAGGACCAGATGATATAATTCATATATTAATTTGTAATTCTTGGCACTTACTGAATTTTTGGTGAATAATAATAGCTAATCTGAGTACAACTTTTTAAGTTGGCACTATTCAGGTATTTGACTTGTTTTAAGGCACTTAATTCCCACATGAATTCAATGAGTAGGCACTATTATTCCCATTTTTAAAGATGAAAAAACCGGGTGTGAGAGCAGTCCATGTCAATGTACAATGTCACACAGGTACGGAGCAGGGCAACAGGAAACAAACCCAGGCTGGTTCCACAACCTGTTTCTTAACCACCTCACTCTCCATAAACGTCAACTGTTATTTTCCTCCTGATCTCCAAATCCCCATTTACAATTTCTACCACACATCTCTACTTTAAGGTTGCATGTAAGCCCAACCTCAGCGTGCCCCACACTTACTACCTTCACCCCAGACCCAATCCTCGTCTCAATGAGTAACGACATGCAGGCAGTCCCCAAACCAGAATTCTAGAACTCATAGAAGACAAGAGATTCTTCCCCTGTCAGACCCTGCACTCCCCTCCTCATAGCACAGTTCTGACATGCCCCACATTATCCTGATGTAAAATTCATAGATAATAAAGCCTTCCTACATCCATCATTTTTAGGAATGTGACTGTTCTGAACCAAGAGAAGGTTACACTGTTCTGTTTGGAACATTGCTGAGAGTTTTTCACCATTTCAGAACATCCTATATCATATCTTACTCATCACTGGTCATATATAACATAATTGATATATTACCTCAACTGTAATCAAGAGGAGACACAAAATGAAATATGTCATAAAATACATTTCAGAATGTAAATGCTTAAGCATGGACTCACTACAAGACACAACAGTCAGTCAATTGTTAAAACAGAACCCAAAGGTAAGAACACAGACCGACATACAGCTGTAGTGTAAGCAATTCAACTATGACCGATGATGAGTAAGATATGATATAGGATGTCCCGAAATGGTGAAAAACTCTCAGCAATGTTCCAAACAAAACACTATAAGCTTCTCTTGGTTCAGAACAGTCGCATTCCGGGACTTCCCTGGTGGTCCAGTGGGTAAGACTGCACTCCCAATGCAGGGGGCCCGGGTTCATCCCTGGTCAGGGAACTAGATCCTGCATGCCGCAGCTAAGAGTCCATACGCCGCAACGAAGATCCAGTGCAGCCAAAATAAATAAATACTTAAAAAAAAAAGAACGGTCGCATTCCTAAAACTTTTGATACATGTTAAAACACTGAAAAAATTATCTTGTGTTTACATATAAAACGGAAGTTTGGATTTAGATTCCAATTTTTTTCTTCACCTACGTGAACGCTCTTAACCTGGGGGTTAAGTCCTCATTGTGGGGATGTCCTGAGCCCTGTACGACATCTAGGACGCCGCCCCCATCCACGAAACACCAGTACTGCCTTCAGATCTCTGGGACCAAAAATGCCTCCACATATTCCCGGAACACTCCCTGGGGATGACGTGGCACCGTGGGTGGGACTGGGACCGCTGTGCTAGATATTCAGCCACTATCCAACCGTCTCCAACCCTCATATGCAGCCTCATTCGATCTAGAGTTCAGGTCCCGTCCGCTCTCACCTAGGCCACTGCCACAGCCTGGTAATGTGTCTTTCTGGTTCCAATCTGCTCATTCTATATTGAGAACAACTTTTTACTCTCCATTCAATCAACAAATATTTACTGCACACAGATTATATGCCAGACCTGCTCTAAACACTAGATCACATCATTCTCCCCTGCTCAAACTATAATAGTTCATCACCTACGGCAATTTTCAAACAGTGCTCCATTTTTATCTGTTTTATATATTGAGTTCCTGCATAAGATTTCCTTTTAACAAAGTGATTCACAGCTTTAAAAGTTTGAAAACCCCAACCTTCAGGATAAAACCAAATAATCTTCCTATCTAACCATCGCCTCAGCACTAGCCTACGCCTCACCTCCTGCACCCCCATCCACCGTGCAGAGATGGTCCTACAATACCCATATTCCCTCCCCTCTCCGGCACACTGTCTCTCTTCCGTGCTTCCACACAGGCTGTCACCCCTGCCAAATGACCCTCTCTCTATACCTACCCACCTGCTGACTCTGCAGCCAGCCTTCCAGGCTCTGGGGAAGCTGTGAAACCTTCCCAATTCCCCTCGACACGACAGGCTCAACTATTAGCTTTTTTTTTTTTTTAAAGCTACTAGCTTCTGCTGTATTGTGCACACTTCCATTTTAACAAACATCTTATTGTACTACAACAGTCTGTTTGAACATCTATTTCTATAATACCTCCAACTAGCTCTTCAATTTTGTGGGCAGTGACTACATCTTTTGCCTCACTTTCTGGTACCTGTCAGTGTACAGAGCTATCCTCTCAAGGGTAACTTGATTGAGTGATGTTAGTAGGTTTCTCTTCTTCTCAATCAAAAAGATAAATTTCCTTACCCAAGTGATCAAAATAAGTATCACTAACAGTAAACAACTTGAAACTATGCAGCTTCTGATGTGAAACAGTATGTACCCCACAACACATATGAAGTAGTCTTAACAAAAATGTTTACCTTGAATCTAATCTTGAGTTAACAGAAAAATCTAAAACACGGAATATTCTATAAGACAACTGACCGAGACTCTTCAATGGGTACGAAAAGCAAAAAGTCAAGGGACTACTCTAGATGAAAAGGAATTAAATCATATCCAGGTGCAAAGCATGAAACCTTAACCAAAACCAAACCAACGATGAAGGATATTTTTGTGATGGGGGCAGGGTGAGGGTCTGAATATTAGATTAGATAATGTTATGAAATATTATTAAGTAATATCATGAAACAGTTTTTAATTTTCCTTAGAAGTATTAATAGTATTGTGGTTGTACAGGAGAACATTCTTATTTTTATACTATTCTTAGGCAATGTATGCTGAAGTATTTAAGAGTGAAAGATCATGATGTATGCATGACAAAAAAGTGAATATTTGTGTTTATATATAGTGTGTATACACACATACAGAGAGAGAAAGAGGGAAAGAGAAAAGAGAAACAAATGTGGAAAATGATAACTGTTGAATCTAAATGAACACTGGGTGTTAATTGTACCATTCTTTCAAATTTTCTGTAGGTCTGAAATCTTTCAAAATAAAAACTAAATTAAAAAATAAATTCACATAATCAAGTGATTTGTCTACACAACATCAAAATAATGGACTTACTGATTCCTCTTCTCCACTGAACAGACTTTTTGATGTAATTCAAGAACATTCTAATCTAAGCTTCAGATGAAGTGTTTAATCTATACACTGAAAACACCACAGCCAGGGACTTCCCTGGTGGTCCAGTGGCTAAGACTCCTTGCTCCCAATGCAGGGGGCCTGGGTTCGATCCCTGGTCAGGGAACTAGATCCTGCACGCCACAATGAAGACCCAACACAGCCAAATAAATGATATTAAAAAAACAAACAAACAAAAAAACACCACAGCCACACAATGAAGTACAGGCTCCAAACCTCAAACTCTCCGAGGCTGCAAGACCTCTGCTTCTAGTTCCTGCTTCTCTTTCATGTCCTGGTTCTGTATTAACTGCTCACGTGGACAGTCAGTCAGAAGAACTAGTCATCTCACTCAATGCTGCCATTAACTAGCCAAGTAACCTTGGGCGAGCTACTTAGTCCACATTTTCGGGTGTGCATCACTCACTTGAGGGACGACCACCAAATTACCTTCTGGCTCTGAGGTCTTGAACCCAGTCTTACTTTCTTAACTGACATTTTCATAATCACAGATTCATTTGCAGTTCTAAGAAATAATACAGAGAAACTTGTGCACTTTGCTCACTTTCCTCCAGCGCTAACATTCTCCACAACTATAGCATTACCACCAGCGTATGGTAGTGATTTCAATACCATCCACTGATCTTTTTCCAATTTCTCCAGTTTTACTTGTACTAATCTGCATATGAGTGCGCATTCACAACTTTTTATCCCATTAATCATTAAGTACTGGAGGAAGCGACTGTAAAATAAGCAAACTGATTGTTTCTGCTTTGTAAATTATCTTGTACCAACTATTTCAATAATCTACTCTTTATTTTCATCATCAAATTCCTTCCTTCAGAGGAAAGCTAACACGCACGATGCCAATGCTTCTGCAGCACCACTGCAGCCAACTTTTGAGGAAAATCCCCTTTCAACAACCTAGAAGGAAGATTTGTCTTTTCCAACACAGAATGATTCTCTATGCTCCAGAATTAAGCTGGAAAAAGAAATCAGAACTTTACTTCTAAGGATTAGTCCTCTAGACTGTCCCAGACAAAACAGTTCCATGCAAATAGAGAAATACCACTTACTTCTTAGAAATTAAATGAAGAGCAATAAAAATACTTCTCATACACTATCAACAAAACATGTAAAAAGCAACTATAAAACCTCTAGAAGAAAACACAGAAAAAATTCTTGGTGATCTTAGGTTAGGCTATGATTTCTTAAATATGATGCCAAAAGCATGATCCAAAAAAGAGAAACTGGATAAATTTGGATTTCTCAAATTTAAAATGTTCTGCCATTCAAGAGACACTTTTGGGGGATTCCCTGGTGGCCTAGTGGTTAGGATTCCGGGCCTTCACAGCTGTGGCCCACGTTTAATCCCTGGTCAGAGAACTGAGATCCCGCAAGCCACAGGTGCGGTCAAAAAAAAAAAGAGAGAGCGAGACACACTGTTAAAAAAGACAAGCCCTAGAATAGGAGAAAATATTTTCCCAGTGTGTATCTTACAAAGAACTTCTATTGCAAATAAATGAAGAACTCTCAAAACTCAATATTAAGAAAACAACCCAAGTTTTCAAATGGGCAACAGATTTTAAAAGATACTTCTCCAAAGTATTAGGGATGGCAAATAAGCACATGGAAAAACTCTCAGTACAATTAGTCATGAGATCAATGTAAATTCAAAACACAATGAGATAGCAGTACACACCTATTAGAACAGCTTTCAGAACAACACTGACAGTAACAAACGCTGGATGCAGAGGAACTGAGAGGCTCACACACTGCTGGGGGAAACACCAGAAACTGCCAGACTGTTCTCCAAAGTGAACCGCATATTTACCAGGACTCAACAATCCTCCTCCTAGGTATTCAGGCTAACAGCTGTGTGTGAATGCTTAGGCAACTTTATGTGTGATCACCTGAACTAGAAACAGCTCCAACGTTCTTCTACTGGTGAATGGATAAACAAACTAGTTTGCTCCAACACTGGATTATTTGGCAATAAAAGGAACGAAGCGCTGACACATGCCACAACAGGGACTAGCCTCAAATACACTCTGCCAAGTAAAAGACACCAAACTCAAAGGGCTACATACTGTACGATTCCACTTAAACGACAGCGTAAATGACTGCATTTCCTAGAGGAAATGGTCAATTACCAAGTGGCATAAGGAAAATTTCTTGCGGGATGAAGCTGTTCTATACCTTGATTGGGGTAGTGGTTATACAACTGTAAAAAGCCACAGAAATGTACACCAAACATGAGGGTGTTCATATATATAAATTATACATCAATTAAAATAATTTAAAAGGAAATTTGTTTGGAAAACAATTTGGCAGGTTCTTATAAAGTTAAATATACACTTACATACAACCCAGCAATTCACAGCTACGTATTTACTCAAGAGAACTGAGAACAAACAACCACACAAACACCTGTGATATATGTCTATGTGAATATACTCAGCACTTACATTCAGTTGTCAAACCTGGAAACAACCCAAATGTCCATCAATAGGAGAACAACAGGAAATTGGATAAGCTGCAGTACAGCCATACTATGGAATACTATTTAGCAGTGAAAAGATTAACCACTGAGACACACAACTATATGGATGCATCTTAAAATCATGCTGACTGAAAGAAGCCAGATACAAAGGAACACAGACTGTAAGATTATTTATGTGAAATTCTAGAAATGGCCAACTAATCTACAGTCACAGAAAGCAGACCAGTGACTGAGACCAAAGTGGGAGTCAACTGCCACAGGACACAAAGAAAATTTGGCGGGGACACAAATGTTCCATGCCTTTTTTTTTTTTTTTAATTTATTTTTGGCCGCGCTACACAGCTTGCGGGATCTTATTCCCTGACCAGGGATGGAACCTGAACGCACGCCCTCGGCAGTGAAAGCACAGAGTCCTAACCACTGGACCACCAGGGAATTCCCCCAAAATGTTTGTGGTTTTTTTTTTTTTTTTTTTTAATAGATTTATTTATTTTTGGCTGCATTGGGTCTTCGTTGCTGCGCGCGGGCTTTCTCTAGTTGCTGCGAGCTGGAGCTACTCTTTGTTGCGGTGTACGGGCTTCTCATTGTGTTGACTTCTCTTGCTACAGAGCACAGGCTCTAGGTGCGCAGGCTTCAGTAGTTGTGGCTCGAGGGCTCTAGAGCGCAGGCTCAGTAGTTGTGACGTACAGGCTTAGTTGCTCCGCGGCATGTGGGATCTTCCCGGACCAGGGCTCGAACCTGTGTCCCCTGCATTGGCAGGAGGATTCTTAACCACTGCGCCACCAGGGAAGCACCTCCCCCCGCAAAATGTTCTATATCTTGATTGGAGTAGTGGTTGTTACAAGGGTGCATGCGTTGGTCAAAACTCAAACTACACATTTTAAAAAGGTGCAACTTTACTGTATTTAAATTAGAATTAATAAAATTGATTTAAAAACACAATGTTAATGAACAATCTGAAAATGAAAATTCCACTCACAAATACCATCAAAAAGAAAATATTTCAGAATATATTTAACAAAAGCACAAAAACTTACACTCAGAAAATTGTAAAACATTGTTCAAAGAAATTAAAAATGGGAAAACACCCCATGTTCATGGATTAGAAGACTTATTGTTAAAATGGCAATACCCCCTACACTGATCAACAGATTCAACCAAATCCTTATCAAAATCCCAGCGGCTATCCTCGCAGAAACTGACAAGCCGATTCTAAAGGGACCTGGTGTAGCCAAAACAATCCTGAAAAAGAACAGAGGACCCACACTCCTGAATTTCAACACTCACTACAAACCATCATTAATCAAGACAGTGTTAGTACTCGCACAAGGACAGATGTATAGATCAGTGAAACAATTCAGGGTCTAGAAATAAACCTATATATATATCCATGGTCAACTGATGTTTGACAAGGGTGCCAAGACACTTTGATGGGGAAAGAACAGTCTTTTCAACAAATGGTGCTGGGGCAGCTGGACAGCCACCTGAGAAAGAATTAAGTTGAACCCTTACCTCACGTCATAAGTAAAAATTAATGCAAAGTGGATCAAAGACCAAAATACTATAAAACTATGCTACATGTTATAAAACTCTCAGAAGAAAACATGGGGTATAATCTTCATGACCTTGGATTTAGCAAAGGATTCTTAGATATGACACCAAAAGCATGAGCAACAAAAGAAAAAATAGATCAATTTAAAGTTTTTGTTCTTCAGGGAATTCCCTGGCAGCCAAGTGGTTAGGACCGGCGTTTTCACTGCCGGGGCCTGGGTTCAACCACTGGTTGGGGAACCAAGATCCTGCAAGCCACGTGGTGCGGCCAAAAAGAAAAATTGAAAAAATTTTGGGGAAAAAAAAAACCTTTGTTCTTCAAAGGACACCATTAAGACAGTAAAGACGACCCACAGAATGGGAGAAAATATTTGCAGATCATATATCTGATAAGGGACTTATGTCTAGGATATATAAAGAACTCTGATAACTCCACAATAAGCAGACAGCCCAATTTTAAGATGGGCAAAGAATCTGAATACATATTTCTCCAAGAAAGATACATAAATGGCCAATAAGCAAATGAAAAGACTCTCAACACCATTAGTCATCAGGGAAATGCACATCAAGACCACATCGAGATACTACTTCACACTAACCAGATGGCTAGACTCAAGGAGTCAGATAACAAGAATGTGGAGAAACTGGAACCCTCATACACTGCCGGTAGAAACAGAAAATGGTACAGCCTCTTTGGTAAACAGGCAGTTTCTCAAATGATTAAACACAGTTACCATATGACCCAGCAACTCCACTCCTGGGTATATACCCAAGAGAACTGAAAACGTGTCTACACACAAAAAAGTACACCAATGTTCACAGCAGCACTGTTCATAAAGCCAAAGGTGGAAACAACCTAAATATCCATCAACAGGTAAATATAGCACCACATATCCATGCAATGGGATGTTATCATTCAGCCATGAAAAGGAATGAAGCACTCATCTACAACATGGATGAGCCTTGAAAAAATGATGCTGAGTGAAAAAAGCCAGTCACAGAAGACCCTATACTGTATGATCCCATTCATTATGAAAACTCAGAAGAGGGTATTTATAGAAACAGAAAGTAGATTAGTGGTTGCGCGTGGCTGGGGAGGGAGATGGGAAATAGAGGTGGTAACAGCAAAGGGTATGGGTTCGTTCTGAGGTACTGAAAATGTTCTAAAATTGACTGTGGTGATGGCTGTACCCATCTATGAATACACTAAAACCAAAATTATACTCTTTAAGTGGGTGAATTGTATGGAATATGAATTATGTCTCTATAAAGCTACTAAAAACCTGTACTCAGCAATCACTTTAATCCACGTAAGCATGTGACTGATTTTCTTTTTACAATTTTATTGCCTTTTGACTTCAAAGTAAGTAAATGAGCAATCTCACTAACATATCTTTATTATTTAATTCCTTTCTTCCAAATGATTCTGTTAAAACATTATCATAATTCAAAAGCTAAAATGAGAACTTCCTAGTGGTCCAGTGGTTAAGACTCGACGTTTCCACTGCAGGTGGCACAGGTTGAGCCCTGGTAGAAGATCCCACGTCTCGCAAAAAAAAAAACTAAAAGGAGAAAAAAAACTTAATGATAATAGTTACCAGGTGTAGAAATCTGTGTGTGCCAGGCCCTCCTATGCCTCAGCTCATTTGAATCTCAGCATAACCCTATGGAATAAGCCAGTAACTTGCCAACGAAGAAGCTGAGGCTCAGAGAGGCAGCTTGCCCACACCTTAAGCACAGCCTGGACTGGAGCCAGTATTATTCCAATGAACTCTCTTTTTTCCTTATTATTTCACCTAATATACTTGCAGCTTGAAATTTAAATCATTTTACCAATTTTTCCTTATTACTAAGATAAATGGGTTGGCTTCAACCTGCTTAAAAACTATCCGCCTGGGACTTCCCTGGTTGTGCAGTGGTTAAGAATCCGCCTGCCAATGCAGGGGACACGGGTTCAAACCCTGGTCCGGGAAGATCCCACATGCCACGGAGCAGCTAAGCCTGTGTGCCCCAACTACTGAGCCTGCACTCTAGAGCCCGTGAGCCACAACTACTGAGGCTGCGTGCCACAACTACTGAAGCCCACGCGCCTAGAGCCCGTGCTCGGCAACAAGAGAAGCCACTGTAATAAGAAGCCCGTGCACTGCAACCAAGAGTAGTCCCCGCTCACCCCAACTAGAGGAAGCCCGTGCGCAGCAACCAAGACCCAATGCAGTCAAAAATGAATGAATGAAAAATTAAAAAAAAAAAACAACCCCCTAACAACCAAACAAATGTGTGATCCGGGATAGAGGTGAGGGACAACATCTCTAAAAGTCACTGTGGGGACAAGTGAGGATGTCTGGATATGGATGTTATTACAAAATTATTGTTAATTTTCTTAAATGTGAACATGCTGATGTGGTCATGTGGGAGAGTGTCCCTATTTTTATGAAGCACATGGCAAAGTATTTTGGGGGGGAGGGAAGTAACATCACATTGCCAACTTACTGTCTAATGGTTCAACAAAAAAGGGACTTCCCTGGTGGTGCAGTGGTTGAGAGTCCACCTGCCAATGCAGGGGACACGGGTTCGAGCCCTGGTCCGGGAAGATCCCACGTGCTGTGGAGCAACTAAGCCCGTGCGCCACAACTATTGAGCCTGCGCTCTAGAGCCCGTGGGCCACAACTACTGAAGCCCGCGCACCTAGAGCCCGTGCTCTGCAACAAGAGAAGCCACCGCAATGAGCAGCCCACGCACCGCAACGAAGAGTAGTCCCAGCTCGCCACAACTAGAGAAAGCCCGCGCGCAGCAACGAAGCCCCAACACAGCCAAAAATAAATTAATTAATTAAAAATAAGTAAATAAATCAAAATTTAAAAGAGAAGAAAACATAAAGCTAATGTGGTAAAATGTTACCAACCGGTGAATCTAAAGTAAAGGTATGCAGGGCTCACCTCTATTTGTCTTCAAACTTCACTGTATGTTTGAAACTTCTCAAAGTATAAAGAAAAAATAAGATCTGAAGCTTTAAAAAATTATTTCACTTTGTGAAAATTACTATATCAAATGCTTATTCATTTAGATGAAATTTCCAAGAAAAAAAATGTATAAAATTATACTCTTATCAGACACCAGAAACAGTTTTGAATCAAACACTTAAAATCTGTGAATGAAAACTATGAATGCCAACTTATAAATGTAAAAAGAATGATGTAATTTGAAAATAACTATTTGGCAACTATGATGTACTGATTGACTCAGGCAAAGAAGCATGCAAGGATTAAAATGGGTGAAATTTTGATGAGAAACAGGATGTTTACATAGCCTCTCCCCACCAGCTATGTACTAATTATAAGAGAAAACCAGTAACTTCACAGAGGAGAGAGCTGGCAGACACCACCTCAAACCAAGCAATGAAAGTTAATAATAACCATCACCATGGGACCAAGTGACATCACGTGACTCCTGATATGATGCCCTAAGGACACACCACTTCTTTAGTACACCTGCCAAAACACAGAACCTGAATCTCATCATGAGAGTGCATACAACAAACCCAAATTGAGGGACTGTCTCAATTCCAAAAGGTCAAGGTTATGAAAGACAAAAACTGAAAAACCACTCTAGGCTAATGGAGCCGAAAGAGACCCAACAGTTAAATGCAACACATGATCCTAGACTGAAAACCCTAGCCAGCAAAATAACTTCTAAAATAACACTGTATTTAAAATCATAAAAACATATAAATTATACATTAATATTTTGGGGTCAGCTGACAATATGATATACTATTATCTAGAAATTTTATTCAGTATTAATTCCCTGATTTTGATAATTATACTATGGTTATGTAAGAAAATGTCTGTATTTTTAAGGCATAAAAACACAGAAGTGTTTAGGAGTAAGGGGTATCATGTCTGCAACTTACTGTCAGGGAACAGACCGGTGGTTCCCAGAAGCAGGGGTGGGTGTAATGGGTAAAGGGGGTAAACAGGCACAAACCTCCATTTATAAAATAAGTAAGTCGTGGGGATGTAATGTACAGCATGGTGACCACGGTTAACAACACTACTGTACAAGCAAAAGTTGCTGAGAGTAGATCTTAAAAAGTTCTCATCACAAGAAAAGAAATTTGTAGCTATGTGCAGTGTGGGATGTTAACTAGACTTGCTGTGGTGATCAATTCTTAACATATGCAAATATGGAATCATTATACTGTTCACCTGAAACTAATGTTGTATGTCAATTGTATCTCAATTTTAAAAAAGGATAGGTGGATGCATGAGAAACACCAAGCAGTGCCTGGAGTGCCCACAGTGGGCACCAAATTCATGTTAGCTTTTGTCATGAAATGCAAGATAAAAACTGACTATGAAGAAAATTCAAAACTTAAGACTTCAAATATAGAGGGTAATAAGAGAAGTCTAATGAACAAAAACACTAATTCTATCTTGGGAAGAAAACAATCTTTCTGTTCATGCCTGTTATGATAGTAAACAACTAAAAATAACCTCAATGCTCCACTGAGGATTGGTTAAATAAATCAGAGCATGAACGCTCCACAGCTATTAAAGTCATAACGTATGCTATGAAAGGGCATCCTGTGTCATGTAATATTGTTAACTGAATAAAACAGGATTCAGAAGTCTAAGTAAAAGTATGAGCCTACGTTTATAAAATATTTAATACACACACATGGAGAAAAGGGAGGGGGCAAGGAGTACAGAGTCCCTCAGATGCTTGGGGGTTCCTGCAGGATGGACACCAATGTGTTGGGGCTGGAGCCTTCCTATTAATTCCCCTAATGCTGGGTCTCTCTCCTGTTTCTGCTCCTTCACATGCAAGAATTTGGGTTGCATCGAGGCTTCTCACTGTGACCTTTTTTTTTTTTTTTTTTTTTTTTTGCGGTACGCAGGCCTCTCACTGTTGTGGCCTCTCCCGTTGCGGAGCACAGGCTCCGGATGCGCAGGCTCAGCGGCCATGGCTTATGGGCCCAGCCGCTCCGCGGCATGTGGGATCTTCCCAGACCGGGGCACGAACCCGTGTCCCCTGCATCGGCAGGCGGACTCTCAACCACTGCGCCACTAGGGAAGCCCTCACTGTGACCTTTTAACTGCTTTTCCACACTAACTTGATAACCCTCGTATTTCCTAGGTTACAATCCCAAGAATGGGAATTTGATTGATCCAGTTCATCTTTTCTTGCAAGATGTGTCAGATTACCAGCCAGGATATAGACTTACTTCAGCCAGGAGGAGGGAAAAGGGGCAAAGGGCAGGTAGAGCAGCCAGATAACCTCCAAAAATTTTTGTAGAGCTAGGTGGCAGATAAGACAAACAAATAAACAGAAGAACTACTCCTTTCTGTTGAGCTGTCACTTCCCCAGGTGTGGGGAACTGTGGTTAGAATGAAGCACCACATTGATACCTAACTATCTTATTTGTACATAAACTCCCATTATGGAAGAATGAGTCCCATTAAGTAGTAGTCATACAAATCATTAAATACTTAACAGAGAAAAACTACAAACTGAAGAATTCCAAACAATCAATAGGTAAGCAAAAGTAAATCTAAAATTCTAATGATAAAAGGGGTACATTTCTGGGCCCAGATTTTCAGTTTCATTTTCCTATATAGGAAGCTAAAACAAGGAGCAACTGGCAATCCTAGGTGGGGTCACTACCACCCCACTCCCAACAATCAGAAGGGGATAGAAGAGTGAAGAGGACTGCTAGTATAAGACAGGGAGGAGAATTTGGAAACAAGCTGACTCTTCTTTAAAAAGCAGGGGATAGGCTTTCTGTGCCGATAGCGCTCTCGCAAACATGGTGAACGTTCCTAAAACCCCCCCGGACTTTCTGTAAGAAGTGTGGCAAGCACCAACCCCACAAAGTGACACAGTACAAGAAGGGCAAGGATTCTCTGTATGCCCAGGGAAAGCGGCGTTATGACAGGAAGCAGAGTGGCTATGGTGGGCAGACTAAGCCGATTTTCCGGAAAAAGGCTAAAACTACAAAGAAGATTGTGCTGAGGCTTGAATGTGTTGAGCCGAACTGCAGATCTAAGAGAATGCTGGCTATTAAGAGATGCAAGCATTTTGAGCTGGGAGGAGATGAGAAGAGAAAGGGCCAAGTGATCCAGTTCTGAGCTTCATATTTTGTTTTGTTATGAAGGCAATAAACGTTTGAGATTGTCTTAAAAAAAAAAAAAAAAAGCAGGGGATAGGCTGTCCTACAATTGACCTCTTCAGTACAGCACTAAAACATTAACCTAGGAGGAACTGGGGTTTCTTTTTATAATATTACATATTACTCGTGAAAAAGTTTTTCTAAAAAGTTCATTCTTGGGCTTCCCTGGTGGCTCAGTGGTTAAGAATCCGCCTGCCAATGCAGGAGACACGGGTTCAAGTCCTGGTCTAGGAAGATCACACATGCCGCGGACCAACTAAGCCCGTGTGGCACAACTACTGAGCCTGCACTCTTGAGCCCATGAGCTACAACTACTGAGCCCGTGTGCCACAACTACTGAAGCCCGCGCGCCTAGAGCCCATGCTCCGCAACAACAGAAGCCACCGCAATGAGAAGCCTGCACACCACAACAATGAGTAGCCCCAGCTCACCGCAACCAGAGAAAAGCCCGCGTGCGGCAACGAAGACCCAATGCAGCCAAAATAAATAAAATAAAATAAATATTTTTTAAAAGTTCATTCTTTTCCACCATTCTCTTAAGCCTCCTAGAGAGCTCTTTTCGTCTCTCATTCCAGGACAATGTAGTTTTAGCCTTTCCCTCTTCCTTTTCCCAACAGCCTTCTCTGAAGTCATCTCCAGCCTCTTCAAATCACCAACTCAACATACAATTGATTTTCAATTGTAATTTTCCTGTACTTCCCTGCATCACTCAGCAATGCAGACCTTGGAGCTATGCAAACCATCCTGTAACCACTCGCAGACCACTGCCTGAGCGCTTAAGGACACTGTCACTGAGCAGCATACCTGCCAGGATCCTCCAGACCACGTGTTATAGGACAGTCCACAGAGTTTTTTAAGTCACTGTGAGTACAGCATTCCATTACTTGCAGCCAAAAACATCCTTACCAGATACCACCCTCTCTATGCACCCAACACTGTCAGTCACCTAGTCGCACTATTCAAAGCCAGTGACGAAGGTCCTTTCCTGTTACCGCTACCTGCAGCATTTCACAACCACTCCACTCCTAGAGTTAAGCCCAGTTACCAATAACAGACTTAATCTAAAACATTTAGTACCCAGGACATTCTTAGTCTAAAACTTTGTTGTCATTCTTGCCCAAAACTTCACTGCCTGAATAAAAAAGATTAACACGGGGGCTTCCCTGGTGGCACAGTGGTTGAGAGTCCGCCTGCCGACGCAGGGGACACGGGTTCCTGCCCCGGTCTGGGAAGATCCCACATGCCGCGGAGCGGCTGGGCCCGTGAGCCATGGCCGCTGAGCCTGCGCGTCCGGAGCCTGTGCTCTGCAACAGGAGAGGCCACAACAGTGAGAGGCCCGCATACTGAAAAAAAAAAAAAAAAAAGATTAACACGAGTGGGCCTGGCATTCCAGGCTTGCTGCAGCGTCCCACCTCCTGTCTGTCAACCTCATTTTTCACTAGCCCTCCAAATGAGAGAACTCTGATTGCAATGCGCTTACTCACTGTGACCCCCACACTCCCAGCCCTGCCTTCCACAAGAAGCACGTCATTCATGAGCCCTGTGGCCTCTGAGCTCCTGCAGCCATCGCTGCCACCCAGCCATTCACCCTTTCCTCACAACATACTCTAATTCCCCAGGGCAGCAGAAGAGCCACCTGGTCCCATACCTCTGCAATTATTCTGGGGCCGTTAATGTTAATAAAGATGACAATAACAGACAGAAGGGAGACTGGGATTTTAGATTCCCCTTTTGTTTGTAATTCCACTATCACTTTGAAGGCTTGCATAGTACAGAAATCCAAGTAGAGTTATAGATAATGAAGAGGGCTCCATCACCAAAAGTGATGAAACTCTAGTGGTATAAGGACACAGGCATCCTCAACATTGTTTCTGAGAGACACGTTTTCCATTATGTTGTTAAAGCAGGCATCCAGCCTCCCTTACCGGATGTTGGGGACCGGGAGGGGAACGTTCTAACAACATGTGGGATACTAACCCAAATCATACCAGCCTAAGAGTGAAAAAAATTAAATCCCTTAATTATGGCACAAGTGAAATTTCTCTAAGTCACCTTCCCCCTATATAACAGTGTCCCCTAAGCAAAGAACTCCAGGACACCGATTATAAAAATTGTCTCCCACACCTAAAAGACTGCAAACACAACCTTCAGCGAAACAGAAGAAACACAATGGGAATGGGGGTGAGAAAAGATCTGCTAAAGAAGTAGGTCTGCTAATTTAACACATTTTCTGTCAAGCAAATCACCATCCTCAGTGCACTGCTGCTGAAACAATGACGACTCAGGGAGGGGTGTTCATGAAAAGCAACTGGCCTGGAGAAAACACTCTCCACTCCAGCTGACCAATCACACCACTCTCAGCTGTAAGAACTTACTCCGTTCTCGGCAATTATTAACGGGAGTTGATTTGAAGGTTCAACATTAAAAACATGAAGAGTTTAGAGTAACCGTGGCTCCATCACTGCCTCTGTTTTCACTTAACTTGGGGGGTCATGGGGGGCAAAGAAGGAGGCACAGTTTGTGGTGACACCATTCACACGTTCAGTCCAGGGGCCACACTCATGCAGCCAAGCCACCCGCGGAAAGCCGTAGCGGCTCGGCCGGGGGCCAAACCTGAAGTGACCATGACAGTGTGAGACGTACCAGAACACGACCATGTGCCTGGACCAGCCAAATGCCCATCTTCCAGTCCACGCGAGATCAGGACACGAAACTTTCCGTACATTTCTACATAAGCCGCACCCCGTTTCCCACGGGAGTGTGGATAACCTGCGTCACGGAGTCACTGCCGGGCAAGGTGGCGTAGGGGCCAGACCCCACACCGCCGGCCGCCGGGACTCCTGGGCGCCCGCGAGCCCGCAGCGTGTCCTGCACACGGCTCGGGCCGCCACCACGCAACCTTCGCTCCCGACCAAAACGAAGCCGCGTATGCACCCACGACGCGCGCGCGGTGCCGCATGAGCAGAGACCCCACGGGAAGGCGAGCGCCCCGCGGAACAGTTACACACCTCTTACAGCCTGAGGGGCTGCATCCCGGCAGGCGGGCGCGCACACGCACGCACGCTAGCCCCCCTCCCGCTGCCGTCTCCGGTCCTGGGAGGCCCGAGGGAGGTCCCCACTTCGTCCCTCAGGAGTCTCAGCGCCCTCTCCGCAACACCCCCCCCCCAACCAATCCTCTTCCCCTAAACGACTCCAAGAAAAGAATTAACAAAGCATCTGTTTCCCAGATTTCTGACGTGCAGTTGCTGATGACGGCACACCAAGCACAGCTAACTCCCTTCAATCCTACACTTAAAAACATCACAGGTTCGCACCCAGGACGGGGACTCCCTGTAGGGAGGGGCCCCCGCCCGCCTCAGGGCCCGGGGTTCTTCGTGTGACCGCGGAGGGCGGACTCTGGGAGGCACCACGTCTTTGGGTGCACGCGGCCCCGCCACTCACGCGGCTGTAGTCCGGCCCCGAATGTCACAGCGCGAGGTTGGGAGAATCCTGAGCTTGGTACCACCATCCAACTACTCCTGTCTCGATCTAAGAACTACGGTAAAAAACCTTCCCGAGTTTTCCGGTATAAACTAGTATTTGTTAGAGGCTCCTGTAGAGAAGACATGATGAAAGGATCCAAGAAAGAGTCCAATGAAACAGGAAAATACAGGGAAGCAGAGAACAGATACCTGCAAAGTTTCACCGTCAAATGAGAGGCAAGCCCCAGGTCAGAACCTTCAACCGGTCTCCACTCCAAGTTATAAGTGTGAATGCTGTTCAATTTAAGTGAACAAACAGAAGCGAACTGAAAAGAACAGAATTCAAGACCTTCATCCTCCTTTATGAGTTCCTCATAATCTCAAAATACAAAATCTTAGTTTGAGGACCTCGAAGACAGTGAAAACATCAATTAAGCTACCCTCAAAGTAATGTATATGCAGACAAGATCTCCACAGAAAAACAAATTCATACAATCCACAAACACATCAAGTATGGATTTGCAGCTTTAGTTTGGTACAAAATTAATTTGTAAGACACGGACCCCAACACAGCTCATAACTTTGGTCCTAACCAGGGAGGTCGGTGACTTTCTGGATCAGATACCTGTGCCCTGCATGCTGAGAAACATCCGAAGGGAATCGTAGCACGCTGACAGAGGAAAAACCCAGGAATCACCTAGTCCACAATTGCCTTTTTATAGATTGGGGCATCTGAAACCAAGTGATCTGCCTAAGATCACAGCTCCAGTTAATGACAGAGGTGGGCCCACAGTCCAGGTTTTTGGCTCTCTCTGCTTGATCCCTTTTGAAAGTATTTTCAATCCCATCAACTAGATCTAAGCCCATCTAGTCAGAAGCTGTGCCCTCTGTCCCCGGGGCTCTGTCCACACCCACTTTTCACCTGACCCGCCCTGCACACTGGCGGGTTTCCCAGCACTCTGCCAGAGCCCCTCATGCTTACCGCCAGCCCAACACACCACAAGAATCCAGCACTCAGCTTCTCCTGATCGAAGGGCAGATAGGCGGTGGTACCAAATGCTGCCATGCTGCCAGGTCGTATTTTAGGCTTCCCCTCTGTGTTCCAGAAAATTAAGCAAGACCAAACTGAACTTCCGTGGTAGAGCAAGCCAGGTGCTAACATGGGCTGTCCTTCAGAGATGAGAGGTTATTACCCTTTCTACAACTGGAGAAGCTCCCAGTTTGAAGCTTTGAAGCTTCACATGCAGCCAAGTGAAGAAGAAGAGGACTTCCTCTTCAAGACACTGGTCTAAGCAGAAAAGGAGCCAGTGTTCACTTTGGGTTGAATGACACTCTGACGGAGCAGTCCCCTTTTTAGGGTTTCAAGATCTGCCCCTCTGGAATTCCCATCCTGTTCTTGGCCTTCCCTCCTCAGAGAAGGAGCACACCCTGAGTCTTAGAAGACATTTATCATCTGGTATTTTCCATTCAATACGTTACTCTGACAAACTACTAATTTTTCTTTTTTTGGCAGCGCCGTGCGGCATGCAGGATCTTAGTTCCCTGACCAGGGATCGAACCTGCACCCCCTGCAGTGGAAGCGCAGAGTCTTAACCACTGGACTGCCAGGGAAGTCCCACAAACTACTAGTTTTTAAATAATCTTAAATCCCCTATTTCCTTCAGTCCTGCTCAAATGCCATCTTCTCAATGAGGCCACCCACACCTAATCACCCTATTTTAAATTCCAACAACCTACCCCCTCAACTTGGCTCTCTCTATGCCAATTAGTTTATTATTATCTGTCTCCTTCCACTAAAGAAGGCAGGTATTTTTTTGTTATGTTCACATCTGTACCTCCAGCACCTAATAAACTGCATCTAGCACATAATGGATGCTCAATAATTATTTGCTGAAAGAAACAAATGAAATCATGAACTTGTCCCTCTGTATTCAGCAGAAGTTTTTGTTTTTCTTTTAATTATTTTATTTATTTATTTACTTTTGGCTGCGTTGGGTCTTCCTTGCTGTGCGTGGGCTTTCTCTAGTTGCAGAGAGCTGGGGCTACTCTTCATTGCGGTGTGCGGGCTTCTCATTGTGGTGGCTTATCTTGTTGCAGAGCACGGGCTCTAGGCACACAGGCTTCAGTAGTTGTGGCTTGGGGGCTCTAGAGCACAGGCTCAGTAGCTGTGACACACGGGCTTTGTTGCTCCGCAGCATGTGGGATCTTCCCGGACCAGGGCTCGAACCTGCATCCCCTGCACTGGCAGGCGGATTCTTAACCACTGCGCCAACAGGGAAGTCCCAGCAGAAGTTTTAAAAAGGATCTTCTGTACCCCACGTTATTACGAACCAAAGAACTGTACATTTGCACTGTGGAATCTTGGCCATTACTTCTATGTCTAGCCCTTCATTTTATAGATGGTGAAAATTAAAGTAGAAGCAGTGCGATGTAGCAGCAGTAGCAAAGAATTTGGTATCAAAGAACCTGAGATCCAGGTGAGAGTCTGTGCAAGAAACTTAGCCTCTCTAACCTTCCAATTTCCTCATCTGCAAAATTAAGGTAATTCCTACCTCCCAGTGATGGTTAAGGATGGCTATGAATAAAATAACATTTGGAAAATGTACAAAGTACTATACAAGTGTCCTTTTTCATTAAGCTGTTTGACCTGCCGAAGGTCACAGACATAGTTAGGGGCAAAGCTAGTAATAAGAATTCAAGTTTCCTAACTCCTGGTCCAGGGCATCTTGTGTTGTGAAACTAGCCTTCTGGTTCCCCTACTCAAGGCCAACTTAAATCTTTCATCTAGTTTAAGGCCTTTTCACCTTCCTATGGTTGGAATCTCTTTCAAAATTTGATGGAAGTGACAAAGTACACATACGTACACCAACACAAAGTCTCCTATAACCCATCCTTGGGCCCCAGGCTCAGAGACCACTGATAGGCCTGATGTACTAATAAGTTACCCTCAGCAAGTTCTATCACTTATTTTCATGTTTAATAATTCATGCCTAGAGCTCTTGATTCAAGAGGCTGGATCCAAGGAAACACCAACAGGAACCCGAATTAAAGACACTGCCCCCAGATCATCATGCTGATGAGGTGAGGGTCTTAACCCACATACAACCACAACCAGGAAGGCAAAGGATTCTGTACTCAAAGCAGGAAGCTCAAGAAAAAAAGTAGACAGGACCATCACATTATTTTCATCTTGCCGCTACTATATGAACCAGGTAATTCTACATGACCATTTTCAAAGAACCACCTGGAAGCCCCATGGTTGGTTTCTTCTCTAGAGAAAATATGCCCAAAATGTTTATGATGGGATTCCCCCCTGCAACCCACCCTACACCCACCATGATTAACTCCAGACCAGATTACTGAAGATGGTCTATCGTCCCTTACCTTACTCTGGTTAAGTAAGACAAGCTACCACTGTAAAGATCACTTGGCTAGCGGGAAAAAAATTAGTACTAAATCTTTTTTTTTCCCCTAATAAATTTACTTATTTATTTATTTTTGGCTGTGTTGGGTCTTCATTGCTGCACGCGGGCTTTCTCTAGTTGTGGTGAGCAGGGGCTACTCTTTGTTGCAGTGTGCAGGCTTCTCATTGCAGTGGCTTCTCTAGTTGTGGAGCACGGGCTCTAGGCATGTGGGCTTCAGTAGCTGCAGCACGCGGGCTCAGTAGTTGTGGCTTATGGGCTCTAGAGCGCAGGCTCAGCAGTGGTGGCGTCCTGGCTTAGTTACTCCGCAGCATGTGGGATCTTCCCAGCCCAGGGCTCGAACCTGTGTCCCCTACACTGGCAGGCGGATTCTTAACCACTGCACCACCAGGGAAGTCCCAGTACTAAATCTTTCGGGAGATCAATTCACCATTCTTCACTCTCGAATCAGGACAAAACATAACCAGCCTAACCCACTAGAATGTTAAACAATTACAGAACACTTGATATAAATGAAGTGGCTCTGAATTTGATAATTTTCTGAGGCAAAGAAGGTGTGCCATGAGCTTCTTTGGTAATCCATCCAGTTAAGCAGCTAGTTATAGATATTTCATAACACCAACTACTGAATTCAGTATCATTAATCTACTGTTGTCCAGCTACACCTCAATCTCCTCATCTGAAAAATTAAACCACCACTTAATCCAGGGCACAAAAACACGTGTGAGCATGTTTGGGAATTTCTAAATATGTTAACAGCTAACAGCTTTTATCCCTGAGTGGTGGGATACAATGTTAACAGTTAATAGCTTTTATCTCTGAGTGGTGGGATTATGGGTGATTTAAGTCTCTTACCTATATTTTATATAATGATTTTCAAGTCTTATATAATGATTATGCATTGTTTTTAAAATCAGAAATTTTTAACTTAAAGCATATCTACGCATTCGCAGATTTTTGGTCTGATGATTACAGGACCCATACTTGGGGGGCAGCAACATACAAGTCCCTAAACATATCCCAAAAAACAAGAATCTGGTATATTGACATCTAAAGAAATCCTGTACATTCAAGGCTAATTAACAGAATAAAAAGGTTTTCTTACATGCAAAAATAAAAATATCCATGCTTTGGGGATCAGTTCTCTAAGTGGGAGGTCTTGACCTCTTGCAGAATTGCAGCATGAATGCTCCCAGACCTTCAGCTATCTAAGAGATTGCCTTGCTTTAGATAAATAGAAGCCAAGTCCTTGAAGATTCTGCTTCCTAAATTTTCTATAAATCCATGGGTTTAGCTTGGTGGTCAAGGGTAAAAATTAGTTCTTTCCCACAGCTGAAAACTGGTTTCCTAAAAAAGCTGATACCCAACTTCTACCACTTGGTATTATTCATCATTTCTATCTTTTAAAGTTGCAGTAAATTAAGATTTTATAGGGCCCTTGCAGCTGTCCAACTGAGCAGTAGTATTGTTTCTTGTTTGTTTTTAAGAAGGCTCTTCCAGTGCATCATAAACTCTAACCAAGGGATTGTTTGTCAAACTTTCAGGACAATAAACTATTAGATTAAAAAAAAATCACTTAAGCAAAATAAAAATAATTTACTTATTTAATTATACTTAGAGAATCAAAATTGACCATGTTCTCAGTGAATTCTGCGCTCACGGAGTCAAATTTGCTAGAAGCCTAAAAATTACTTTAAAATTTTTAATTTCTGACAATTACTGAAAACTTTAAGTTATTAAACTTTGCATTCATCAAAACACATGTGAAAAGGATTACAACAAGAACTGCAGAGGTAAAAGTCACTATCCTTAGGTATCCATCTAGGGAACAACATCTCCAAATTATAAACAGATACGGATAATTACCAAAATACGTACACGTTGGATTCCAAATATTCAATCGTGTCTTATATACTTCAAATAGCACACATTTTAACTACAACAACCACCAAAAAAGTGTCACTTCCAAGAAATACTGGGCTCCGAAGAGAAAACACTCATCTCAAGTGGCCCTGATTATTCACCTGTAACAACGATTTTTCATTTCTGTTATACACACAGATTGGACCTCTCAGATCAGGTTACATTGCCTTTAGGAATTCAAGCTGCTAATACTTAGAAACCACAGGTTCATTACTTAGAACATAAAACGTTATTTATAGATTACTCGACTTCTGTAACAACTTCGGGCAAGATTACTTTCTTCTATTTTTCCGTCAGTAAAATCGGAATACATGGATTTTTGCAAGATGAAATTTTTCCACAGTATTTTTAGACGGGGTTCTTAAACTCTAAACCCGTAATTCAGCAGCACCTCAGTCCTATTACGTTTCAGGGAGAAAATGGGGCAGGGGCAAGTTTAGCGGCACCACCACGGCATTGTCACCACAACACCTCCCACCGCAGCCACCATTTTGAGCAGCAGAATTAAAGTGCTGAGGATTTTCACCAACTAAAAGGAAACACGGGGTCCTCGGGACGGTTGGGGCACAAGTCCTGACGCTCGGCATTCCCTAATCTGTCGTTTCTCCTCCTCAGGCGGCGGGAGCCATCGTCCCGCTCACGTTTTTAGAAAAAGCCGTGCTCGTCCGAGTCACGTCCCAACTTTGAAAACGGCGTGCGGCGCCGAGCCCCCCGCACCCGGAGGCCGCCGCATTGTTGCCGCCCGCCCGCGCGCACCCTCCGCCGCCGGGCGCGCCTCCCTCGGGCGGCGGACCCACGGCCCCGCTCGCCCGCCCGGCCGCGCCGGTGCCGCACCTTTGTCCGGGGCCGCGGCACCGGCCGGCCGCGCGCGCTCGACCCCAGGCGGCCGGGGGAGGGGTCGGGGCGCCGGCCAGGGGCGCCCGCCCGCTGCCCGGCCCCACAAAGCCCGCCGTCCGCTCCCCCGGCCGCCCGGCCCCGCGCTGCGCTCGCAGGGACGCCGCCGGGAGTAACGGCCCAACTTTCCCCGCCGCCCGGTCCCCTCAGCCCGGACCCCGACCCCCGCCCTCCCGGGCCGCCCTGGGGCGCTCCCCGCCCTCAGACCCCCACTCAGCCCCTCAGACTCAGCCCCTCAGAGGTCCCCGCGCGCCCCCGCCCCCCAGAACCCCACCCGGGTTCCGACTCCCGAGCCCGGCCCGCGCACCTCAATCTCGAAGTCCGGCAGGCTGAACGCCGTGCGGAAGAGCGAGCAGAAGTGCGCGATGGCCGGCACTTCCCACCACGAGCGCAGCTCGCCCAGCCCGGCCGCGCCGCCCTCCTCGGGGCGCATCTCCGGCAGCGCCGCCGCCTCCGCGCCCGCCGCCCGCCAGCTCCCGGCGCCGCTCCGGCCGAGCTACCGAGGCGGCTGCCCCGGGCCCATCGCGCCGCGGCCCGGCCGCCCAGCCCGCACAATGTCGCCGCGGTCCGCGGGGAACAGATGGGCCGGGGGCGGGCGGGGGCGGGGCTTCGGCACAACAACAACCCCGCCCCCGCCCCCGCCCGCCGCCCGCGGGCCGCGCACGGGCGGGGGAGGGGCGCCCGAGGGCCGGGAGGAGGGGCCGCGGGCGAGCACCGCCCCCCGCCCCCGCCGGGCCCCGCCCCCACGTGGCTGGGGGTCGCGCCCCTCTGAGGCGGGCTGGCTAGAGGCGCCTCGTGGGGCTGCGCGCACGTGGGGCTGGGGCTGCGGTTGAGAGGGAAGGGCAAAAGGGGAAGGGGGGAGGGCGAGGGGGGCGGACCCCGCACGCGGGCAGAGCCCACGGGCCGCCTGGCCCCCGCCCCCGCCCGGCCGGCTGAGACTGCGCCTGAAGGCGCACGTGCGACGCCCGGGGGCGCGCGGGGCGCTGCGGGCGCGTCCTGCCGGCCCGGGGGGCACCGGGCGCCCGCGCTCCAGTCCCGGCCCCGGCTCGGCCGCTCGGGGATCCGCGCGGGGACCTTCGGCCGCGGAACTCTCCCGGTGGCCGCGCTCAACTGGGGCGTTGTGGAGTGCGCCTCCGGATAATTCTCTCCCTCACTTTATTCCCGTCATTTTGGTAACCTGTTTTTATAAGGCGGCACTAAAAAAAAAAAAAACTTCAAATGTGTATTTAACTGTATCTTTCATGAAAGAAAATACTTCATCCAACACTGGCTCACTCCGCCTCCCCCCCGCCCCCTGCTCCAAGCTTACGCAGTTCTGCTCTTCTATTACCTGGAACTATTGGCTGGTTTAAAATTCACCCTCAGATTCTACCGTGTGTTTTAATCTTTGACCAAAATGAGCCCATATCTAAACGCCCCCAGAAGCAGGGGCTGCATTTTTGTGTGTTGAACGCGCGGCTCCTCGGCAGATGCCCTGTTGACAGCTGAGGTGTGGGAAGGGTGACACCCTTGAATTAGACGTTTTCGGGACTTTCTTCCCCTGTACGTCTTCATTTCCCCACGGGTCAGCCTGACTTGCACACCTTTCCCTCTCTTTTGTGTAAGCTTCCTGCTTCCCTTCACGTTTGTTTCTAATCCATTACCTCCTGCCTCTGCTTCCCCCCCTTTTCCCGGATCTCCTTCCGGCTCCTCCCTCTGCCCTTCATCCTTGTCCTCCTTCCCTGCCTCTCCGTGGTCCGGCCGCCAGCCTGGTAGTCGCAGCGCCTAGGCCGCCACATAGCAGGAAGCAGAAAGGTGACAAGACTGGGTTACTCTCCCCACACCACGGCCCCGTCCTGGAATCCAGCCAGACTCTCCTGGAGCCGGGGAGCCCTGGTGGTGGCCGAGGCCCCCTCCTCAGCACCCTCGCCCCCAGGCTGCCTTCTTCATCTGAGGGTCGCCTCGGCGTCCACATGGGCCTCTTTCTTTCTCTCCTTCTCTAGCTCTGGTCCACTGTGCTCTCACCGGGCCAGAGCCGGTCCTGGCCCTCCAGCCCAGAGGTCTTCTGTGTCTCCTCGGGGTTCCCCGCGCTGGGGCTCCAGCTAGAGCCTCGCGTTTGCACCCACCCCTCCCTCCTGCTCTGTTGGAACCGATACCCTGAACCCTTGAACGTTTGCCCCACCTTTCCCCCATGCGGCTTCCGCCTAACCTCCTGGGACATGGATCTCTAACCCTGTGCCTCCCCAGACACCGGTCTCCTCCCTTCTCCCGCGGACTCCGAGGGCTTCCTCCCACGCCTTTTCCAGCCCCGCCCACTCCTCACCCTCCAAACACCAGTTGTATCCTATCCTGTTCCCAGAAGACACACGCAGCTCATACTTTCTTTCCCTTTCTCTCTCTCTCGCCTCTTTTCTGTTTGTGAGCCAGCGCTGTTGATCTCAGATGACATTGGAAGAATCTCAGATGACCTTGGAAGTGCCAAAAGAAATTCTCTTCCAGATTCCCCGCCACCTTCAATTCCATATCATCTTCCAATTAAATGTTTCCCATTAAAAACACACACAATACTTAGTCTGGCTAACTTGTTTTGCTTTTTAATTAATGTGACAAAAAATATTTGTGTTTCTCTTTGCAAAATATGCAGTAATTTCAGCTATTATGGGATTTTTATAGGTTCCTGGAGGATGGTCTAGGAAACTAACGACCGTTTTCTAACACCATTTGTTTGGGAAATACAAATTCTGTAAGATCAGCTAAAAACAATTATTTGAACCTTGGAAGGGGTGTGACAAAAGTGGTTTCTTCCGTAAGCCCCGCTAACCAGGACTAGAATTGAAATCTAACTGTTCAGGTTGATTACGCTGCTTCTCTCTCCTACTCAAGTTGCCCTTCCTACCCCTTTGCCTGACCACGCTGACGTGGGTGCTCCTCGTTTCAGCCCAGGAACCCAGCTGGAGCTGGAGTGACACAGAACCATTATTCTCTCACTTTAGTTGTCTGCACACCTGAAGTCCAGGCACCTCACAAAGTCTTAGCACACCCTCACACACAGCCTCCTGTCTCAGTAGAGAGCTGCCTTCCATAGTGTACCTATTCCCACAGAGGGCTGTAAGTCAGGCTAATGTTAACATTTTAGAAATTGTGGAAACTGAGTTATATTAGTTGGCTGTCTCTTAGAAAAAGCTTAATCTCTCACGTTTGTATTTCACCTGCGAGGAGGGGCTGAACTAATGGTCCCTGAGCCCTATAACTTTCACCTTTAAAGTAGAGCCAGATTAACGTTCTAAAATTTAAATTCAATCATGTCACTCACCTGCTCAAAACTCTATGACCCTCCCTTGAGCGTGAAAGTCCATTCAAGTCTTACTAAAGCCACAATTTGGCTCCCACCTGCCTCCCCAGCCTCACCTGCGATCCCCACCCCCACCTCATCCAACCAGTGACTCCTTCCCTCCTGCCAAACTGGTTCACTCGCCCGCCGGGATCTTCCTCCTCCTCCCTTTTGATCCCGCCCTTTCAATTGCCTGCAAAGACAACTCAACCTCTCCAATCATGACCCACTCAAAACTCACCTCCTTCGTATGGCTTCCCTGAAACACCCTAGCTTGGGGGTATCTCTCCAGGTACTCTGACTCAAGAAACTACAGTTTGTATGATTCACTTATCAGCCACCTCCTTGGGTCATCTTTCTGTTCTTAATTGAAGTACCACTCAAATCTTTTACTGCAGCTGGGGGTGTCTTCTCCACCAGATTAGACTTGGGGTGCACGAGTGGAATCCTCCCTAATACACAGCAATTAAATGATGAATTTGATTATCTAATGATGACATAAAACCATAAGAAATTCAGAACTCCTTTAAATGCCTGGTGTCGACTTGCTTACCTTCCTTCATTCCTTCCTCTGCCTTTCAGCTTTCTCCCTCCTAGACCTCACTCAGGCAGTCTCAAAGGTCATGCCTTTCTCCATGCAGTCGTATTGTCAGGGGATTGACTTCAAGACCCCCTCGGATAACAAAAGTCACCAAAGTCCCTTTTATAAAATGATGTAGTGGGGTCAGCCCCGTATCCGTGGTTCCGCGTTCGCGGATTCAACCAAGTGCAGACGAAGAATCCATCCTCAGCTTAGCTTTTCTCCTGAGCTCCAGGGTCATTTCCCCCTATGCCAACTGGATGTTTCCCATCACCTTAAACTCAACATGTTAAAAGGAAGGAGGAAAACTAGCTCCCAATTTTTCTCCTCAAGTCACACACCCTTTATTTATTTGGCTGCGTGGGGTCTTAGTTGTGTCATGTGGAATCTAGTTCCTTGCCCAGGGATCAAACGCCGGGCCCTCTACGTTGGGAGAGCGGAACCTTAACCGCTGGACCACCAGGGAAGTCCCCCCACTTCTTTTTGACACCCCCAGTCTCCACCCCAACCGGGGTCCTTTCATCTCCCTATTTGAGAAGCCTCCTAATGGTTCTCTTTCCTCTGGTTTCTCCCCAACCTCCTCTGTCTCGCCAGCATAGCTGGATTTGTCTTCTTAGAACTGTACGCCAGTTCCGAGAAGGTAAATTTAATGTTTTCTTAAACCCAGTATACCCACAATATTATAATTTCAACACGTATTATCAGTATTAAAAATATCCATGAGAGGGACTTCCCTGGTGGTCCAGTGGTTAAGACTCTGCCCTGCCAATGCAGCGGGTGCAGGTTCGATCCCTGGTTGGTGAGGTAAGATCCCCGCATGTCTCTCAGCATGGCCAAAAGATTTAAAAAAAACAAAAAAGAGTGAAGGAAAAATTGCGACTTCCCTGGTAGTCCCAATGGACCACCCAAAGGAGCTTCCCTGGCTCCACACTCCCAATGCAGGGGGCCTGGGTTCAATCCCTGGTCAGAGAACTAGATCCCACATGCCACAACTAAGACCCAGCGCAGCCAAATAAATAAATAAATCTTTTAAAAAATATATCAGTGATGGGCTTCCCTGGTGGCGCAGTGGTTGAGAGTCCGCCTGCCGATGCAGGGGACACGGGTTCGTGTCCGGGAAGATCCCACGTGCCGTGGAGCGGCTGGGCCTGTGAGCCATGCCCACTGAGCCTGCGCGTCTAGAGCCTGTGCTCCGCCACGGGAGAGACCACAACAGTGAGAGGCCCGCGTACCGCAAAAAAAAAAAAAAAATCAGTGAGATACTCTACATGCGTTTTTCTTCATACCAGATTTTTTGGAATCTGGTGTGTATTTTACATTTAAATGCGCATCTCAGTTAGGACCAGCCGTCTCTCGGTGCTGCATTGGGCACTTGTGGCTTGTGGATGCTGTGTTGGGCAGACAGGTCTGCGGTTACCCACGTGCCCAGGGCTCACCGTGACCACTCTGAACCTCTGGATCACCGGCCTCGGCGGGTCCACACCCTCCCTCTGCCTGCACCTCCAGGCAGGTCTCCCTGAACACTCTGGCCTACGACAGCATTTCCCAACCTACGTCTTTCATGTATGCTTGATTTCACCAAAAAAAAAATCCCAGCTCTTCCCTAGGGAACAGCCCATGGACTGTCCTCCTTAGAGCAGGCTACAAATAATTGGTCGTAAATAAGTGTTTGTGAAATAAACATATGTGTGTGTTACTAATATGTTCACAGGAAACACTAGTTACTCTCTGAACATATTTTTTTACGATGTAGAATTTTTTAAATTGAGATATAGTTGATGTACAATTTTATATAAGTCACAGGTGTACAACATAATGGTTCACAATTTTTTTAATAATTGTGATGTGTAATCTTTTTTAATATTTATTTATTATTTGTGTATTTATTTGGCCACACCGGGTCTTAGTTGCGGCATGAGGGATCTAGTTCCCCAACCAGGGATCGAACCCTGGCCCCCTGCATTGGGAGCAAGGAGTCTCACCCACTGGACCACCAGAGAAGTCCCCTGGTTCACAATTTTTAACGGTTATACTCCATTTATAGTTATTATAAAGTATTGGCTATATTCCCTCTGCTGTACAATATATCCTTGTAGCTTATTTATAACATATGTTGTTAATCATAAAGAAGGTCGGTAGTGGAAGATTATAATTTTTTTTTTGATGTTGGGGGTAGGAGTTTATTAAGATTATAATTTTTAAAGTGTCAGCATGGTTGCTATTACTGTGTTATCTAGTTAACCACCTAATTTTCTGATTACTTTCAAGCGTTTCATATAAACTTGACTTTCTATTTCCACTTCATTTCTCTGCTTTCTAGTGATTTCTATACAAGTTTTTGAGATTGTTTTCCCCAGTCCTGATTTTTCCCTTTCATTGTGTTAGGCTTTTGGTTTCTGGCAACTCAACTATCATAATATTATCAAGTTCATTTCACATGACACCAAGCTAAGTACTGTACAAATGAAATCACACAGGTAAATGTTCATCATTTTCAGCTGAAGGCCAGCAACGCTGCCCTGGTATAGAGGGCAGCTCGGCAGTGAGTGAACAAAAGGTGAGTTACAAAGAGATTAGATAAAATGTCACTTTCCCTGCCACTGGTGCTTATCTTAGGTCTCCTTCGTCTACCAGCAGCCATCCAGCTTCTGCCCCGACTCTCCTTCTCAGCTGCCCTGGAGCCTGTGGTTCCCACATTCTGTTCCCTACACCTTCCCGGGGAAGCTTGTCACTTTTGAATATTCTGCAAGCAAGTTTCAGAAGTGAGGACTCAAAAGGAGGGGCTGGCCACTGGATGGGGAAGAAGGTGACAGAGGCAACAGAGGAGAGAGTTGACTGGGAAATGAAAAGGCAGAGAGTGTAATTTAAAAAAAAAAAAGTTTAAATTAAAAAAAAAAATCTCTACAGGGATTCACAGCGCATAGAGAATGGGTCAGAAATTCTTTGGCTGACCATGCTGTGCTCTGTGTAAATGTCCCTCCACTTCCAGAGGCTCCTCCAGTTAATTTCCCTTCCTAAAAGCCAGACTGAAGTGGAAACCATGCTCAAAGCAACGTGGGTCCCCTTTTACCTGCGCACACCTTTCCCCAAGCTCCTTAGCGTGGGCCCTGTTCCCGGGACTGCGGTGCCTGCGCTGCCTGAGACCAGGGCCGCGTGAGCCACTCTCTTTATTTTTGACCTGAAGGCTGGTAATCTGTTACCGCCAGGAAACCGCAGCGCCAGGCTGGAGGCTCCGTGCAGCCCAGCCCTGAGGAGAGGAGAGGCTGCCATCTCGAGAGGATGGCTTCTGTCTGCTCGGGCTGCATCCTAGCGAACGCCATTCTAACGCCACATGCAGCCGTTAAGGAGATTATTGCAAATGTTAGCTAACCTGGTTCTCAACAGGGGAGACTGAAAGGGGGTGGGGGGGAGTCCTTTCTACCGTGGGCCCGTCTTTGATTTAGGACTCAGAACCTTGCCCGACTTTACTGCCCGCTGAAACTCTTCTTCAGCTGTCTTCTAGGAACAGTGTCTAAGAATCTTGTTGCCTCCGGGCTGCTCAGTCCGTGTTTATGCTGTTCTGTTCTGAAATTCCTTTCCGAATTCCTGGCGTGTCCATCTCTGGCCTATCTTATTGTGGCATCTCCCCTTGTTCTTGACACCAGGTCAAATAGCTTTGTAGCATCTCAATTCTCCCAGCCATTCAGAAGCTGGTGAATCTTAATGAGTTCTGCCCTTAATCTCTTTTCAAAGGGACTACAATTCTTAATTTCTTTAAATTTCCTTTTTAATTATTTTAGCTCCTTGTGTCATTCCTTTGGCCTCAAACCTTCCCTACTCGGTTTAAAGGTCACATTATTTTGGTTGACAAAGTGCCCAGGGTTGTGTACATCTGGCCTCAAACTCCTTAGCCGGCCCGGTGTTGTCCCTCCAATTTGATCCATTTGACACAGAAACATGTGTTTAGGTAGAAAACTCAGTCTCTGGCCTCAAGGAGTTTCTAATGCAATTGATAAGATTATCTGTGTGGTATGGCACCTAAGTGCGCTGTATAATATGAAAGCTATAAAGGGGTCTAAGAAGTCATTCAGTTCATCTGCTCCTTTTGGAGAGGAGTTCAGAGTGGAATGTATTTAGCGTGAGCTGGAGCATTTGGGGAGCTGCATGAGGAAGGTGTATCTTGAAGTGGTGAGAAACACAGCTGGCTGTCTTCATTCACAGCTTAAATCTATTTCTTTCTTTTCTTAAAAAAATAAATTTATTTATTTATTTTTGGTTGTGTTGGGTCTTTGTTGCTGTGTGCGGGCTTTCTCTAGCTGTGGAAAGCGGGGGCTACTCTTCGTTGTGGTACGCGGGCTTCTCATTGCGGTGGCTTCTCTCGTTGTGGAGCACAGGCTCTAGGTGCGCAGGCTTCAGAGTTGCGGCACGTGGGCTCAGTAGTTGTGGCTCACGGGCTTAGTTGCTCTGCGGCATGTGGGATCTTTCTGGACCAGGGCTCGAACCCGTGTCCCCTGCATTGGCAGGCGGATTCTTAACCACTGCACCACCAGGGAAGCTCTCATTTCATTATTTTTAAACCTGTTCAACCCCAAAGTGATGCACTTCCTTAAAAACATGAACTTTCCGATTTATCTGGACAAGTTCCAAGTGAGTTATTTTCTCTGTTGATTTATATTTTGTGCCCACATGTTTGAGATGGAGGTGGGGAAGACTGTAAGATAGATAGATAGGTAGATAGATAGACAGATATCTGATATATGTGTATTACATTAGAACAAATATCATCTTCTTGAACGTGGGGAGCTCTGTCTTCCCCTGGTCTCTCATTGGGCACCAGGCATCTACTTAGTGCTTCATTGGTTTGATTGTTGAATATCCCTTCAGGCTGCAAAGTTGGGCACAGAAAATTGAACAGGCTGAGGGGTGTCCTATAATAGCAGTGAAATCTCCCTCTAACAGGGTATGCAGGAGCCCATTCCTTTATTTATTTGGTGGCGCCGGGTCTTAGTTGCGGCCGGCGGACTCCTTAGTTGAGGCTCACTGACTCCTTAGTTGCAGAACGTGGGCTCCTTAGTGTAGCACGTGGGCTCCTTAGTTGTGGCATGCGAACTCTTAGTTGTGGCATGCATGTGGGATCTAGTTCCCTGACCAGGGATCGAACCTGGGCCCCCTACATTGGGAGCGTGGAGTCTTAACCATAGTGCCACCAGGGAAGTCCCTAATTATTTATTTTTATTAATTTTTATTGGAGTATAGTTGCTTTACAATGTTGTGTTAGTTTCTACTGTACAGCAAGGTGAATCAGCTATACGTATATATATATCCCTTCTTTTTTGGATTTCCTTCCCATTTAGGTCACCACAGAGCATTGAGTAGAGTTCCTTGAGCCATACAGTAGGTTCTCATTAGTTATCTATTTTATACATAGTATCAATAGTGTATATATGTCGACCCCAATCTCCCAATTCATCCCACCCACCCATTCATTTAATTTATACAGCGTATTTTGAGTACCCATCATCACCTTCAATAACAAGATGCAAAGTGAAAGGGTGAAGAGTGTCTTAGTTGCCGTGACCGTAAAAACCATTTACTGGTGTGCTCTGGATTTCTTTCTTTTTTTTTTTTTTTTAAATTTTATTTATTTATTTATTTATTTATGGCTGCACTGGGTCTTTGTTGCTGTGCGCAAGTTTTCTCTAGTTGCAGCGAGCTGGGGCTACTCTTCGCTGCAGCGCGTGGGCTTCTCATTGCGGTGGCTTCTCATTGCAGAGTACAGGCTCTAGGCGCGTGGGCTTCAGTAGTTGTGGCATGCGGGCTCTAGAACGCAGGCTCAGTAGTTGTGGTGCATGGGCTTAGTTGCTCCACGGCATGTGGGATCTTCCCGGACTAGGGCTCGAACCCGTGTTCCCTGCACTGGCAGGCGGATTCTTAACCACTGTGCCACTAGGGAAGCCCTGGATTTCTTTTTTTAAGCTTTATTTTTATTTTTATTTTTTTTAACATCTTTATTGGAGTATAATTGCTTTACAATGGTGTGTTAGTTTCTGCTTTATAGCAAAGTGAATCAGCTATACATATACATATATCCCCATATCTCTTCCCTCTCGCGTCTCCCTCCCCGCTACCCTCCCTATCCCACACCTCTAGGTGGTCACAAAGCATTGAGCTGATCTCCCTGTGCTATGCAGCTGCTTCCCACTAGCTATCGATTTTACTGGATTTCTTGATCTGAGTGGTTGTGGTTTTTTCTGACTGCATTGGGTCTTTCCTGCTGCGCGCAGGCTCTCTCTAGTTGCGTCTAGTGCGGGCCACTCTTCGTTGCGGTGCACGGGCTTCTCGTTGTGGTGGCTTCTCTTGTTGCGGAGCACGGGCTCTAGGTGCGTGGACTTCAGTAGTTGTGGCACACGGGCTTAGTTGCTTTGTGGCATGTGGGATCTTCCCAGACCAAGGATTGAACCCATGTCCCCTGCATTGGCAGGCGGACTCCCAACCACTGCGCAACCAAGGAAGTCCCTGGGTGTATTTCTAAAAGAGGAATATGGAAATTAGCTTCCCTTGCTAATTATCTTTATATTTTAGGAATAAAGAGTAAACATGTATACAGTCTAGAGTAACCTTCAACAATTACAATAAACGCTGTTCATTTTATTACAAGGTCAGATTATTACTTTTTTAAGCTAACCTCATTCTTGTACCAAAAAATAAAAGAAAAGAAAACCAAATTTCTACTTTTCTTGAATAAAACTGTGAGATTAGCATGGTTTCCTAATCTGACTGCTCCAGGCCCTCAGTCAATGAAATGTTTATTGAGCAGCTACTATGTTCTAAGCATGGCTGTAAGAGTTGAGAAGCTAGAACTGCCTAGAGCTTCAAATCTATTATGTTTATGGTTTCATCACTTTTTAAATTCACAAGCCTCCCCAGTCACCTGCCTCACTAGGAAGCAGAGCTTGTGACGTTGTTGCCTTTGTTTGGCTAAGGGTCTGAAGGGAATGGGAACTCCAGGGGGAGAGGCCCTGTCATAACCACTATATGGTGTAGATTCGGAGGTGATTGCACTGCTCGGTTTAGTCACGCCAAGAACGAGACATACCTGGTAAAACATAGACCGTGCAGAAACTGGCTTTATTTCTATCCTGTGCCGCCAAAACACTAGCCAATACGACGGCCTCAAGAAACATTCTAATCTAAAGGCACATCCCTGCTAGCAAACAGCAGGAGTTAGCAAGCTTCCCAGTGAACACAGAAAAGACAGGTCTCCTGGCACAGTTGTTACAGCTGAGGTTAGGAACTCGGAAGGCATCGCTAACCCTTCTGGGTCCATGCAACACGCGCATCGGAAACCCAAATTCCAACCAGGCTTTCTAGCTAAAGGCTGGGTGGTCAACTGTGAAAATCAAATCGACATCAGCAATCCCTTTGCAGAGCCACGAGTGTCTGTCTGCACCCCAGACCCCGTCACACGGGGCACAGTGCTGCATTTCTCATTGGCACTTCTGACTGAGGCTAGAATGGGGGCGACAGACCATCTGAGGCTACTGGGGGACGCTGGTGGGATGGGGAATGGTGGGCAACGGTCAGGGGGAGCGAAAGAATTGGACACAAATGAGAAACACTGCTGTTACTCGGTTAGGACTGGAGGCCGGTGGCTGGGCAGGTGACAGGTGTGTCCTGCCCTCTCGTGTGGAACGGTGACGGCTTAGTCTCGGTATCTGCACGACTCCCTTTCTTTCTTCATGTGCACAAGCTCTTCTGTTCGAACAGGTAGGAAGGAACCTTGTGCACCTGCCGTCTGGGGCGTCGGCACCGGTGGGCCTCGGCCTGCAGGTTGCAGTCACTTTGAGTGGCAGCTGGTCTGGCCGCTTCCCGTGGGAACCGTGTGAATGACACCAAGGGACACGTCCTCGGCGGCTCTCGAGCCCCGTGATTCTGTTTGAGATGGAAGGATGGTTCCCACCTGCTGGCCGTGTTGCCGACCCAAGCGGGGTATGGACCCTCCCGCGGCTCCTTCAGGCCCCACTGCGCCACCGCCCGGAACGAGGGCTCCACCTGGACTGTTGGTGAGGGGCCGAGGGAGCAGAGGCGGACGAGCTGGGGCTGTTTGCCTTCTCTCTACACTGTCATCGCCAAGGTGCTCAGACCCTGGGTCATGGAACTTTGTAACTGTGAATCTAGAGCCCAGGGCTGTGCCCGGAGCAGAAAAAGCCTTCAGCACAGGACTCTGCTTCTGTTTGGTTTGGTTCAGCTCCCACACCGGGCCGCGCTCTAGATGCTGGGACATGTTGTGACAGAAAATAACGTGGAGGGAGAACAGTGTCGTTAAATCATCACAGTCAAGGCGTTAGTGAGACAATGACCGTCGCTGTACCAAAGAGGTCAGCCAGATGCGGCGTGAAAGGAACGAGAGTGAGAAATGCATCCTGGACTCGTGGTCCAGAGACACCCCAAAGGCCTCTGGGTCCCCCTCCCTCCCCGAAGAGTGCCACGCCTTCCCTGGTCACTCTCCGTTTACAGGATGGGGTGTCACTACATCGTCCGCCAGACTGCTCCAGGTTTTATTGATTGAAGTTATTCAGGGACTTCCCTGGTGCCTCAGTGGTTAAGAACCTGCCTGCTAATGCAAGGGACACGGGTTCGAGCCCTGGTCTAGGAAGATCCCACATGCCGCGGAGCAACTAAGCCTGTATGCCACAACTAACTGAGCCTGCACTCTAGAGCCCGCGAGCCACGACTACTGACCCCACACGCCACAACTACTGAAGCCCACATGCCCAGAGCCCGTGCTCCGCAACAAGAGAAGCCACCACAATGAGAAGCCCGCGCACCGCAACGAAGAGTAGACCCCGCTCACCGCAACTAGAGAAACCCCGCGCGAAACAATGAAGACCCAACATAGCCAAACATAAATAAAATTAAAAAAAAAAAAAAGTTCCAGGACTTAAAAAGTTCTGGAAAAAAAGAAAAAAAGAAATTATTCAAAGAAGTGCTATCTATGTCTCCGTGACTGTCTCTCAACGATTCTTAATTTAAGAGCAAGATAAAAATGTATCACTTTCTCTTCTGTCTAACGGTCCCCTGAAGATTCTAGTCATCGCCATGCTGAGTTCTCTTTTCTCCGAGTAAATACGCCCAGTTCATTTAGCCAGTATTTATTCACTTATTTATTGTATTTATTTTTATTTATTTTATTTTGTTTTTTGGCCGCACCAAGCAGCTTGCGGGGCCTCAGTTCCCCGACCACAGATTAAACCCGGCCCCTGGGCGTGAAAGCGCGGAGTCCTAACCGCGGGACCGCCAGGGAAGTCCCTGTTCATTCGTTTATTTAGAGCAGGACCCAGACGTAGATCTTCATTTCGTAGTCCCAGCATCTAGAGCGCTGCCCGGTGTGGGAGCTGAACCAAACCAAACAGAAGCAGAGTCCTGTGCTGAAGGCCTTTTTTGCTCCCGGCACAGCCCTGGGCTCTAGATTCACAGTTACAAAGTTCCATGAACCAGGGTCTGAGCACCTTGGCGATGACAGTGTAGAGAGAAGGCAAACAGACATGTTGAGGGGCTCGGTTTTTCAGTGCTGGTGCGACGTGGTGTGGAGCCCAGACAAAGAATGTCCAAACTGGAGTGGACCCAGCGAGGTCTCTCCCGACGAGGAGGTGCTCTTGGAGCCTGAAAGGCGGGAGGAGGCTGGAGCAGCGCCCGGGCTGTGGGAGAAGGAGGCTGGAGGCTGGAGGCCGCCCGGAGCCCGGGCAGCGGGGAGGCTTTGTGCTAAAGCATCTGGAGAAGCCACGGAGAGCTTTTGAGCGAGAGCATGACATAAACTGATTTTAGAAAACCGGCAGACGTGTGGAGGTGGTTTTGAGGAAGCAGACGGAGCACCCAGCCTGACGTCACCAAGACCAAGTCCAGGCATCCAGCCAGGTGCAGTGCAGGGTGTGGAGCGGGCAGCGGGCAGCACCGCGGGGCTAGCACCTGTGTGCTCGGAGACAGGTGTCCGAGCCGACAGGACGGCCTCCAGTGAGGACGGTCACTTTCGAAGGAAACTTGACACGGACTGCGTCCACATGGTGACCTCGAGGCCCTGTGGGCGTTCAGGGGTCCCCGGGCAGGCAGAGCGCTCTTGCGGCGCCATTGGCTTGAGACTTTGGGATGGCTCCCTGGGCGGGGTGCGCACGCGCGGAAGGGAGGGTTCAGGATGCAGCAGTGGTCCTTCCCTTCCTCCTTGCTCACGGGACACCGACGTAAGTCTTCTTAGAGTCGTGTTGAAGCTCTCTGCCGAGGTTCTTCTTGGGATTGTACATAAAAAACACGTAGAAACAGAAGTGGCCTCACCAATGCGCAGAACGGTGGTGCCGTGTCCCTGGATCTGATAAGCACGTTTATATTGTGACGACCAGGACAGCTGCGGCTTCTGGGCAGCTCATCACACCGCTGGTTACGTTGAGCTAATGGACACCAAAACGTCCAAACTTTTACAGAAACTGTGAGGCCAAATCCTCCAACGATTTCTCTGGAATCGATTTTTGGAACGTGATGACCTAATTCTCCATTTACCTACTGGAAGACGACCCTCTCAGCCCGCACTACACAGGCCTCTGCTGCCGGCGGACAACGCTGCCACGTGTATCGTGCAGACACTGAGGAAGTTGCAGAAAAGCGTTTTAAACTAGGACCCAGAGGAAGAGGCTGATGAGATTGCTGTCTCATTGCTACTAGAGGAAAAATCATGTTAAATGTGCTAATTGGCTCCCCCAGGACAATTACGATTCTTCAGCCTCATCTGCTTAGAATCCTCTCCTGAGACCCTGGTTAGGGTCCTTTCCTACCCCTCACGTGGCTGTGCTACCTGCCCGCACTCACCCCAGACCCCAGTCTGGACCCGGGCTGGCCCTCCCTCTCTCCATTGGCCAACCCCTCAGCTACTGCTGAGAGCAGAGGCCCAGCGGTCACCTCCCTGGCTGCTCTTCCCCGACCTTGAACTTGGTTTGCATCCTCCTGTGTTCCTCCTCCGGGCTCTGCCGTGCTGGCCTCGCCCTGCCCCCCCCGCCCCCACCCCCGTGTTTCTGAGTTCATCCCTCTCATGTCTTCAAGGCAGGATCTGATCCTGTCCCTCTCCTCACCTCTCCTCCACCTGGAATCGCACCCCTATGGCTTTCCTTGCCTCCAGGCCCTTCCTGCCAGGCCACCCTCCCACTGGGTTTCCGAGGATCTGGTCCTGTCATTTCCCTGCTTCAGGACGTTTCCTGCCTCCCCACTGCCTGCAGGATAAAGTCCAAATTCTTAAGCGAGGCTCACAAGGTTCTCTATAAGTGGATGCCAACCTACCTGTCTAGACTCTCACCTGCTTCAACAACACAGCCCTGACACCCGCCTGCCGCTGCATGTCCTGGAATCCTCTTCTGCATCTACACTCTGTGAACCTGTGCTCCTCCTTCAAGACCCGTCTTACAGCCGACGTCTTTGTGCTTCCTCCCGATCGATCCTCGCCCTGCTGTGGACACCCCCGTTAGGTGTGTGTATTCACTGCCCCGAAGCACTGTCGCGATCCGCGGCCCTCTGGTGCTCTGATGGAGCCTGCTGCCGCACGAACACAGGGGTGCCTGTACGCATGTCTGCCTTTTGCTCAGCTAACCCACCAGCCAGTGTTTCTGAAGCATGTTACGCGTTCGTTGCGTGCAGGGCACCGTGGAGTTGCCAAAAGCCTTTCAATTTGTTTTGTTTAATACAACAAAAAATTTTTGTTGAGTGTTGTTATTTGCTGTGAGAATACCAAAGAAGTAAAAGGCATGGCTTCTAATCTTGAGAGACATTCAACCAGACCTCACTGGCGGTCCAGGGGTTAAGACTCCACGCTTCCACTGCAGGGGGCAAGTGTCCCATCCCTGGTTGGGGAACTAAGATCCCACGTGCCACGTGGTGTGGCCGATATATATATATGTATCTATACACATATATATGTATCTATACACACATATATATGTATATATATATACATATATATACATATATATGTGTGTATAGATACATATATATGTGTATAGATACATATATATGTGTATATACACACATATATATATGTATATATAAAAGAAGCAGGAAGTAAGCAGGAGACTGCTGTTAAAAAAAAGTTTCAACCTTCATAGGGAGATGCAACTTTGTTCCATGAAACACATGTAAATAATACCAGCAAGTTCCTCTTAAAGTAGAAAGTGGGAGAGAAATGGCCCCAGACTAAGAGCTGGGTCTTGGTTCTTCCTGCTCTACCACTTTCAAGCTGTGTAACCTTGGGTGGGTCCTGCCATTATCTGGCTGAATCTGTCTCTTCATTTGGTGGAATTAATGCGTTGATTTCTTTGATGGCTAAGGCTCCTTTCAGCTCTTTGACTCTGTGTCTCAGTGCCATGGATACGTGGAAGGCAGCAGTGATTGTAGCTTAGGACTGTTGAGGAAAGCTCAGGGTGAAGGTGAAATCCTAGCTGAACTTGAACCATGGGTGAGATCAGGATAGCCAGAGAGAAGGAAGCAAGGCACTGCAGATAAACACCCGGACAGGCCGGGCAGGTTGGCAGCGTGCTTGGGTGGAGGATGGACCAGGCTCCCTGTGGCAGAAGGAAGCAGCAGGGGAGGCGGCCTCGGGCCAGGAAGGACTTAGGAGAGAAGCACTGCAGTCGGTGAGGCTATTTTAGGATACTTGCAAAAGGCAGGACGGAGGTGATAGGGTCCAAGATGAGCTTTGCAGTAGTGGGAAGGCAGAGCCACTGTCAAAGGGAAGATTCAAAGATAGAATTAGGACGCCGGCTGGGCTCTCCAGTCTGCAGGAAAGGGTGAGTCAAAGACACCATTTAGGTTTTAGACCAGAGAGAGTGAATAAACCAGCTCTGATAGGCTCCAACGCCTCTCGGAGAGGCTGGGCCGCCCAGCAGCCTGGGGAGATTAGAGCCAGGGCAGTCCTGGCCCTCCTACACACCACACTCCTGAGGGCTTTCACTGAAAACAGCCTAAACTCAAGTTTTCTTTTTTAGTAAGAATGTTTAGTATGCTTTGAAGTTCTTTTTTTTAAAAATATTTATTTATTTATTTAGCTATGCTGGGTCTTAGTTGCAGCACACGGGATCTTTAGTTGTGGCATACGAGCTCTTAGTTGCAGCATGCATGCAGGATCTAATTCCCTGACCAGGGATCGAACCTGGGCCCCCTGCGTTGGGAGTGCGGAGTCTTAACTGCTGGGCCACCAGGGAAGTTCCCCAAGTTTTATCTTTCTTTAATCAAGAAACTCATATGTTTTCCTCCCGTCTCCTGAAAAATTAAAAGTATATTAAATCAGTGGTGTCCAAATTTAAAGATCGGGAGGAATATGAATACTGGTTTTATGTATATATAAAACCAGATTGTATTAAAATGACATTCCAAACATTGTTTCCTTCAGGAAGGGGATCTGGGTGGCTCGCAGATAGAGATAAAAGGAAGAAATGTGTTTTATTCCAAATAAACTACCTAAAACAAAAAATCTTAAACTATTACAGCACACAAGGGAGATATTTTGTTGATTTCTTATAGTTATCAATCAACATGTATTCACTCTTCAACTAACACCTGTACTCCTGTCAAAAACCATGTTATGGGACTTCCCTGGTGGCGCAGTGGTTGAGAGTCCGCCTGCTGATGCAGGGGATGCGGGTTCGTGACCCGGTCCGGGAAGATCCCACATGCCGCGGAGCGGCTGGGCCCGTGCGCCACAACTACTGAAGCCTGTGCTCTAGAGCTTATGCTCCGCAGCAAGGGAAGCCACCGCAATGAGAAGCCTGCATACCGCAACGAAGAGTAGCCCCTGCTCACCACAACTAGAGAAAGTCTGCACACAGCAACGAAGACCCAACCCAGCCCAAAATAAATAAATTAATTAATTAAAAGAAAGAACAGATCGCTCCACACCAGTAGATTTCTAATATAGACACACACACACACACACACACCCAGTGCTTACAACCCAAGGGTAACACTCGTGTCATGCAAAGCTGGGCCTGCCTCATGTCCCTTATGCTCGAAAGGCAGTGAGGTGAGGCTCCCCCCGCACCACCTGTTACATAAAATAAAGGTGTAAGATGCCAGAAATTGCCAGAGTCAACGTGAAACTGGGGCAGGCATGATTTGGGAGGAAAGGAAGGTGGGACCTCGCTGTCAGCACGAGGCTCGGCTGTCGCCGAGGATGACCCTCCCCTGACGGGCCAGCTCACGTTTGGGCTGAGCAGCCCTGATGCTGGGTCGACAGCACAGGGAGATAGGCAGCCCCCCTTTGCTCACGGTTTGCAGGAGGCGCCCCTGTTCCCTCCCACCTCACCCTTTACCTCTTACTAGAGCCAGAGCCAAAAGGGAAGGATAGAGTTTCAGTTCAACGGATTTTCTGTTCCCGTGGGACTCAGAAGCACAGCCTGAAACCCAGCCTCTGGTCCCCAGGGAACCACCACGGTAAGATTTAAGAATTAGAACAGAACTGAAGTTACTGTGAAGAATTTGAAGATGTCTTTCAGTGAGTACATGGCTGGGACTGACAGACCAGGAACAATGCGGTCCAGCTCGGTTCAACTCAATTTAATTCTCCTCGAAAGACATAAAAGCACCTACTACGTGCTAGGAGCTGTGTGTCTCAGATATGGGCACTGGCCTCCAACAGCCTGGAAGGTCAGGAGAAGACAGATAGGAAATTCAAATGAACTGTGAAGATCCTCTGCGAGCATGGCGGGATCTCCAGAGATGAGTCTAGTGAGTTATCCTAGGTGCCGCAGGAGGTGAAGCAGGGAGGAGCCCTCAGCCCTTCTGGCGGGTCTGGGTTTTCTTAGAATCACCCAGGAGATCAGGCCTCACCCCGGCGGCCCTCCCCTCTGTAAGGGCTCAGCCCGCAAGGTGTGAAGGCAGGACCCCAGGGGCCCTTACCAAACAGGAAATGGCTTGTGAGTGAGTTAGCCATTGTCAGCCTGAGCCCAGCGCTGTCTGTTGAGTCCTTATGTCTGAGTTTCCCTTGTTTATTTTCCTGTTGGCTTCCCTTAATTTTTAGGAAAGTTCCTTTGGCAAATTCCCACTAGTCCCCAACTGTGTCAGGAGGGAAAGGAAGAGGAGTCGGTATTTTTCCACACTTGGGCCAGAGGGAAATGACAGATAACAGGGAGGCCAGGCCCTCCCTGGCAACCAGACTCAGCACCACTGGCCCAGCCCCGCGGGGGCACCAGCTGAGAGAGGGTCACCCTCCGGACGGGGACTGGACGCTCCGTGATGGATGAGGTGCGGCCTCTGCAGAGGGGGGATGGAGGCCCCCGTGGCTGCCTCGGTGGGTCCAGTCCCTAGTGCAGGGCAGTGAGGCCGAGTCCAGCGTCACTCGGCTATTTGATTAACGAGGTAGAACTTGGGAAGTAGAACTAACAACACCGGTCCTTTAAGTACACTTCAGTCAGTAATTGATTTCATTTATTCCCTGCGTCTGAAGGAGCGCTATGACAGACTTGTTCCTGAAAGAGTTGTATGAGAGTCAGTCGTGTTTTAAACATTTGAGAGAAAAACAGATGCTTAAAATGCAAAGAAATGCTGCAATTACTGCTTGGATGAGGATAATCACTTAAAACTTTCTTCCTTTACACTTTTCTACTTTCCAAATTATTCACAGTCAGCATACGTGACTTTTACACTATGGAAATATTATTTGTAAACTCAAATAATTAAAAAAAATAGCTCTCTCTTTTTTTCAGTATTCTACTTTTCTAATTTTTTAATATAAGCATGTATTATTTTTAGAGTAAAACGTTTTAAAAATCACCCCAAACTTAAGTGTTTTATAAATTTGAATTTGTAAGGGTGAATTAAGGGTTGCACGTGTATTAGATGTCCCTGCACATCACCTGGCTGTGTCTGTATATCCTTAATACTCAAAGTTGACGCTGTCAGTAGGTACCATCCAGGTGTGTGAGTGGGGCTAGGGAAGCCTGACCGTCACTCTGAGGCCAGGAACCAGTCAAGACTGGCTACCCATTGGGTCTGGGGTTCAGCCCGCATCCATACCAGGGACCGTGTGCAGCCCATCCTCCCCGCTCTGTGCCCCTGCTGCCCCCACTGCTCCTGTACAGACCCTGGCCGACGCCGAAATTGCGTGGACGACTCCCTCCACCTGCCACCCGCTCACCGCACAGCTGCTGCACGTGTGTCCCCTTAGCCACGATCCCCGAGGTTGCTCAGCTGTGGAATTGCCGAAGTCTCTCTCCTGTGCAGGTGAAGCAGGTGTGTTCTTGCACCTTTCTTGTTGGTGAGGTGAGTCTGACTCAAGGACCAAGTTGCTGAGACCATTGAGGAAATAGACTTGAGGCCCAGGCATGGCAGAGTCAGACAGACGTGCAGCCCAGTGAACCCAGGCCTTTCACAGGCTGTGAGGTTACAGGTCAGCTGACGCCTGAGGGCTGCACCGCCGGCTCCCGAGAGGCGGTGTGCTCTGCCTCTCTGTGTTCCCTGCTTACAGGGACTTGTTGGGCGACTGTTTCTCCCATCTGAGCTGCTTGCTTACTAATGTCCTAAGCTCTGTGGAGGCGTTTCCTGACATATCTCATCATGTCTCCATGTGTTACTGTTTGTCTGGCCTGCCTATTCAAAATGGATCGCCACTGTCTGATGACCAGACTCTGAAAGCCCAGCGAGGAGGTGGCTAGAACGAAGGGTGGTTTGGGGAAAGAACAACAAACGGGAACTCAGACGCCAGGAATGTTGGCCCAATGTTCCCCCAGTATTTTATTATGAAAAATTTCAAACACATAGAAAAGTTGAACGAATCGTACAGTGAACATGTATATACCTGCCGCCTGTATATTACTCTACAATTAATATTTTGTTCTGTTTGCTTTATCACTTATCTACCCATCCATCCAGCCATCTAGACCTATAGCACACGATCTTATTTTCTGATACACTTCAGACATCAGTGCATCTCGCCTCTGAACACTTGGACATGCATAATGATAACTAGAGTTCAGTAGTCATTTATGGTTCCTTTTATTTAGGTAACATTTACGTACGGTGTAAATGAAATAAACACATTTACGTACAGTGCTCTATCCAGTGAGCTTTGACAAAGGCTTACGCCTCTGTAACCCAACCTTCTGTCAAGACACTGGATGCAACCTTCATCCCACAAAGTTCCCTCCTACCCACTGCAGTCGATCTGAACGCCCACTCTCCCGGAAGCAACTGCTACCTTCATCCCACAAAGCTCCCTCCTACCCACTGCAGTCGATCTGAACGCCCACTCTCCCGGAAGCAACTGCTACCTTCATCCCACAAAGCTCCCTCCTACCCACTGCAGTCGATCTGAACGCCCACTCTCCCGGAAGTAACTGCTAGTGTGATTTTTTTCACCATGGATGTGTCACCTGTTCTAGTACCTTATCTAAATGGAATCGGACTGTACGTACTTTTTGGTGAAAGGCTTCTTTCATTCAGCAAGTGTTTTTGAGACTCATCTATGTTGCTACCTCTTTTTTCTTTTTTCTTACTGACTAGAACCCCACTGTTTGAATACCCTACAATGTGTATGCCCATTCTCCTGCTTATGGAGACTCAGGCGGTCCCCAGTCTGGGGTCATCGTGAAGAAAGCTGCTGTGGACCTCGTGGCACAAGTCTTTGGGGACGCGTGCGTTCATTTCTGTTGGGATTATAGGAGAGGTGTTTGTTTAGTTTTAAAAGAAACCATTACAAATTTTCCCCATGTAATTGTACCATGTAACATTCCCACTAACAGCGTTTGAAAGTTCAAGTTGCTCCTGTGTCCTTGCCAATATTTACTGTTGTCAGTCTTTCTAATTTGATGGGCATACAGTGGTATTGCACTGTGGTTTTAATTTGCGTTTCTCTAATGACGAATGATTTCAAGCATGTTTTCCTGCGTCTTTTATATATCTTTCTCTGTGAATTGTCCCTTCAAATATTTTGTCCAGTTTTTAATTGGGTTTTTTGTTTTTTATTGAGTTATAGGCTTTTTTTTTTTTTTTCTTTTCAGTACGCGGTCCTCTCACTGTTGTGGCCTCTCCCATTGCAGAGCACAGGCTCCGGACGTGCAGGCTCAGCAGCCATGAGTCACGGGCCTAGCCGCTTCGCGGCATGTGGGATCTTCCCGGACTGGGGCACGAACCCGTGTCCCCTGCATCAGCAGGCGGACTCTCAACCACTGCGCCACCTGGGAAGCCCGAGTTACAGGTATTTTAAAGATGTCCTGGATACAAATCCTTTGTCATATATATAATGTAAAAATATATACATATCTTTATTATATTTTTAAACATCTTATTTTGAAATAATTTCAGACTTCCAAAATATTGCAAAACTGGCGCTAAGGATTCCTGTATACCCTTCACCTGTTGTCCCTACATGTTCCAAGTTTACCCTACTTGCTTTATCAGTTATTCTCTCTACATACACATACATATATGTGCATATTCATGTATAAACAGATGGACAGATATGTTTTCTTTCTCATATGTTTGTGAGTAAATTGCAGGCATGATGTCTTTTTAACCTTTAAATTCTTCATCGTAGGGACTTCTCTGGTGGTCCAGTGGGTAAGACTTTTTGCTCCCAATTCAGGGGGCCCGGGTTCAATCCGTGGTGGGGGAACCAGATCTCACACGTATGCCGCAACTAAACGTGCTACAGTGAAGATCCCACGTGCCACAACTAAGACCCGGTGCAGCCAAAATAAATAAATAAATAAATATTAAAAAAATAAAAATTCTTCAGTGTATATTTGCTTTTCAAAAAAGTACATTCTGGGACTTCCCTGGTGGCGCAGTCTGGTGGCGCAGTGGTTTTGAATCTGCCTGCCAATGCAGGGGACACGGGTTCGAGCCCTGGTCCGGGAAGATCCCACATGCCGCGGAGCAACTAAGCCCGTGTGCCACAACTACTGAGCCTGTGCTCTAGAGCCCGTGAGCCACAGCTACCGAGCCCGCGAGCCACAACTACTGAAGCTCATGTGCCTAGAACCTGTGCTCTGCAACAAGAGAAGCCACTGCAATGAGAAGCCAGAGCACTGCAACGAAGAGTAACCCCTCTCGCCACAACTAGAGAAAGCCCGTGCGCAGCAACGAAGACACATCGCAGCTGAAAATAAATAAATAAATAAAATTTTTTAAATAAATAAATAAAATGAAAAAGTACATTCTGTTATATACCAACGGTATTATTATCGAATTTAGGAATTAATGGTATAATACTATTATCTAAACTTTGACCTCATTCAAATTTCATCAATCATCCCATTACAATCCTTTATTTGATCCAGGATTCTCTCTAGGGTCACATAGTCTCCTGTAATCTGGAACAGTTTCTCAGTATTCATCTTATATAACTGTGAAAGTTTTGAAGAGTATGAGACAGATATTTTATGGAATTTCCCTCTTTTTGAGTTTGATGTTTCCTCACGACCAGATTGAGGTTACGTTATCTTGTGGGTGCCTCACACTGCCTGCCACGGCCTCCCACCAGGAGGTGAGTGAGTGGCGTTGGTTGTCTCATTACTGATGATGTTAACTTTGCTCATTTAGGTAAGATAGAATCTGCCCGATTTCTCCAGTGCAAAGTTACTATTTTCCCCTCTGTGACTAACAGCCATCTATTAACTACATATTTGCAGATATTTTCTCAGCCTGTGGCTTGCTTATTCTTTTCTTAGCACTATCTTTTGATAAGTAGAAGGTTTTAATTTTGAGGAAATCTAATTTGTCAATTTTATGGCTATAGTTTTCTGTAACCTCTCTAAGAAATACTTATCTATCCCCAACTCACAAAGATATTCCCCTTTGGTTTTTTTCTGAAAACTTCACAGTGTTTTACATTTAGTCTTTGTGAATGGTGTGAGGTTGGGGTCAAGGTTTATTTTTCTCACTTGGATATCTAAATGTTCCAGCACATTTGTTGAAAACACTTTACTTTCCCAGTTGGTTTGCTTTGGCACCTTTGTTGAAAAGGGTGCCTCTATGTTTGAGTTTTCTGTTTTCTTTCACTGATCTATTTGATTATCCCTATGTCTAGGCCCAACTTTTTGCACGCTAACTGTGTAAGTGGTCAATTCAGCATAATGTCTCTGGGCCTCCGTTTCCTCATCTCCACAGTGAATTACTGGACCTACCGGGTTTGTGAGGCCCCTTGTGTCTGTAAGGCCCTGTGGTTCCTGGTGCTGCGTGCTGCACTCTCTGTGATCATCATTTCTCTGTTGATTCTATAGCCTGCTAGTTTTGAGAGAAGTTTTATTGATGTGAGGATCTGCCTGAATTCCCTCTCTCTGCATAACTCTGGGGGCTTCTTTCTGTCTCATAATTTCAGAAGAGTGGGCCCCATTATTTGACCAGAACTACTACCAAGCCCTGCAGGTTTCTCTGGTAGGAATGTCTTGTAGACAGAGACACCTGCCTTAGGACCAGCCATGACAATGAGGTGTCCTGTAAATAGGGTAACCGTATACTTTATCTTCCAAATAGGGCACTGTGGAGATTGAAAGGGGTCATTATTCACAAGGATGCCAGGACCACAGGTGTAAACCAGGACTGCCCTGGGGCACACAGCAGCCCTGTCAACACACCTCTCAGGACTGAGCCACACCCACTCCTTCAACAGCCATTGTTCAAAGGCCTATGTGCTGAGGGAGAGTCTAAGACAATAAATAAACCATGATTCCTGCCCTAAGGAGCTTGCAGCGTCACTGGGGAAGCAGACAACAGACAACTAACAGGGAGGGATGTGAGTTCCACAGTGGGTACTTGCACAGGGTTCCTTGGGAAGCAGGCGGGAAACCAAGGATCGCTGAGCTGAGTTTTTAAGGCAGCTCAGTTTTTAAGGTCGTGTGCCCTGAGGGTTGGGGGTGGCAGAGGGTATGTTGCAGAAAGCCTTCAGGTGCCAGGTGAGCAACTGGGGTAATGAACATGACAGCGTTAATAACAGCCTTTTAGAGAGTCATCGAAAATGGGACTCTTGCATGGAAGGAAAAGAGGCAGCCGTGTCCCCACAGCCAGAAGCAGCAGGAGCAATTCCTGGGAGGTGAGCATTTGGCTCGTCCTGCGGTTTCCTGGAAGAGCCCCTTCTCCACCCACTTATCGGCCTACGCTCGCCCTGGATGATCTCATGCTACCAGTGCTGGCGCCTCTGGAGAGGGAATTCCAGCCCTGGGCTCTGTGGCTCCTTGACTCTCTCTTCACCCCAGACCTGCTCTCCTCCTTTTCTGCTTTGCAGAATGATCTCTCTGTTGCTTACAACCGGAAACCTAGGAAGCATCCTACCAGTCGTCTTCCCAGCTCACTGTCCTTCTGACTCCACCGTCCTTTGTGTCTCCTGAACCCCTTCTTCCCCCCACTCGGGGGTGGCTCTTGTCACTTCCCATCTGGAGGACCACAATGGCCCGTCAACCTGCCCTCCGTCTTGCAGCCAGTGTGAGCTTCTAAAATGCAACCCACGACCCTCTCTCCCCTGCCCACTGTGCTTACAGGTCACTTCCTTCGCTAAGTAACCGAGGCCCCTGGGATCACGTCCACGGCTCTTCCTCTGGCCTCACTCCACGGGCCTCGTCCACACAGCTTCACGTCTAGCCATTCACAACCACCCAACTTCATACTGGGCTTCACATAGTTCACGCCCCCCACCTGTGCCCCGGCCCTCCCTGTCCCCTTCCACTCGCCCATCCTCCCTCCTTGACCAGCTGTGGAAGCCAGCTCCAGCCTCCACCCCCTTCCTCCGGGCTCCAGGAACACAAGTGTCCACAGCACCTGGGAGCATCCATCCAGACAAGGTACTTCTTCACTGTGTCTTCAGAACAACGAAGTGAAATTGCCCCAGTTGAGAACCACTGCCCCCGATGGCCAGCTCCTTTGGGGCAGAAAGCATGTCTTATTTGATGTTCATCCCTAGAGCTTCCCCTGGTGCCTAAGAGGCAGTAGATGTTCAATAAACACGCAATGAATGAAAGAAAAAAGGAACCAACGTTCTCTTTGATTTGCCAGCATGACAGTCAAATGGTACAACCTCTGGGGAAGACAACTCAGCACTATCTATACAAATTACAATTAATACACCCTCTGACCCAGTCATTTTTCTGTAGGAATTTCTTCTACAGCTATACTCATACACATGTAAAATGATCAACGTTCCAGGTTATTTATTGAAGCTTTGTTTTAATAACAGAAGACAGGACGTTTCCTTGCCCATCTGTGGGACACATTAAATAAGTCATGGCCCTTCATGCTGTGGAATGAATGCAAGGCAGCTGTAACTAGGATGAGAAACCCTCCATGTACTGATGTGGAAAGACCTCCAAGACACTTAAGAAATTTTAAACAGCAGAACGCAGAGTGGACTGTTTGTACTTAATCGTATATGGATAAAGGAGCTCTGGTAGGAGACACAGGTGCTGGTAATAGAACCTATGTGTGTGTGTGCATGTGCATGTGTGTGAATGTGCGTGTACATGGGTGCATGCGTGTGTGCGCGCGTGTGGGTGTGTACGCATGTGCGTGTGTGGACGTGCGTGAGTGCGTATGTGCGGGTTGCATGGGTGTGTGCGTGCGCGTGCGTGGGTGTGGGTTGGGTGCGTGGGTGTGTGCATGGGTGTGCGTGCGTGTGTATGCATATGTGTGCGTGGCTGCGTGCGTGCGTGTGCGTGCGTGCGTGTGTGTGCGTGCGTGTGGGGGGGGATGAGGTGGGTCTGGGCGGAGTGAGGGCAAAAGGTGGAGGAAGATTTTTCACTGCATTCCTACTTGTGCTTTCCGATTTTTAAATCTTATAAATGTATTGCCTACTTGAAATAATTATTTTTATAAGGAAGAAAATTATAATGGAATTTACGTGTAATAAAATGTGTACCATTATAACTAATAATTAGTTAATTTAATAAAATTTTATTATAGTTATTGCTGCAAAGAAGAGTTCTATATTAAAATACAGTAAAACCTTTTTCAAATCCACGCCCATTCATGTCCCATTTAAAAATATTGGGCATTTCTAGTTTTAATAAAGTGTCCTCTAAAGAAAGGTTCTGTGCAACAAATGTTTTCTCTAGTCCAGTGTAACGGTCAGTAGTATTTTTCCCCCAATCGTAGCTTCAAAGGCACTGCCCCGGTGTTCACCGAGAGGCTACTTGGTACCTGACACAGAAGTCAATGCTCTGAGAGGCGTTAGATGAACAGGGCGCGGCCCCCGGTTCCGAGCTGTTTACAACCTAACCAGAGCGCGTCCTGTCTGGGCCTCTCACTTTGCTTCAGCCTTCGTCACCTCGCTCTCTGAGCCCCTTTCTCTTTTTTTAAAAAAAATTTATCAGAGTCTAATTGATTTACAATCTTGGGTTAGTTTTTGCTGTGCAGCAAAGTGAATCAGTTATATGTATACATAGGTCCACTCTTTCTTAGCCTCTTTTCCCATAGAGGTCTTTACAGCGTACTGAGTAGAGCTCCCTGTGCGCTACAGCAGGTCCTTACTGGTTATCTGAGCCCCTTTCTGAAATAGCTCCACCACCTCTTCCCTCTCCAGTCCCTCACACTTGCCGATTTTCCCTCGTGTCTCTCATCGGCAGCTCACAAATTACATGTTCATTTGATCGTCATTCATCTCCTCCAACTAGAACAGTACCTGCCCCATAGCAGACTGTCAATAATTACCTGTTGAACAAATAAATAAATGAGCTAAGAAAGGAGGGGCTGAGCAGTCCATGTTACAAAGGCAGTGTAGACAGTACACAGGGCCAAATAAAGTCGAGAAGAATCAGGGATCCTACACATGAGTTTGGGGCGGGGATGGCTGGAGAGTCGTCATAAAGACAGCGGGTCCGAGGTCTCTTGTGTTCCTCACTTGGTCAGAAATAATCCCTAAGAAGCTAACGGCCCACAAACGGGAGGCAGACCTAAATTCTGCTCAAAAGATCATCAAGTAGAATCAAAAACTCAAGCCAGGGCTTCCCTGGTGGCGCAGTGGTTGAGAGTCCGCCCGCTGATGCGGGGAACACGGGTTCGTGCCCCGGTCCAGGAAGATCCCACATGCCGCAGAGTGGCTGGGCCCGTGAGCCATGGCCGCTGAGCCTGCGCGTCCGAAGCCTGTGCTCCGCAACGAGAGAGGCCACAACAGTGAGAGGCCCGCGTACCGCAAAAAAAAAAAAAAAAAAAAACCCAAGCCAGAGGCCGAATATAAATTTATCTAAAGATTCAACCGTCCTCACGAGTCCTCGTAGGATCGTGTTCTACATCCTAGTAGCTGGGTGATAGCACCCTCCGTGCTACTTACACCCTGTTTATTTTCTATTTTTAAAATTTTTATTTCTTTTCTTTTTTTTTTGGCTGCTTTGGGTCTTAGTTGCGGCATGCGGGATCTTTCGTTGCACGGGTTCTTCATTGCAGTGTGCGGGCTTCTCTCTAGTTGTGGCATGCAAGTTTTTTCTCTCTAGTTGAGGCACGCAATCTCATTAGTTGTGGTGCTTGGGCTTAGTTGCCCCACAGCATGTGATCTTAGTTTCCCGAGCAGGGATCGAACCCGCGTCCCCTGCATTGGAAGGCGGACTCTTTACCACTGGACCACCAGGGAAGACCCTATACCCTGTTTAAATCCCTTTGATTATGATACCCTTTTCCCTCCTTTCTGGCCTCAGCTAAAGCGGCGAGCTGAAGCCTTCATTCCTTACCTGGACCTTCCGTTAAAGGCTCCGTCCGCAGACAGTCAGGGTTGGGAGGGCGTTCCCCTCCAGGCACCTGAATGGAAGGTTAAATGGCTGATGGCTCTACAATGATGCCAGAGAAGGCTGGTGATGGTGCATTAGCCGCCTTGTTTCCAGAACAGTCACAGGAGTGCAAGCCTTCTTGTCATGCTTCATCAGACTCGTTGGAGAGCTGGGCAGGTGTAGCGGAGGGTGTGCTGGTACAGACAGGTGTTGTTACAGGCGGTGAGAGCGTGTGCCTATACACACATGATGCTGAAATCAGAGCCTCTATTTTATCTTTTTAAAATTTATTTTATTGAAGTAGAGTTGATTTACAAGGTTGTGTTAATTTCTGCTGTACAGCAAAGTGATTCAGTTATACACATTCTTTTATATTCTTTTCCATGGTGGTTTATCCCAGGATATTGGATGTGGTTCCCTGTGCTCTACAGCAGGACCTTGTTGTCTCTCCACTCTGTACAGAGTAGTTTAGAGCTCACTCCCGAGCATCCCTGCACGGTGACAATTCTCATCCTCTGGGCCTGTCATCAGCTCAGCACTGTGACCACCCCACCCTGAGACGCCTTCATCCTCCATGTCGGTGACCCCGGCCTGTACCCCTGCTTTCGAGGCAGAACAGCTGGGGGCCCAGGATGCGGTCTCGGCTCTGGGCCTTGCTGGGGGCTCTGCAAGCTCCTCCAGGTCTCTGACCCACAGCGTTTCCAAGTGGTGCTTCCCTCTGGGTAATTGTGGGAATTAAATGAATTAATACTTGAGAGACACTCAGACTAGTGCTTGGAAAGTAACAAGCACTTAATCGACCTTAGTTGTGGTCGTTTCATCTTTGGATTCTCCATCTCCTTCTCTGGCTCCTTTTCCGGTTCCCTGAAGATGACTCAACTTTGCCCACTGACCTTCTTTTCTCTGTGTGTGTGTGTGTGTGTGTGTGTGTGTGTGTGTGTGTTCTTTCTTTATCACGTGATCCTTCCGAGCTCCATCCAGCATTGGCAGGGGGCTCTGCGCTGGTCCTGCTTTTCCTCCGAGCTCCAGCCAAGGTCCCAGCGCCCCAGACCCTGACTCAGTGGTCCTGGCAGCAGCAACATCAACGCTCCTGGATCTCAGCTCATCTCTCAAAGACTTTGATGTCTCCGTGGACTTTGATATCCAAGTAGCTGGTGAGTCCATTGCTTGTGTGCACCCTTCCGGCCCCAGTGACCCTGACTCAGAGCTCTCACCACACCCCTGGATGAAGCCAGTCACCCCACTTCCTCCCACCCGCGTCTCACTGCCAATTAACCATAAATTGTACAATAATCTCTGCTCAGCAGCCTTTGGGGTCTCCTCTCGTCCAATCTACTAAACTCCAAATCCGCACGTGAGGCTTTCCGGCCCCCAGCTCCCAGTGAGACCCTTTTCTCCCCGATTCCTCTGCCACCTTCACGCTCTTCAAGCTCTTCAAGCTCTGTGTCCTCCTCACATCACTCAGCTCAGATGGCTCTTCACCAGCCTCAGCTACTGAAATCCTAAATCCTACTCACCCTCCAAAGCCCAGTGTGCGTGACGCCTGCTCCAAGAGACCCTTCCAGGCTTCTTGGTCCTCATAGGCTCTTTTAGCCTTTCTACCATTTTAACTCTACTTATCACATAGTGCTTCGTGTTGTAATTGTTCGTTTCCATGGCTTGGTCCTCCTGACAGATCACAGATTTTGTGGGCAGGGACCCTATGCTGTGTATGACTGGGCATCAGACTCGCTCGGTTCAATACTGTTCCCATAGTAGATTCTTAATAAACGTGAATGAAAGAGTAAAATCATAGTGTTTTGAGCCCAGTTCTGTGTGTAATTTTTCCACAAGGTTTGGTGGCTGCCACCCAGTCATAATCTAAACCAGAAAGTACACTTTAGAGGATAATTTAATTTCCTTGGCTCATTAAATCTCGTAATTTGGGAAGTGGCTTCAGTGACGTGGTCATTTTCCTGCTCAGCCCCAAACCCAGACCATCAGCTCACGAAGAGTCAACATGTGGAAACGTTTATCAGCCTCTAAGTGCCAGGGCAGAGGGTCCCGCTGCAGCCAGCAGCCAGCCGATCAGAGAACACGGCTCTTCAAGCGGCGGCGGCCGGACACTCAGCAGGAAGGACGAGAGACACAAAAGCCAGCTAAGGTGTCCTCACTGCCTGGGGGCTTTTCATCTGATTGTGATACAAAGTCAGTATCCCCAAATGATTTAAAAATCAATAAGGCTAGGGAGTTCCCTGGTGGCCTAGTGGTTAGGACTCAGCACTTTAACTGCTGTGGCCCAGGTTCCATCCCTGGTCAGGGAACTGAGATTCCACAAGCCGTGTGGCCAAAATAAAAATAAACAAATGCATACGGTATTGGTAATAAGTGTCACGGGAATTTAGAGACGAGAAAGATAAAAATAACACCATTTGAGGAACTTCCCTGGTAGTGCAGTGGTTAAGACTCTGTGCTCCCAACACAGGGGGCCCAGGTTCGATGTCTGGTCAGGGAACTAGATCCTACATGCATGCTGCAACTAAGAGTTCCCATGCCACAACTAAGGAGCTGGCGAGCTGCCACTAAGGAGACCGCCTGCCGCAACTAAGGAGCATGCCTGCCGCAACCAAGACCCGGTGTAAACAAATAAATAAAATAAATATTTTAAAAAAAACCAGCATTTGAGGGCTTCCCTGGTGGCACAGTGGTTAAGAATCCGCCTGCCAATGCAGGGGACACGGGTTTGAGCCCTGATCGGGGAACTAAGATCCCACATGCCACGGAGCAACTAAGCCCTCTCCCTACAACTACTGAGCCTGCGCTCTACAGCCCAGAAGCCACAACTACTGAGCCCATGTGCCACAACTACTGAAGCCTGTGTGCCTAGAGCCCGTGCTCTGCAACAAGAGAAGCCACCGCAATGAGAAGCCCGTGCACTGCTACGAAGAGTAGCCCCCGCTCGCCGCAACTAGAGAAAGCCCACGCGCAGCAACGAAGACCCAACGCAACCATAAATAAATAAATAAATTTATATATATTTAAAAAAATACCATTTGAGTGCTTAGTATTTGACAATTTATTATCATTATTACATATGATTTCTCCCCAGATCTTATGAGCTAAGCATTAATATTCTCATTTTAGAAATGCAGAAACCAAGTTTAAAGTTTAGGCGATTTTCCCAAGGTCTAGAAATGTAACCAGAAGATATTGTCCTTTACCAGTGGGGTTTCAAGTACATGTTCTGCCTCCATCTGGGCCCTGCTTTCTGAAGCCGCCTCTGAAAGTGAATTGCTCTTTTGCTTGAAACATCAGTCGTTCTTTCTTTACTCCTTAAGCAACGTGACCCCGACTTCTGTATGTGGCAGTCGGGGTCTCCACGATGTGTCTCCAACAACCTGCCCTTCCAGCCTGGTGGCCAAGCACTTCCCACCTTGAACTCCAGGCAAAGGAGAACATCTCAGACCCCGCCTCTTTTGATCAATTCCACTGTTTCGGCCGCTGTGTCTTATTTAAACGCTTTTGATGCTAAATAACTGAAAGACACAAGCAAGCAAAAAAAGAGAAAGCTTATTATCAGGATTTGAAGAAATCTTATAAAACCCACAGGTGTAACATCTGGTCCAGCTGCTCAAGGGATTGGGGCCTGGACCAGGGAGGTGCTGGCCCCCTGCAGCCCAAGCCACACACACACACACACACACACACACACACACACACACACACACACCCTCTTGTCTAGAGGAAGAAACTCACCAGCACCTGCGAACCCTGACTTCAGATTCACAAGTGAGGAAGCTGGCCAGCCGCTTGTGCGGAGGGTCCAGGGAGGACAGGGTCCATCGCACACACGTGGCCATCACAGCCCTTCCCTCTGTGAGGGGCACTTGCGGGGGAGGGATCTTGAAAAACTCAACTAAAAATGAATCCAATCAAACTGACCCACTGCAATCTATCAATACCTTGCCCACCTCGCCCTAGAAAAATCCCCACCCTCCTTCCAATCCCAGCTCAAGTGCCATGTCTTTGATATATTTTTTTCCCTTAGAAAGACAAAAGCTATATATTCTGTCCAGCTTCATGACCTCCCGTATCACAGTTCCTCGCCGAGGACAGCTGCTCCAGAAATGTAGGTGGAATCGTGCACACGCAGAGCTATGGGAAGAGGAGAGAGCAGCACGCGGGTTTGGGGCCCAGGGGCTGACAGGTGACCGTTCGGGGACTCGGGTGTGGGCAGGTGAGGCCAGATTGGAAGGAACTGCAGGCCTGGCATGCCCGCAGCCTCTGCTGTGCATCTCCTTGGTAACTGGTAACAGCACACCCCTACTTGTAAGCAGGTAGCTGAGGTCGCACAGTTTGGGCTGATGGTACAGGAGAGAAGCCAGGAAAACACCCTCGGGGAACCAGGGCAGGTTGATTCACCAGCAAACAGGAGGGCGCCTGACTTCTCCGAGGCTTCACCGGCTCCTGAAATCATCCCCAGGGCGGATTGATTCACCAGCAAACAGGAGGGCGCCTGACTTCTCCGAGGCTTCACCGGCTCCTGAAATCATCCCCAGGGCGGATTGATTCACCAGCAAACAGGAGGGCGCCTGACTTCTCTGAGGCGTCACTGGCTACCGAAATCATCCCCAGAGCCGGCTTCTGGAGCACCACACAGACAGCCCCAGAAAAGCAACCACCTTACTCCCAGCTAGGTGTTCTGATATATTTTCCAGCCCAATGAAAAGAGACAATTTACCTCAAACCTGCTCCCTTGTGCTGGGTGAGTGTGGCGCTTCCTTTGCTGTTTAAGGGAACTCTTAAAGGGGGCAGTGGGCCTGTCACCCAGGAATTGCCTTTGATTAAATAAAACAGCTGGACTTCCCTGGTGGCGCAGTGGTTAAGAGTCTATCTGCCAATGCAGGGGACACAGGTTCGAGCCCTGGTCTGGGAAGATCCCACATGCTGCGGAGCAACTAAGCCCGTGCGCCACAACTACTGAAGCCCTCGCGCCTAGAGCCTGTGCTCGGCAACAAGAGAAGCCACTGCAATGAGGAGCCCACGCACCACAATGAAGAGTAGCCCCCACTCGCTGCAACTAGAGAGAGCCCGCGTGCAGCAATGAAAACCCAACACAGCCAAAAATAAATAATAAATAAATTAAAAAGAAAATCTTAAAATACAAACAAAATACTCACTTGGTCAGATACTTCTCTGCCCTTTTATTTGTTTTTCCTTTCCTTACACACAAGCATGTTCACAGAGAAAACTGAGGGACTCCTAACCCCTTCTTAATACACAAATCTCTCTGCCTTTTTCAGTTAAAACTTTGAGCTTCCTAAGAACAGGCCGCATAGGTTAAAGTGTCCAAAATTATTAATCAGAGGCAGAGGCCAGTAAATTATGAGGTGTCATTCTGTTTCTCTTCCAGACATTTGGCCTTTGAAGATGATACCAGACTGTTACCTGAACAAGCAAAAAAAAAAAAGCAATTAACTTGGTTCCAAAGAGGAGATCAAATGCTAGGAACAGGCAAGAGATCAGCCTGACAGGTAGGGGGGGTGTGGGCAGGAAACTTAGATCAGAGTAAAGAGAAGCCTCCCCTCCCCCAATTCTCCTTCCGTTTCTGTTCTCTGCAGGTGGCACATGGCACCTGCAAGGTGGTTTGGGGAGAGCAGGTGAGCCGTGACCTCCAAAGCCGGGCTGCGGGTCGGGCGTTGACGAGGCCTCCGCGGGACCGAGATGTGCTGCTGTCCTACCAAGAACTTTCCTGTGAACTGAACTTGACAAACCTGAAAACAATTTAATGAGAACCGTTATTAAGCTGGCTTAAGTGAACTTAGAAAGAGTTTCACTTGAGGACATCACACGCAGCATGGTGACTCCGGTTAAGAACACGCATTGTACACTTGAACTTTGCTAAGAGTCGACCTGGGGCATCCACACACACGGGAAACGGTGAGGCAGTGGGTGGATCCCACAGGGGCATCAATCATGGCGGCGTTCCCCTTTAGAACATACCAGTTTGTCAATTATACTTCAGTTATACCTCCCGTCCCCCAGTAAAGCTGGGGGACTTGATTAATTATACAATCAGAAGATTTTTAGATCTGAAACGGATTTCAAAGGCATCTAGTTCAGTCCCTTCGTTTTACAGAAACAGGAAAATGGGGGTGAAGTGACCGCTGACGACCGCCCAGCAGGGGGCAAAAGGACGCCAGGTGCCCCATCACAGGTGAGTCCCAGGGGCTAAATTCCTCTGTCTTCTGGCTGCGACGGCCTGAGCTCTTCAGCAGACTGGACCTCCCTTTCCTGACCCTCGACCCCTAAGGCCCAGGAGTCTTCTTTTCCAGAGCCGGAATACAGTGGGATTTCCTCTGCCCGGCAGGTGGGCGGGTTTGAATTTGCTGGAGTGGAAGCAGGGAGCGGTGAGAGAACTGGTTATGGTGGGCCTGCAGCCGCGAGCCCAGAACAGTACATTTTACACTCTGGCGGCTCAAAGTTTGGGGAAGGGACCCCGTCTTAGTCCGTTTGGGCTGCTTTGACAAAAACACCATAGACCGGGTGGCTCATCGACAGCAAAGCCTGTCTCTCACAGTCCGGGCGCTGGATGGCCAAGGTGCGGGTGCCACAGATTCTGAGTCTGGTGAGGGTCCCTTCGTGGTTCTGAGACCCCCTTCCTCCCGTGGCGTCCTCGCTGGCGGGAAGGAGGGAGAGCTCTCTGGGCCTCTTCATAAGGGCACTCATGCCGCGTGTGACCTCATCACCCCTGTGTCCCCATCACCTCTCCAAGGCTCTCCCTTCACACTGGGGGTTAGGATTCAGCACGTGAAATTTGGAGGGACACACGCTTTCAGACCATCACCGACCCAGTCCCTTAAAGTCGTTTTATTTCAAGGATGATGGTTATGTACCAGTGCAAAGCACTGCTCGGGCGCGGCAGCGGCAACATAGATGGTAACCTCCGTGGCCCCAGTTACAGGGCCGGCCTCGTCAGCAGCTCCTTCCAATAGAAAGAGGAGAGAGTAAGCGCGGGCAGAGAGAAAAGCAACATGCGAGGAAGAAAGGCTCCCCCTCGGCCCTGGGAGAGGCACAGCCTCAAAGAATACTTAGGATTCGGACAGAATCCCAGGGGCAGAGCTGGGGGAGCCCCGCAAGTTCAGAGTCAGCAACCGCTCCCTGAGCGCCCTGTGATGCAGGGTGATAGACAGTCGACTGTCAGGGCCAGTCCCAGGTCACAGAGTGTCCCCCGTGCCGCTCTGACTCACGGGAGCTGGGACTAGCCGCGGCCAGAGAAGCCACCAGGGGGCCACGGGTGGGCCAGGACGTCAGACACACACCCAGCTTCTAGAGAGGCTCCTCCATGTCGGAGAGAAGGCGGCTGAGGACATGGTCCCCCTTCCCACGGGCTTCAGAGCTAGGAAAATGCAGGGAAGTCCATCAACCAGCGTGCCTTAGACTGTGCCCATAGGACCCCTGCAGCTGCGCTCAGGTGAGCCCCCTTCTCTGCCCTTCGTGGGCGGGACTGCGTCTCCCAGGCCGACGGGAGGCAGGAACAGGCCAGAGCTGCTTCTCCTACAAAGGCTGTGTGTCCTGCAGAGGCTGCGCCTCCCGCCTGAGCCCACCTCCAGCTGGACAAGGCTCCCCCCACGGCCCGGCATCCCGCCAGACACTAGCACTTCAGGAGTGGCGATGTCGCGTGGCCCCTGTGTCCTTCTAACCCTCAGGCGGCAGTGGTTCCAGCTACTGCTAATCCCCAGGGGACTCCCCAGCACCGCTCTGGCCCCTCGTGCGTCCAGCTTCCGGTCCTGGGATGTCTGCCTCCCTGGATGGACAGACTGAACCCCGAGCCAGCCCACTGCTGCTACGGGCAGTGCCTTTGCTTATAAGGCCATCCGTGTCCCAGAATGTATCTGTGTGTTTTCATATGAAAATAACGTTTCCCACAAATCTCAGCGTGAATCGAGCACCTCCCTCTTTCCTGCTCCTTCGTGGATGGACGGGGATCCCCCAAGTGGTCTTTGACCATCTGTATGAGTCCACTCGGGCTGCAGAGCAGAGCACTGTGGATGAGGGGCCCTCTCACCATTCTGGAGACAGGTAGCCCCAGATCAAGGTCCAGCAGGGTCAGTTTCTGGTGAGGCCTCTCGTCCTGGCTTGCAGACGGCCACCTTCTCACTGCGTCCTCACCTGGCCTCCCTCTTTGCATACACTCCTGGTGTCTCTTCCTCTCCTTGTAAGGACACCAGTCCTACTGGGTCAGAGCCCCACTCTTATGACCGCATTTAACCATAATTACCTCCCTAAAGGCCCCATCTCCAAGTACAGTCACACTGTGGGGCTTCAACATGTGAATTTTGGACAATTCAGTCCCTAACACTGGCCCTGTAATCTTCAGACAGAACTGCAGAAAATTCATCCCTATTATGAAGATGCTTATTCCAACATTTCCAGGCTTTTAACAATCCCAGGGGGCAGAGACAGTGTCTCCCCAGAGGCCACTACTGAACTCCCAGGAGTCTAAGAGCTACCCGCCCCTCCCGCCCAGAGTTCTCCTTAGCGTTGACAAACAACCACCCACACTGACCACACCGAAGGCACCGAGAGGGTCCTCCTGGGAAGAGGCTGCCTGGGGGTTGGGGTGGAGCGGGGCGTGGGCTAGAGTTGCTCAGGCCACAGATGCCGGGCGGGGATCTTCTTAGGCTCTTAGCTATTATAGTCGTGAGGCAGTGAAATCTCTTCTCCGTTTCTGCTCCCATTTTTTTTCTCCTTTGCTCCCTGGTTAAGCCCTGGTGTGAGAAGTAGAGCCCTAAACAGGGAGGCACCGGGTACTGTTCCATGGGGCCGTTCACGGGCCGCTCGCTCTGGGCACAGGTCGTGGCCGCACCCCTGGCTGTTCCCCCTCCTGTGACACTCACAGTCCCGTATGGAACTTTGAGTCCCCTCAGCTATTCCAGTAGCTCATTTGAGTCACAATTTGAGAAAGTCAGCAGAGGGTTTGTTACCACTATGAAATTGACCATATCCACTTTGGGGGGAAATTAAGCCAAATAGAAAAAAATACAGGGACTTCCCTGGTGGCACAGTGGTTAAGACTCTGCACTCCCAATGCAGGGGGCCCGGGTTCAATCCCTGGTCAGGGAACTAGATCCCACATGCATGCCACAACTAAGAGTTCACACGCCACAACTAAGGAGCCCACCTGCCGCAACTAAGGCCCGGTGCAACCAAATAAATAAATACATAAATAAATAAAATACCTAAAAAAAGAAGAAAATAATACAAAGTCAAATAACACAACAAGCCACCTTCTCCACCCTGAACCAGAGCCGACCAGGCTAGGTTTCTGGCCCTTATGAGCCACTGCCCCTTCTCTGCTGTTTTGTGCCAACCACGCCCCGCGGGTCTGGCTGCTTCTCAGTATTGGTATTAATCGCAGACATATTTGTTTATGTGTTTTCTGCCTCCACCAGTTATTTTTCTATTTCTTGCTGTCCCCATTCTACTGTACAAAAGCTACAGAATTCTCCACGCCACATGTGTTTGCGGTGGGACTTCCTTGGCTGTCCAGTGGTTGGGACTCTGCGCTTCCACTGCCGGGGGCGTGAGTTCCATCCCTTGTCGGGAAACTAAGCTCCCGCAAGCCACACGGTGCAGCCAAAACCAAAACAAACAAAAAACAGCTTAAAAAATGTGTTTGAGGTGAAGCTGCGAAATGCATGGCTCGTACAGGCCCCCAGCTTTCGGGAGCTCCCGCCATGGTCCATCATCCGAAATGCCCCTTAATTGCAGCAGCCATGCTGTCTTTTTGCGACAAAACGTCTCTTCCGTTTAACCACGTGTGTGCGTCCTGAGTGTTGGAGCCCGGTCACCCATCACCTGGGCTCCGCTGGACGCGCTGACAATGACTCCCTTCCTGGAGGAGGTGTGAGTTATAACCCCACCTCTCCCCATCCTCGTATTCCACTTTCACTTGTCTTTTATACATTTTTTATACTTTTAAATCAGGCTGGGTAAAGTTAAATATGTGCGCTTCAAGTTCTAACCAAAAAAATAAAAAGGAAAAGGAAATAGCATTACTTAAGCCCGTGCACCATGTGAGGTGCCTTCATTACGTCGCCTCTGTTTAATAATCCCAGCGGTGTTGGGAGATTTGTCTGACCGCCTGGCAGTGAACACACAGTCCCAGGAAGGTGAGAGGCACTGGGACCCGGAGCCAGGACGCGCCGGCAGCCAATCAGACCCCGGCCCACATTCGCATCTGCTTTTGCTGCAGCAGGATCCCTGCCCCAGCCCACGCTTTGCTTCCGTGTTCTGGTTCAGCCCCATCACCAAGGTCACACAGCTGGTGAGCGGCAGCACACGAACTGTAAAAAAAATCAGGCCGCCTTTTTTTTTTTTTAATATTTATTTATTTATTTTGGCCGCGCCGGGTCTTAGTTGCGGCATGTGGGATGTAGTTCCCCCACCAGGGATCAAACCTGGGCCCCCTGCATTGGGAGCGCTGCATCTTACCCACTTGATGGCCAGGAACTCCCAAAATCAGGCCTTCTGACTCCCCATTTGCCATCAAGCTTTAGGATGCAGAGGGTCTTCCTGTGGATGAAATCTGACCTTCCGGTTTTCTGTGTGGAAGTTACTGCGTCTCCCCGACGGGCAGCAGCTGCAATGGCGCGTATTCCCACATTTCAGAAGAGCCACAGTCTCTCTGTTCTGTGGTTGTTTTTCTGTTATTGACCAAAATATCGAGACCAGCTTTTCTGTAGAGTAACAAGCAGCATCTGAGTACTGGTGTCATATTCCCCAACTTCCCCCTGCTCTGTCCAAGCATCTTATGTATATTTGGGGAGGGTGTTGAATGAATGTTAATTTGTATAATCCTTCATATTCTCAATTAAATATAAAGGGAGTATTTACCTTTTCTCCCCTAAGGAAATGCGCCGAAGCAAAACAAATCCATGATTGCCCAGTGATCATGTCACACAGCGTTTTGAAGCCCCGAGAATACTCGTGTGTGGTGTCTTTATCCTAAGAGAATGTTATTCACCTCATCAGCCATTTGTTTTTGCTGGTTTTGTGGGGGAATAAAATATTAAAAATTGAGTCCCTCAGGACTTCCCTCGTGGTGCAGTAGTTAAGAATCCACCTGCCAATGCAGGGGACACGGGTTCAACCCTGGTCCCGGAAGATCCCACATGCCCCAGAGCAGCTAAGCCCGTGTGCCACAACTACTGAGCCTGTGTGCCACAACTACTGAAGCCCGCGTGCCTAGAGCCCATGCTCTGCAACAAGAGAAGCCACCGCAATGAGAAGCCCGTGCACCGCAACAAAGAGTAGCCCCTGCTCGCTGCCACTAGAGAAAGCCCGCGCGCAGCAACAAAGACCCAACACAGCCAAAAATAAAATTAATTAATTAAAAAAAAATTCAGTCCCTCAACATGCAGGAGCGAGCTGACACCAACAGCAGGTTGCTGTGGGAAGCGGCCTCTCCACAGGGGCTGAGACCCCACAGGCCATTTGATTCCAGACCCCACTGGCCACTCGGCCGCTAAGCCCAGAGGGGGCAGGTGGTTTGATCACTGGGGCACGAACCGACTTTGGAGTGTGCTGAAGCACAGGAAACTCCCAACGATCCTTGTTTCAAAAAAGAAAACCAAACAAACCTAGTGCTAACCTTAAAAAGCCTATAGCAGCATAGTTTAAAAAGGGAAATTATACATACATATGCGTGTATGCACACATATGACAGAAGTCAAATGTATATGTATATGTGTGTATATATATCTATATATAGTCTGAGTCTTTACTTTTTCCCTTTTTGCAAAGCTGAGGTTAAAGTTTTGCATCCAGTGCTTTGTTTATAAGTAACAGCAGTGGATTCTTGGTAACTGGAGGCGGGGAAGGAAGGGACTAGGGAGGGGTGTTGGAGGACGGCTCCCAGAACCAAAGGAAGGATCAAGCCACCCTCTTTGAAAGGAGTCTCGGCACTTAGGTGGCTCTCGGGCTCTGGTTCCAGCTTGCCTCGAGCCTCCCGGTTTCTGCTCAGTGTTTACATTCGAGGAGGGAGCTACCGATGGGCTTGGGGGGTCAAATGCCCGCGTGGCGGGGTGCGGAGCCCTGAGATTGGAGCCCCACCTAAATTCGATGAAACGGGGCTAGTAGGGTAGGGCAGTTCCCCCACAGGGAAGTTGCTGGTCAGATAAAGGAAAAGCCCAGATGTCCCCTGGAAGTGAGTCTGGGGGTGGCCACTGGTGAGGCCAGAGGAAGTCTGGAAACAATCTCCCAGTCCAAGCCGTCAGGAACTCAGCATCCAGGGCCTGGACACACGGCCTCTCCACGCGCTCACTCCCAGCGTCCCGAGAGCAAGGACAGTAACCAGCTTTGCTCCTGTCCCCTGGGGACGAGGCTTGGCTCTGTGGCAGGGATGGGGTGACGGTGCGGGGGGAGGGGCAGCTCAGAAGGGACCCCATGCCCACATCACCCAGCCGCCGACAGGCACCAAGGGGCGCATGGGCGGGGGACCCGGAGCCCCTTTTCACCTTCACCTTAATACTGAGACGGGGCTGCCCAAGAGCAGCCAGGGGCCACCTGCAGCCTGGTTGGTGGGAATCGAGACGCGCTGTGTGTGCAGAATACACGGGATTGGAGGGCTTACTATGAAAAAAGGAGAGCAGAGGACGTCTAGTGATAAGTTTAAAATATTTACAACATGTTGAAACAGTAACGTTTGGATATATTGAGTTTAAGAAAACATTCAAATTAATTTCGCCGGATTCTATTTTTTTGGCTTATTAATTAATTTATTTGGGGGCCCTGCACCACGCGGCATGTGGGATCTTAGTTCTCCTGCTAGGGATGGAACTGCGCCCACTGCAGGGAACGCACAGAGTCTTAACTGCTGGACCGCCAAGGAAGTCCCCTGATTCTTTGTGTAACGTGGCTACTGGAAAGTTCTAGATTGCACGTGCAGCTCACAGCCCTGTTCTGCTGACCAGCGCTGCACCCTCACGTCCAAGGCGGGTGTTTCATTCCTTTCCACACGCTCCTGAGCCCTCGCCAGTGCCTTACACAGGGCAGGTGCTCGATGCCAATACACAGATGACGGCACTCACCCGAAGCAGAGCTGGGGCTGCCTATGGAGCTCTCCACCGGAGAGAGAAGAAGTGCTCCAGAGGGTCTGCCCTTGTCTTCTGGTCGTGCAGTTCTATCCCAGGCCCAGGGTTGGGACCTCGTCCTCTAGATCCCAAGGCCGGCGTGTGTAAACCGCGGGCCTGGCTCACCACGGCCCTTTCTTATTGTCCCCTGGACTCGCTCTGCCCCAACAGGCAGTCCCTTCGAGGTTTGAACAGCTTGGCAGGAACGTGTGCTCTGTGGCAAAGATGAGTTTTTATGGGAACAAAGAGTCTCCGTAATGAGGTTGCTAGGTTATCGGGGGTACAGACGGGGTGTTTTCCAAGCATTCTGAGGCCTGGGACATTGGTTCCACAAGCAGCTAAGACAGGGAGGCCGGTCACTGGCAGGGCCAGAGCTGGACCCCCAGACAATCTTCCAAATTATGGAGAAGAGAGGCTGTCATGCGTGAGGCGTCCTCCCGGGCTTCTGTGACGCCTGTGTCTGCGTCCACTCGCCCGGAGGAAGGAGGCTGTCCCTGCTCCTCCGCAGCTGACCTTGCCCCCCACCCCGGGGCCTCGCTGGACTCCCCCTCCTGTCCCTGAGGTTCCTTCTCTGCCCTCGGCCTTCCCATCAATACACCCAGACCTCCTGCCCCAAACCCAGTGCCCTTGCCTTGGCCCTGGGACCCCGGCCCACCTCCCTCAAGTCTGCCCGGCCACCCCCCTCATGAGCCTGTCCAGCTGCACCTCCTGACTGATTCCAACTTCCTGTTAGTCGTTTCCACTCAAATGCGTCACAGGGACCATGGGTGTAATGTGTCTGAACAAAACCCATAGGCTGGTCCCCCAGATCTACGACCCCTCATCTGTGTCCTGTGCTGTTCACTCCTGGGCTCTACATTAGACCCTTTAAAAAAAGAAAATAAAGGGAATTCCCTGGCGGTCCAGAGGTTAGGACTCCGTGCTTTCACTTCCAAGGGCACGGGTTCAATCGCCGGTCAGGGGAACTAAGATCCCACAGGCCGCGCAGCACAGTCCAAGAAAAACCAAAAAACAAACAACAAGAACAACAACAAAAGAATCCTTTTACTTCTCTTTATTCTCGCATTTACCCCATCCCTTCTCCTGGCCGCTGCTCCTTCCTCCTGCCTCTTCCAGACCTTATATTTACCCCGCCCTCAGGAGACTGACTGGGCCCAGGGCGGGGCTCGGAGGGCATCATGGTGCAGAGACGGGCCTGCGTCCGGCCCTCGTGGGCTGCAGGCTGAACCAATGGCAGCTGTGACACCGACACGGAGGGACAACGCGGTGATGGGCGGGCACAGAGCACAGTGGGCGGGGGACGGGGGGCCAGCAAGGCCACAGGAGACAGCTGGACCCAAGGACTCACCTGGGAACCGTCGGGGGGCGGTGGGGGTGTGTGTGGGAGCTAAGCTGGCAGGTCACGTGGGCCTGTTATGCTAAAGAGTTTGGAAGTCACTCCCAGAACACAGTGAGCGTCCCGAGGGCCAGGAGTAGTGTGATGGGAAGGTCAGTCCCTGCGGAGGCCAGGCTGGAGGTGGGCAACCGCTAGGCGGGTGTGGCCCTAGCCCAGGAAGTGGCGGTGGGTCTGCAACCAGGGTGAGCCGTTCATTCCTTTCTCATCTTGACGATGGCAGGCTCAGGCCCTGGAGCGGATGAAGGCTGTTCCTACACCGAGGAAGCTCATCGTCTGGTAAGGGAGACACACCATTATCCGCAGAGTAAATACGGGGCGAAGTGCAGTGCGCGGGGTGCTACTGGGTTGGGGGAACGGCAAACGGGAGCGAGAGCTGGGCCTCGCGGTCCTGCAGGACGTGGCTCCCGCCCTCCTTCCAGGGACGGTAAGGGAGACGCAACATTATCCGCAGAGTAAATACGGGCTGCAGTACAGTGTGCGGGGTGCTACTGGGGTGGGGGAACGGCAAACGGGAGCGAGAGCTGGGCCTCGCGGTCCTGCAGGACATGGCTCCCCGCCCTCCTTCCAGGGACGGGCTTGGCCTCCCACCCCTGGAGCGGGCGTTCTGACCTCTCTTGGAGTTCACGATGTGAAGGTGAGCAGTGGGCGCAACCAGGCGCTACTCCCCGATTCCTGGGACCCTGGGCTTCGCGAGGCCAGGAGCCCAGGTCACTGCTCGCTGGAAAGGCCACACCTGGGACCACACCATGAGGCCAGTCCCGAGTCCACAACTAGCCCCTCTGACAAGCATGAATTTGTTCCAGAGCTTTCGTCCCAGAGGATGTGTGACTGTATGTTTAATATGAAGATTTTCTCTCTTTTGCCTGCCCAGCTCCCCGTGTTACTCCAAACCAAGTTCAGGGCTTCCCTGGTGGCGCAGTGGTTAAGAATCCGCCTGCCAGTGCAGGAGACACGGGTTCGAGCCCTGGTCCGGGAAGATCCCACATGCCACGGAGCAGCTAAGCCCGTGCGCCACAACTACTGAGCCTGCGCTCTAGAGCCTGCGAGCCACAACTACTGAGCCCACGTGCCACAACTACTGAAGCCCGCGTGCCTAGAGCCCGTGCTCCACAAAAAGAGAAGCCACTGCAGTGAGAAGCCCACGCACCACAACAAAGAGTAGCACCCGCTCGCGGCAACTAGAGAAAGCCCGCGTGCAACAATGAAGACCCAGCGCAGACAAAAATAAATTAAATTTAAAAAAACAGTTCAGATTCTTCTCCACCTGCTCTGCCCTGCTGGCGTAGATGCCTGAGTCTTCGCCACTCCGCAGCCCATGAGTCTGCAAACCCCACCCCCCCGTCTGCTTTCGGGGCCTGGAACACACAGTGGGCGCTGGGTGAGCAATAAGGGAACTGATCCGTCCGTTTCCCTATCATCCCATCCTCGGCGACCCCTGTGGCGTCCCACGGGCTGCCTCCTTTCCCAAGGAAGCTCTGAGGTTTCTGATGCCGGTTTGTTCACCCATAGATGTGGTTTTGCTTAACAGCAGCTTCTGTCCTTTTTCCTTGCATATTTGCATTCATTCATAAACGCGAATCTGACACCATCACCCCTTGCTTAAAATCTGGCGCGACTGCCCACCTCCCAGGAGGTAAAGCTAAGCGCCATGTGGCACAGACCCTTCAAAGCAGGCTCCCCGCAAGCTTCTGCCTTATCTCGGGACTTCATGTGCACCACAGAGCACGCTGTGGCCCCAAAAGCTCCCCATCGCCTTGTTCAGCCGAACCCCCCCTCACCACTCAGGCTCACCCGAGAGGCCTCCCTCTGCCGCAGAGCTCACGCCCTCTCCTTCGCGAAAACTCTTGCTGTTAGACAAGAGATGCCGCACTCTTACTGCTTACGTTGCTGTCTCCACCGTAGTCAGCTTTCCGAGGGCAGGGCCTGTATCTCTGAGGTTCCAGGAGTTAGAGACCGTTTACAAGTTTACTGGCAGATATCTCAGGAGGGTCCGTTTGGCTATCAGAGGTAGAGGCGCACACGTCAAACCGCGATTCATGGCTCAGTAGCTGGTCGTGAGAGCTGCTTAGTGGGTCTCAACCAGCATTTTTTTTTTTTTACACGAAAGGAAATTATATTTTTAAAAATACTGTGCTAGGGCTTCCCTGGTGGCACAGTGGTTGAGAGTCTGCCTGCCGATGCAGGGGACGCGGGTTCGTGCCCCGGTCCGGGAAGATCCCACATGCCGCGGAGCGGCTGGGCCCGTGAGCCATGGCCGCTGAGCCTGCGCGTCCGGAGCCTGTGCTCCGCAACGGGAGATGCCACAACAGTGAGAGGCCCGCGTACCGCAAAAAAATACAAATAAAATAAAATACTGTGCTAACAACAACAAAAAACTTTTGCAAATCCAATACAGCTCATGGGTCATCCATTTGCAAACCTTGAAGTCTATACGTGGACTCAATCTCCACTTGGTCCCCATTATCCTTCCCCCCAGGGCACTGAGTCAAATCTCAGGTACAATTTATCTCTGAAAGTGAGCAGATATTTTCTCTTATAAGAAAACAGAAACGGTTGTACACAACATATATTGTTTTTGCATTTGCTGCCAGGGATGTTTGCCACGAGTTCGGGGCCAGGTTGTAGATAGTGCTCTGTGACTCTCAAAGCATGACGGTGTCCACTCTTCCTGAGTCCATACCTGGACTCAGTCTCCACCTGGCTTGTTTGGGTTGTCAACCAGCATTTTTTTAGAAAATGAGATAAAATAGAATAGAAAATATCGAAGTGCGTGCTCTAGTAAGAGTGTCATTTTAGGGACTTCCCTGGCGGTCCAGTGGTTAAGACTCCGCGCTTCCACTGCAGGGGGCGCGGGTTTGATCCCTGGTCGGGGAACTAAGATCCCACAAGCTGTGCAGCGCGGCCTAAAAAAAAAGTGTTATTTTATAAAACTTTTATTTCCGTCTCACGTGTGTTGCTGGCCTCCCCACGTGAAATACACTCTTTACTGTGAGTTGAGATTAAAGACGTTTGAAAGCCTCGATGCTAAAGTAAGCTGCCCTGGTGGGTCGGGCACGAGGCAGACCGCGGGTTATCCGTGCCCGGGAGGTCGGGTCCTAGAAGAGAGAGGAGGGGGTGAAGGCCCGGCTCCCGAGCGCCGCGCCAGCTGGTCCCGCGTCATCGCGGCTGCCTCGAGGGCTGTGTGGTGTGTGCACCAAGTCTGAGCAGAGGAGTACTGGGGGCCTCGGGCTCCTGGACGGGTGGTCAGGCCTCCTGACACAGCTGCTGCTCAGGAGACACCTTTAATAAAGGGCATCGGGAAACGACACCTGAGTTCAGGTGAGTGACCCTCTCCTGGTTCACTTTAGGCATCAGCGGGGGAGGGTGGGGGAGAGCCCAGCCCCTCGAGCCCCACTGCAAAGGCAGCCACAAGCCTGGAAGTAAAACTCGCCTGCATGGCCGGCTTGTGTGGGAGGCCGTGCAGGGCCGCTTCGGGCTGAGCAGGAAGCTGTGGGAACATTGGCTCCCAGGCCGAGGACAGCCCGAAGGTCACCCAGAAGCCGCCAGGGAGGGGGCCTGGACAGACACTGAGGTGAGGCAGCCTGTCCTGGACTCCTGAAGGGGGTCTGTGCACCTCAGGTGACGCTCACAGAGCCGGCTCTGGGGGATGGGCCGGGCTGGCCTCGACTGGGTTTCCAGGCTGGTCCTGAAGGTCTGGGAGAGCAGAGTCCCTACTTCGTCTTTACAAGTGAAAAATATGAAGAAGGCATTCTGAAAGTTCACTGAAACCTTTCTTTAACGTGGGAAACTTCGTGTTTCTGTGATATTTTCCTTAGTTGATTTTGTAAGTCACGTGGACTTAAATCTGAAAGTATTTCTCGCACAATTCAGCAATGAAAGTGTGCTTGTAATTTTATCCACATAAGAACCCACCGGGGGGACTTCCCTGGTGGTCCAGTGGTTAGCACTTGGGTGCTCTCACTGCTGGGGCCTTGGTTTGACCCTGGTTGGGGAACTAAGATCCCATAAGCTGCTTGGAACAGCCCAAAAAAAGAAAAGAAAAAGAGCCCATCAGGGACTTACTGTGTTTGATTTCAAAGTAATTTTACAAATACAGCCTCTGTTATTTTGTACCACAGCCCTGGGAGGTGGGTATTGTTTCTCCATTATATAGGAGAGAAAACCAAGGCTCATAGAAGGAAATCACCTGTCCTAAGACACACAGCTTAGATCTCCAAGTCCATGAAATCAGAAAAGCCCAATGGACAGCTTAAGGAGGGAGGGGGGAGAAGGAGTGTTTGTTTTGCTTTGAGGATGTTTCCACAGTATCCCATTCTCAGGGCTGATAACCTGGGTCAGGAACAGGGATGGAAAGAAAGAGGATGCTGGTCAGAGAATGCACATCAGAAAAACCTCAAATACATTTTTATTCGTTTTACTTATTCAAGAAAGATACGCTCCATGCTTTAAATGCATATTTTCCCCCAAAGATATTTTAAATCCAGTTCAATATTAATGGTTGAATCTTTTTTTTCTTTTTTAAAAATTTATTTATTTTATTCCTGGCTGCGTTGGGTCTTAGTTGCTGCCCGCGGGCTTTCTCTAGTTGCAGCGAGCGGGGGCTACTCTTCATTGCAGTGCGCAGGCTTCTTATTGCAGTGGTTTCTCTTGTTGCAGGGCAGGGGCTCTAGGCATGCGAGCTTCAGTAGTTGCAGCACGTGGGCTCAGGAGTTGTGGCTCGTGGGCTCTAGAGTGCAGGCTCAGTAGTTGTGGCGCACGGGCTTAGTTGCTCCGTGGCATGTGGGATCTTCCCAGACCAGGGCTCGAACCCGTGTCCCCTGTATTGGCAGGTGGATTCTTAACCACTGCAGCGGTGGCTTCTCTTGCTTTGGAGCACGGGCTAGGCACGTGGGTTTCCATAGCTATGACATGCAGGCTCAGTAGTTGTGGCACATGGGCTTAGTTTCTCTGCAGCATGTGGGACCCTCCCAGACCAGGGATTGAACCTGTGACCCCTGCATTGGCAGGCGGATTCTTAACCACTGAGCCCCCAAGGAAGTCTGAATCTTGTAAAATTAATAAAAGTACCTGGTAATTGCTTTATTTCCTAAAACAAAATAATACAACCAGTTGTCAGTTCAGGAAAAGAACAGAAATCATTTAAGTGTTTTCTAAAACTGTTGAGGTAGAATTCTGAATATTCTCTAGGTGGTATTGTCAAATAGAATATGAATGTGTTGAAGTCTCTTCCACCAGCCCCGAGCCTCTAACCATCGCCCGTTAACTGTGTTTCATCCTATAGGCTTCCTTTGGTTTGCACTTTTTTAACAAGACCAGAGGGAGGAATGTCAGGTCTCTGGAGTCACAAAAGCTTCTGCACTCAATTCTGCTGTGTTTTGCAAAGGATCCATCCATGAATAAAATGCTGAGATTTAGTTACCGTGCCAACAGCCCCTTCCACAGAAATCCCTATTTGGGGAATGGGTTCCAGTTCACAAACCTAAGACAGTAGTTTTCTGTGTGTTTTTGTTTTTGTTTGTCGTGTGTAGGTGTACTTAAATATCCTTTATTTGGGGAGCCGGCAGTCAGAGAGAGAGGTTGCTGAAATTCTCACTTGTCAGTGAGATAAAGATCAGTTTTTGTCACCCAATCATCTAGATGGCGTGACAGATCTCGTGAAGGGCAGACCTCCGGGAGCTCAGCCTGAAACAAGTGAAGGATTCTTGCATCAGGGTATTTTAATTGGTTGTGGGCACTGTGTGGGCTCATCAGGTGATTGCCACCTCCTCTGTTCTGTGTTCCAGGGACCTGGTGCAGAGGATGGGCAGGCGTGGAGGAGAGGCTCCTGGGCAAGACCACAAAGTGGAGAGGCGAGGTGGCCCTGGGCGGGGTGGGGGGGACGACGACGGGGGGCTGCAAACTAAAGGACCCCTGACGGGAGGCCGTCAGCATAGTGCAGGGTGCAGAGGCTCCCTGGAGGGGCCCCGGAAACTCCCTCGGAAACCGAGGTTCAGAAGAGACAGTGATGCGGACGTGAAGGAACAGGGTCAGGACAGAGAAGCAGATGTCCCAGGGGGGACTGGCGGGTGGGCTGGGTGAGGATGAGACGTCCCAGTGGCTCTTTGCCCAAAGGGTGCCTGAGAGAATGGGGGGCGGGCAGAAACATGAGCCCGGCCCATCCCAGATGGAAACAGGGAAGTGACGCGTCCCCCAGGATCAAGATGGGGCTGGGAGGTGGGCGCTGGGCAGGGGGCGGAGCTCAGCGTGGCGGGAGTTCGTCCAGCCTGAGCAAGTGGGCCAGCACTAGCCACGGTGGAGTCTTTGTCGCGCCCTGTTGAAGAAGGTTCTCTAAAGAATAACCACACCTGCCTTGTGAAGAAGGCGCCCAATGTGTGATAGCCAGAAAGAGGGAGGGGGACGTCAATATCCAACCATAAGGGGAAAATTAAACAAGTCATGACACCCAGACGAAGTCATGCGGTGAAGCAGCTAGAAACAAGAGCCGAACACACACCCTGGAAGAGAAGCCCAGGGTGAAAGCATGGTTCCAGCAGACGTGCGGGCGCGTCGAGCGAGGTGACGCCTGGGCGGTGCACCCCAGCTTTGGGCCACAGGCTGGGGGGGGGAACAGGGCCACCACGCCCAGGAGGAGGGGACCTGGTTTGTGCCGAATGTGTGCATTGTTTGTTTACTTGTGAAAAAAGAACAAGTCACCAAAAGCCACGATGAAGATGTCAGTGAAGCAGAGATGGCCGACCCGGGGGTGGCTCTAAATCTGCAAGGTCAGCACGGGGCGAGGGAGGATCCAGAAGGGTCCGCGGGAGGAGGGGGGGACACCTCTGGCTGGCGGGTCTAGCAAAGGACCTAGCAGCAGCCCCACGGAGCAGGCAGAAAGGAGAAACGACAGGCGTAACTGATGTAACAGTGTGTTGGGCTTGTCTGGGGATCTCAAAACGCTCCTCTCACCCTCGGGAGCCAGGCCGACAGCATCGTCACAAGGAAGTCAAGGGCTGCCGGCCAGGCCACACGGCGAATCATTAGAAAGACCAGGAAGAGGCCTGGGCACGGAGCCGGCCCGGGCGCTAGCGCTGCACCTCTGTGGCCTGTGCTGACTGAGGACCTTAGCTCGGAAACCCGGTCCCGCCTCACCTCTGCTGTCTCAGCGGGATGCCCTTTCCTCAGAGCCGCCCCCCAACCTGGGTTGCTTCGCCCCTGCCATTGCCCGTTCCCGAGAACCCACCTTTGCCATCACGTCTGCACTGGGCTTGCTACCGGCAGCATCCACCCTTGCCCCACCTCCTCGACGACCTCCACACCCCTACACCCACGTTTCCAGGACGGAGAGCCCAGGCTTCCCTGCGCCCCCGTCCCAAACCCGGCATCGGAAGCTCGGTGCTCGGGAGGTGGGCGGCCAGGCGGGCTCCGGAACGAACCCCACGTGTCCCAAGCAGGTCAGCAGGTAAAGGCGCCAGCCCCAGCCGCAGCCCCTGTGCACCCAGCTGTTTGGCGGGATGGACGGCTGCACACGCCCAGACCCTGGACTCCGCTGCCGCCTGGTGCTTCGACATGGCCCTGGGCAGACCCGAGGGCAGGGAGGGACTCGGGGGCCGCTCGGCCTCGCCAGGCTCAGGGGAGCCAGAGGACGCCCAAGGAGGGGGGCTGTCTCCCCTCGTCCTCCAGCCCACCCACGGGAAGGACCCCCAAACATCCCTCTCAGCCTCTCCCGGGCACGTGGGAGGAGGCATCCCAGCTGCTGTGGGCGTGTGACGCGGCCAGGCTCCCCGAGGCCGGGGGGGAAGGACGGCAGCTGCAGGTGTTCACCCCAGCTGCTCCGTGTGGGAATCAGCACAGGGGGCGGAGAGAAGGGCGAGGCTCCAAAGGCCCCCAGCGGGGGCTGGGCAGGAAGGCCTGCGTGGGAGCCGGCAGCCTCCCCCCAGCTCACCCTCACCGCATCCCCATGCCAGCATCCCAGGCCGGCGGGTCCCACCTTCCCTGTACGGCTGCCTCCACAGCACGGGTGGTGCCTGGGCCCCCCTTCCTCCTGCTGACCACGCCGAGGCCGGGCGGACTCCGAAGTGCTGGGCCCAGGCCACCTCCCTGTGCCCTGACCCAGGCTGCGTCCCTGGAGCCGCAGGGAGCTCTGCTGGCTTCACTTCCCTCGGCTCACGGCACAGAGTAACAACGCCAGAGGCCTCCAGCTTTAGGGTCCTCAGGGGCACACCTCTGGCTGCTCAGCTAGGAACTCCCTCGGACCGTATGGATTTCAAGCGAGGACCACCTTACCGGCCAAATAAGTCCCAGAGCAGCGCAGCCAGCAGGGCCAGAGACCAGCGGGCAGCGGATCTGGGGGGCCGGGCACATTTCGGGCAGCATCTGAGGAAACGAAGACTCCCTTGGGGTCCTGGGGAAGCTGGGTCCCAGGTCCCAGATGCTCCTTGGGGGTGAAGGGCCCACTGTCTTCCTCGTGTGGGGTTGGAGGGACCCAGTTCCCCTCCCCCATCCCCCTGCTGTTCATGGGAGGGTGGCAGGGATGGCAGAGCTCTTTTCAAAGTTACTCAGGAAACTCCCGCATCACAGCACTGCCAGACATGGGGACCAAAAATCACTTTTGTTTTCCATCCTTTTGGGAGAGGAAAACGAGGCCAGTTCTCAAGAAATGCACATTCTCTCAGAAAACGATACAACGGAAGCGGCCGGCATAAAGCATGGATAAAGCAGGGACCAGGACCATCGGGCCAACAGTTCCACAGCTCCTGGCCAGTGATCACGGGTTCCAGAGCTGGAAAAAGCAGCCGCTGCAGACAGCCATCCGGGCCGACTTCCTCCGCAGGAGATGGCTGGGCTCGGCGCTGAGGTTCAGGCCACCCTCCTGGTGTCATTCTCACGCTTCCAGGCCGCGAAGCAGCCCCAGACTGATGAGACCGAGGCATCCGCCCATCGCCCCAGGGCAGGGTCTGCTGTGCATTCGCAGGCTACTCCCCACCCTCTCTGAGCCTCAGTTTACTCCTTTTTTTAAAAGAATTATTTATTTATTTTTGGCTGCGTTGGGTCTTTGTTGCTGAGCGTGGGCTTTCTCCGGTTGCGGCGACCGGGGGCTACACTTCATTGCGGTGCGCGGGCTTCTCATTGCGGTGGCTTCTCTTGCTGCGGAGCACGGGCTCGAGGCGCGTGGGCTCAGCAGCTGTGGCGCGGGCTCTAGAGCGCAAGTTCAGAAAGTTTACTCCTTCTTATCTGAGGCGTCAGCAGATAACGCACGGTTAAGTGAGGTAACGTTAGTACGGATGCCCCCGGGGAGGCACTTGTCCCCCCTTCTTCAAGCTCCCCCCAAAGCGAAGTGGGAGTGTGGATGGACCACCGTCTGACACTGGACGCCAGCTGCTTCCTCCCGAGGGTCTGCCTACTTCTGCTGTGGGGAGAAGAGTCCCCACACCTCCCAAGAGCCTAGACAACTGTCTCTGTTTTTTTTTCAGCGAAGGAAACTGAGGCTCAGAGGAGTGGACGGCTCGTCCAGGGTCACAGAACTAGTCCATCAGCCCGTGCGGTTAACCCCTGGACCCCGCGCCCTGCACCAACAGCTGCTCCTGCACTCAGACTCGGAAGGACTTGTGCCGCGTAGCTGGGGGTGCCCAGCCGGCCCCGCACCGACCGAAGAGGCTCAGGGTGAAGGTGGGGCCGGCTGGGGGCGGGAGGTGGTCTCGGGCCGCGTCTTAGGCTGCGATTCCCTCAGGGATGGGGCTGAAGCCCTGGCTCCTGAGGTGCCAGCTCTTCCCGCGGGGGGCCTGGGGGTGGGGGGAGGTGCGAGGCTGCTCAGCAGAGGGTGCGGGGCAGGCGCTCCCAGATCCGGTGCTGTTCCCCTAGACCAGCTCAGCCCAGCTCCCGAGGGCCTGGGGGCAAAGGAGCATCTCAGCCTCTTCCCGCAGCTGCCGGAGGGAGACGCCCCGCCGCGTAGCCACGTGGAGCAGCCCCGCTGGTGGAGCTGCTGGGCTCTCTTCTTGTCCGCACCTCCTGCCGAGAGTGCCCTTTGTGAGAGCACTTCCTGGCCTAATTAAGCAGGGTAATGAGCATCTGGGGGAGGGGGGATGAAAGCCCTGGGCGGCCTGGAGCCTGACCGCTTACAACGACGGGGCGTCTGCAGCTGGTGACACTCGGGGAGTCAGCTCTCGCAGCCCTGGGAGGCGGCCCGCGGCGCTCACAGTGAGCACAGGGGACGCTGCGTCTCAGGGGCCCGGCGGGGGTCCTGCGGGGGCTTGGGTCTGGGGGAACGGCCCGTCCGAGCTCCGGCTCAGGCCCTGGCTTCGCCCAGGCTGGGCGTCCTTGGTCACCACGTGTGACCCTGTTTCATCTGACGCTAGGAGGGACCATGGGGCGGCTTCCTAACACTGTCGGCTCAGAGTGAGGACATCTGAGCACCGGGGCGGTGGGCTGGAGGAGCCCCCCGGCAGGAGCCCCGGGGGGAGGGGAGGCTGAGCGCAGGCCTGCCTTTCAGAGACACTCGGGGCGACGGTCAGCTGCCCCACCCCAACCTCTGCCCACAGCTCAGAACCCTCCGCGCCCCAGCCACAGCCGCTGCTTCGCACCGGGGTCCATCTGTCTGTTTCCATTACTCTGCTGTCACTGGTCAGTGCCCAGGGGAGGGGCACAGAGTCGGCCGTCCGTCACTGAGCTGTCACCTTCCCGGGCACGGTGAGGGTTTACAGGTGCTGCCTTCCAGTGTGCTGTGAGCCCAGCACCGACGGCGAGCCCAGGGAGGCTCCCAGGCCCGGCCCCTCCCCAGGCCTTTCAGACCAGAAGCCTGGTGAGCATTTGCCCCCCGGCCGCCCTGGGGCGGAGCTGTGTCCACTGAGTGTCACCGAAGCGGGAGGCTCAGCCCCAACAGCCCACACTCGGTGCTTCGATCTTTTCTCATTTTCTAAATGTGTCCTGTTCGGGGCCAAGTCCTCAGAGCCCCGACCCCTCACTACACTCCCGCTGGCCAGAGTCCAGCCCACAGGGACTCTGCGGGGATCCCTGCTTCTCCACCCGCTTCGCTCTGCCCTCTGGGCCCTCAGAACCCTGTGGATTCTCCTGGCCTCTTGTTTCTCTTTCTTTTTCCCCTAGTTTTACTGAGAAACAATTGGCCTGTAACATTGCGTGAGTTTAAGGTGTGTAACATAAAGATTGGATATACATCCATGTTGTGAAATGTTCCTCTTTCTAAACAAACACGGTCAGGACTTCCCTGGTGGTCCAGTGGTTAGGACTTCACCTTTCAATGCAGGGGGTGCGGCTTCGATCCCTGGTCGGGGAGCTAAGATCCCACAGGCCACAAGGTACGGCCAAAAGTGAAAAAAATTTAAAAACAAACAAACAAGGACAGTCAGGTCGCAATAGTCGCTTCCCGCTTCCCCTCCCACTGTGGGTGTCCGTGGAGCGTGGTCCGTGGAGCTTGGAGCTGCAGCAGCCGGGGCCTAAGCTGCCCGCACGAGCCCGTGGCCCTGCTCGGGGGCTGCTCCCAGCCTCCCCGCATCCCGAGGGAAGGGGGCCACGTGACGCTGCTGAGAAGCCGCGTGCAGAGGGCTCAGCGTGACGCATGAGGAGCGGTTCTTTCCTTCCTGACCTGGAGCCTCGGGGCTGGTCCGCCTCGTCTGGAGACACAAAGCTGCATTTCGGCTGAAGGCCGGAATCTGGGGAGGCTGCCCTGGGCAGGCGGGTTCTGGGGGCTCAGGGCCCAAGGCAGAGCCCCTGCCCGGAGGTGGGTGTGTCAGGAGCAGCAAACGAGACCCGTCCCAGGAGGCCCAGTGCGGCCCAGGGAGTGTCCACGGGGACCTGGGGCCTTTGGACATGCTGCTCTGAAGGAGACAAGCTTGCGGCCCTGCAGGTTCGGGCTTCCTTCGCACCCACACACTCGTGTGTTTCACAGCTCGCTTATTTCTGTATTTACAGGCCCTCTGTGTTCAGAAAGGATTCCAGGCCGTTCTAGGTGATGGCGCAGCTCCACGAAACCAGAGCCGGGTGAAGGATTGAGGTCCAGGCTGTAATGCAGGCTGGGCCCAGAGGATGATGACAGCTTCGTCGTCAAAACCCAGGCGAGGGGGCTTCCCTGGTGGCGCAGTGGTTAAGAATCCGCCTGCCAATGCCGGGGACACGGGTTTGAGCCCTGGTCTGGGAAGATCCCACATGCCGTGGAGCAGCTAAACGTGCGGGCCATAACTACTGAGCCTGTGCTCTAGAGCCCATGAGACACAACTACTGAAGCCCATCGCCTAGAGCCCGCGCACCGCAACGAAGAGTAGCCCCCGCTCGCCTCAACTAGAGAAAGCCCGCGCGCAGCAACGAAGACCTAACGCAGCCAAAAATAATAAATAAATAAATTAAAATTTTTTTAAAAAGCCCAGGTTTGGGGAAATGCGGTCACATCTGAGCCTGACAGTCAGCCCAGCCGCCTGCCTGGCAATGGTGTCAGAAAGGGAAACAGCGTGTCTGATGGAAAGGGCTCCCTTCCCACCACCGGCCCTACACTGGGCCTTGCTCAGGGGCACTCAGCTTCGCCTGCATGGGCAGCCTTCCACCTCCCTCACTGGCCCTGCTTCCAGATCCAGCGTGGATGACAGTGCCAGTGTCAGGGCCAGATGCCTCCCCGGAGTCCGCCCAGCCCCCCAGGGCCCCTGGGGGGCCAGCTGAGCGGGAGCCCTGCCCTCACCTCCCGGTGCCCTGGGCCGGCGCAGAGCCCGGGGCCGAGAACCCAGTAAGTATTTGCCGCTAACAAGCTTGTTGCGCTTGATTTTGTGCCACCGCCTCGCTACGTCTCCCACACGTATCCTCTCGTTTCACTCTGACAGTTAGGTGGTGACGTGGGGGCTGTCGTTACTCCCACTTTACAGATGAGGAGACTGAGATTGGGGGTCTGGCCTGAGGACACCTCCTAACTCGGGCCCCTGGAGGCTGTGAGGCATCTTCTGTTTATGGCCTTCTTCTGGGATTCTTGTTCTCCGTAACCAGATGGTGAGTCCTGGAAGGAGCAGGGAAACGCCGTGTCCACGGCGCTCCCCGTGTCGGGGGACCCTGTGGAGCAGCTTTGGTCGGTGGCAGAGGGGGCTTCACAATGCCCTCGTCAGCGGTGGGCTTGACCGCAGTGGAGGCGTCCATGGCCCAGGACTGCGGCCGCTCAGGCGTGGGGCTCCCCTCAGGCCACGGCCCCTTCGCCACAGAGCAGAGGGCGGAGCGGAGCTGCCTCCTATCCCTGCCTCGTTTTCCGTTTACTAAAAACCTTCGCCTTGGGCTTCTCTGGTGGCGCAGTGGTTGAGAGTCCGCCTGCTGATGCAGGGGACACGGGTTCGTGCCCCGGTCCGGGAAGATCCCACATGCCGCGGAGCGGCTGGGCCCGTGAGCCATGGCCGCTGAGCCTGCGCGTCCGGAGCCTGTGCTCCGCAACGGGAGAGGCCACACGGTGAGAGGCCCGCGTACCGCAGAAGAAAAAAATAACTTCGCCTCTGTTCTGCAGACAAGGTGAGACCAAGGTCCCGACGTGGGCACCTCCCACCGGGGCAGCACCGGAGGTCCCGTGGGTGGCAGGCCCGCGTCCCGGCCCGCCGTCTCCTCCTCGACCACGTCTTCGTCCCAGGGCTTGTCCGAGCCGCTCGCCTCGCCGGAAGGTCGGGGAGCCTCCTTCTGAACTTGCTGCTCCTTATACCCCAGGCGGCCAAGCACCTCGGCCCAAAGCGGCGACTTTCAGCCAGGGGCACCGCGTGCTTCCCCTCTCCACACTGGCCGGGTTGCAGACATCCTGATGGTCGTAACTGGGGCCACAAGGAGGGACCGCTCAGCCCCAAATGTCAGTAGCGCTGGCTGAGGACCCTGCCCCACAGCTGCAAGGAGGGAGGCCGCCGGGCCCGCGTGGACCTCCTCGGGCACCGGCTTCGGCGCCCTTTGCTCCTGCCACTTCCACTGTCCCTTTTCCATCTGTGTTTCCACCTTGCCTCCCTCAGGATATTATTATTGTTGGGCACCGGCGGGGCCACAGCAGAGGGCTGGTGTTTTATTGTGGACATTACCTTTTTCGCCTTACCTAACCGCACCTGGAAAATGAAGGGGAGCTAAAGCTGTGACGTAGATAGCATCCAGTTTACCGATGGGAACACCGAGACTCAGAGAGGCTATGTAACATGTCCAGGGCCACACAGCTGTCCGGCGTCCAGCCCAGCTCCGAGCCTTGCGGCCTGGCACTCCCGCTGCCCCCCACAGGGCGGCATCGGGCTGTGCAGACAAACCTAACACAGTCGGCACGCAGACGGTACCTTGCTTTCCTCAAGCAAGTCCATTCCCCGTCTTGTGCTCTGAGGGGATGTGGAAGCTTCGGGGTGAGACGGGCTGGTGCGTCTTCCGAGGTGCAGCGTGTTCAGCTTCTCAGAGTGAAGGTGAGCCGGGAGTAACCCAAACTTAGACTCTAAATTGCACAGGAAACCTCTGGGGGGTCCTCACCACCAGCACGGGCCCCCGACTCCAGATCTCCCAGGACCAGCCTTCGGGGGTGCAGCCGTGGGCGCTGGGGGCTTGTTACACACACCAGCCCGGAGTCTGTTGTCACAACGTTTATTTCGTTAATGAGACCGTGTATGTGCACGTGTCTGTGAGTGTGTGTGTGTGTGTGTGCACGCACATGCTACCAGAACAGCGGCCTTTGCTCAGGGTTTCCGCTGGGCCTTGGCCTCTGGGCCTCCCTCCACCCCCGGGCACCCTCCCCTGCAGTCGGGATGGGGGCCCCCTCCAGGCTCTGCACAGATGGACCCCTTCCTCTCAGCTTTCCTGGGCCTGGTAGCCTTGTGCTCCTCGGGGACCCTGGGCTGCACAACTGTTGTGCTGGGAGTGGCTGGTGGGAGGGGTGCAGGGCTCCTCCGTGGCCACGTCGGGGTGGGCTGCAGCTGCTGCCCCCGGGGGGGGGGGTGTGAGTGTGGGGAGGGGGAGGAGGGAGGCCAGAGGGGGCGGGGCTTGGGGACCAGGGAGTCCAGGAAGGAGGAGCAGCTGCTGACTTGTTTATCTGCTCAGCTGTTTGTGTCTGGGAGCCCGAGAGAGACAGAAGCAGCTGGGGGCGGAAAAAGCCACACGGCGAGGCCGGCGGTCCTTCTGCCTCTGCCACAGGTTCTGACACCGGAGCAAAACCACCAGAGAGAGATTGGAAGGGGGTCGCCCTCCCTCTCCCTACTCAGAAAGGCTTCTTTGGGGCCCATAGGCTCGTCTCTCTGTGCAAACACCGGCGATGCTGCCCGCGCCAGGTGCGGTGTCCGTGTGGGCACAGCGCCGTGGTGGGCGGTGCCCCTGCTCTGGGTTAGCACTGCCACAAACGCACATCGGTGTTCCTGGGCCTCTGCCTGCCGTGTCCCCTGTGTGAGCCGTAAGTCCTTGGGGGCCAAAGACGCTCCTGGGCTTGCCATCAGCTCGACCAAGCCCAAGACATTTGTCCCCTGTGGGAAGAGGAGAACTGCCCCAACCTCGCTCCGCTCTCCCCAGGGCCCTGCTGCTTGCCTCTTCGACTGCCCCAGACCCAGGCAGCCTCACCCACTGATGCCCTTTCCTGCGGGGTTAGGTCTCATTTGCCGCTACATTGTTAAGAGTCTGCAGCCTAATTCCCCCTGATGCTTTTTTTTTTTTAATAAATCTATTTATTTATTTTTGGCTGCGTTGGATCTTCATTGCTGCACGCGGGTTTTCTCTGGTTGTTTTCTCTGGATGACTGCCTGTTTTCCTGAACCCAGGTGCTCCCGCTGAAGCCCGGTTAAAACTTTTTGATCGTGAGGGAGCTCTGGAAGCTTCCCTCTTATGGGTCAACGGCTCCAAAGGGCAGAAGTGGCAGAATCGTCTCGAGCATTTCCTGTGATTTCTAGGGAACAAGGGCCCCTCCACCAGACTTCCTCCCTCCAGGCATCTTCCCTGAGCTCCACTTGATAAAAGTAAGGCCAGGGGCCTTGGGCATCAGATGGAGTTCCCTTCTATTTACCAAATGTTTCCTGAGCACTTACTCTGAGACTGACGTTGCTGGACCCAAAGGAATACAGACACGACCTAGTCCGGGGTGAGCTGGAAACCCCTGGAGGACACTTCTGTCCTGTGTCTCCCATCTCCCCGCAACCTCAGAGAACATGGCAAAAGAGATCATTACATTGACTGACGAATGCATTCAAAGGCGGTGGAGGAATTTCTTACTCATATTTAGGAAAACTGGATCAACTGTACTTCAATAAAATACTTTACTTTATCTTATCTTACCTGATTTAATTTTATCTTACCACGCCACATGGCTTATGGGATCTTAGTCCCCTGACCAGGGTTCACCCTGGGCCCTCAGCAGGGAGAGCTCGGAGTCCTAACCACTGGACCTCCAGGGAATTCCCAATAAAATAAAAGAAAAAGAAAACTGGCAACGAGAAACTTATTCAGGTGGAAGTGCATTTGCAATCCTAACAATAATCATACCAACTGTTGTCTACTAAGCACCTGCTGTATATCCCATGCACTTTGGCAGGCATTTACCTGTATTGCCTTATTGGTTTCTTTTATGAGAAAGGGGCTATTGGAATCTCCATTTTAATGAGGAGATGAGGAAGTGTATGCTCACATATCCAGTTTTTGGTGGAGCTGGGTCATCTCCCCCAGCATGACGGGGAACAGAGGTAACGGCACAGTCAGATGGAAACGCATCAGTCAACACTTGGTACACCTTGAACTTACACACTGGTTTGCATCAATTGTATCTCAATAAAGCTGGACAAAATGAATGGCACAGCAAGATGATCAGCAACGAGGCTGGGCCCAAGTTAAGACCGTTTACCAGAGTAGAAAGTCATTCCTGGCTGTACAGATAAAGATGAGGTTGGCATTTCCCAGGCCAGTGAACAGATTTAGCACAAGTTCCACAAACACCAGTGAACAACTTTATGGAACTTGACAAAATCAAAGCATGACTGTTATGGAGAAAGAGGTGGGCCCAAAACACAGACTGCAAGAGTGCATTTGGAGATGGTAAGCTCCTTGAGGAGGAGAATCACGCCCAGATTGTCTGTTTCCCCAAAACCCTATCACTGCCACAGGGGCTGCCTTTCTGTTCATTCCCAAGACACCTTGGTCGTCCAGCCCCAGAGCGAGTGCTCCCTGGTCTGGGGGGTAGGGGTTCCAGTCTGCGAGCTCATTCAAGCCTCAAGGAGTCCAGGCTGAAACGGCAAGAGAGGGCACCCGGTGGGCAAAACGGCACCAACAGCGGCCCCAGCTTCAGGTCATCATCCGTCGGTCATCTTCACTCAGATTGTAAACTTTTCATCCTGAAAAGGCTTTCCCCCCCCATTTTTATTACATTTGAAACCCATACAGAAAAGTAGAAATAACAGTACAATGAGTATTCATAGATCCCCCACCTAGATTCAACAATGGTTGACATGTTGTCGTATTTGCTCGCTATATCTACCCACCTGTTAGCTACCTATTGACCTACCTACCTATTATCTGTATACCTCTGAACCCCTTTAAATTACAAACATGGTGAATTTTCTCCTTCAAATACATCCCCAGAAAGTAAGGATAGTCACCTGTATAATCACAATACCATCCTCACACCTAACAAAATAATGATTTCAATCTAATAACAAGGCTATATTCAAATTTCCCCACTTGCCCCAAATATTCTTTGAAGCTGGTTTCTTGACATCGAGAATCAGGCATTGCGTTTTGTTATCATTTCCCTCAAATCTGTTTGAATCCAGAACAATCGTGTCTCCTTTCACTGTGTCTTTGACTCTTGAAGAGACAGGTAAGTCACCTTGTATAATATCCCATGTTGTGTGTGGGTAGGGGGGTGGGATGAATTGGGAGGTAACACAGGGAACTCTACTCAGTGCTCTGTGGTGACCTAAATGGGAAGGAAATCCAGAAAAGAAGGGATATACGTATATGCAGAGCTGTTTCCCTTTGCTGCACAGCAGAAACTAACACAACATTGTAAAGCAACTGTACTTCAATAAAAATGAATTTAAAAAGGCCACACTGTGAATCTAATTATGTCCCCATTGTGCTATTTCACTTGTCCCTTTATCCGTATATTTTTAAACTGAAAGTTAGACCTCAGAGGCCTGATTAGATTCTGATGAAAGCTTCTTGGCAAGAGCACGTCCTAGGTGCTGCCTCTGGTTCTGTTACTAACGGGGGTGTCATGGGGGGTGTCTCCAGGGAGGGGGGTGGACAGGCAAGAAGGAGGCGGACGTGGGCTGGGAGCAGCCTGGCCTCCCCTCGGCAGGCCCTACGATAAGTCTCAGCACGTGTGCGTGGGCAGAAGGCTCTTCCTCGACCAACTGGGGGCCTAAGAGGAGCTCAAGCTTAGGGCTCTGGTGCAAAGGTCCCGTCGCCAGAAGGTAGCGGTCCAGAGAGCCCTGAGCTCCGGCCCAAGGCCCCTCCGGGGAGCTCGTCGGGGTCAGGGTGCAGTGGCGCAAGGAAGAAGGGCTCAAGCAGAGACAGGCAGACCCAGCCCTGCAGGGTCTCAGCTCTTTGGTCTTGGGCAACTCACTCAAACTCCTTGAGCCTTGGTTTCCCTGTCCGTGAAACGGACGCCATAATCATCCTCCTTCACAGAGGAGTTTCAGGGATTCGCACCGATGGACAGAGACCCTAGCACACGGGGGTGCCCAGCAGATGGGAGCTCGTGTGTGGGGAGGGCTGTGTGCACAGCAGAGGGCCGGGGCCGGCGCGAGGGGCTGCCCCTCCCCCACGTGTCGGGGGAGGTGAGGCTTGGAGCAGCTGGAGGCTCCCCGGCATAAGCGACTCTTAATTCTCTAATTAGGAGAAGCCGGTGGGCGGAGGCTGGCGGCGCACAAAGCCGTGTCACACGTCCTCAGGGCCTACGGCCCTGTACGCCTGTGAGTTGCTGGCGGGGCGACACCTGCTGTTCCGTGCGTGTGCTGTTTGAGTCCTTGGTGAACCCCTCGGCCCTCTGTCATCCAGGTTTTCGGGCATATCACTTACACACTAACTCTGGAGTTGAGGGAAAATTCATCTCTTGAGATCTCAAGACAAATAAACATTCAAACATAAAATGGTTGAGTGTAGCTTTATACATGAGAAACCCACCCCAAAATACGGGCAATGAATAGAGCACTGGAGGTGCTGGAGGGGACTGGAGGTGTCCCGCTGTCGGTCACACACTTGGGATGAGAATGTTACACTCCAGCCGGGATGATTTTGGTCTCACATAACAGAATGCGTAAGTAGGCGTGGCCTAAACAATGGGGCGTCTAATCTCACGACAAGAAGTGCAGAAGGAGGCATCTGGATGGGCGGGCAGCTCAACACCCTCAGGGCTCTGTCCCAGCTTCCCTGTGGCTCTCATGACCCCAAGGTGGCTGCCGCAGCGCCCAGTGTTACACACCATTGTGACAATAAGCAAAGATGGCCGAGGGGGGAAGGGTCTGCTCCCAGAGCCCCAGCCAGAGTCAATGTCCCCCCACCAGAGCAGGCCACACGCCTGCTCCAAGCCCATCACTGTCCAAGAAGATGCGTGGCCCCGGCGCGGCTCCGACCAATCGCGTTTCACCCTTCAGAGCTCGGCCCACCTCCCCTGAAAGTATTACATCCTGAACAGAACAAAAGGAGCAAAGCAGGAGTTGGTGGACAGCCAGCAAGGTCTACGGTGGTAACTAAGGAGAGTCATCCTCTGAGCCTCTGTCACGAGGTCCCTGGGGAGAGAAGCAAGCTTTAACAAAGGCCCCCTGTGTGCAGACAGCGAACCCCAAAGGGAGCAGAGACGGGGCAAACCCTAGCCGTGAAGCGGCTTCGCTTTCGGAGAAGGTCGCCCAAGTCAGAAGGTCAGCTCCTCGTTGGTGAAAAGCAGGGACTGCTTCTGTGACAACACACAGGCCACGACGGCTGTGCCGTCTGCCGTGAGGATGAAGCCAGGTGTTGGGCTGTGGGCCGGGACCCTCCTGGGCCCCTCACTGCTTTCCTGAGGAACTGGGGGAACAGGCTTGTCTGAGAGAGGCAGCTGGTTTTGCCGTGTATGAAGGAGGGTCCGGGTTTGCCCAATCTTCTGATCATTCCAGAGAAGTCAAAATTTAAAAATGTTATATGAAATGGTCTCATTTAAAAAAACTAGCAAATTTAGAAAGTATATATTTAAAATACGGTGGACCCAGTACATCTGTGGGTCAGATTTGGACCTGCAGGTAGACGGGCTTGGGGAATGTTGCTGGGGTGACGGAGGTGCTCTCAAATGTTTATGGTGATTACTGCACAACCTGACTTTTAAATTTACTAAAAAATCATTGAACTGTACACTTGAAATGGATGAATTATACGTCAGTATGCCTCCATAAAGTATGACGAAAATGTGGCCTGCAGACTGTAGGTCTGCTGCCTGTGGACTGGAATATTCTTCCCAAGGCCTCTCCTGTCCTGGTCTTGGGCTTGCACCCACCTGCCTTGGGCGCTCTTGACAGTGGGTCAGGACGGCCTTCCCTGGTTGCTCAGGTCGATGTTGCTGGAGACCACCAGCTCCTCAGAGCTGACGCCCATCGATGGGGGGCGGCAGGACAGCATAGTGGTTACCTCACCTGGGTTCACTTCCCCTTTTTTCGACCCACGCTGTACGGCATCCGGCACAATGAAACCCGCGGGGGATTATATGGTTATCACTGGGCGGTCTCGCCACCAAGGGCGCCTGAGCAGTGGGGGCCCCTTCCTCCGCCCGCTGTTGGGTGGGAACTCCATCACTAAGCTCCGGGGCGCCGGAGGAAGGGGTGTCCCCCGCACCCCAGGGGTCCACGGGGCGCCGAGGGAGGGCATGAGCTGAAGTCGCGGTTCCTGGGAAGCTCAGATTTGGGCTCCTTTTCCTTAGAAACTCAAGGAGGGTTGATGGACATCCTCTGTTCCTGTTGAAGCCGGATTCCTGCTGAAACAGGGCTTCTGCGGAGCTGCGGGTGCCCCTGGAGCCCCAGTCAGAGACCCAGGGGACCTTACACGCGGAGGCTGTGACCTCACCGCCTCGCCCCTGGCCGCCGGCAGAGGGCACGGCCCTCGGGATTGCCAGGCCCGGGACGCCCGCGCCCCCCGTCCCCGGTCTGACATGGCCCTGCTGATCTCCGCTCCACCCAGCAGCCCGGCCCCTACGAGGGCCCTGGGAGCCCCACTTAACGTGCTCAGCAAAGGTGAATTCTAATTTGCTTGCTTCAGGCGGGTCTTAAAGATATTCCCGAGGCATCACCTGAAATGGAAGCACCTTGGCCACCTCCAGGGCCAGGCCGCTGCCCTAGACTCACGGGAGCAGAGAGGGAGGCCCCACCCCGGGGCGAGGGGCCCACCGCAAACCCGGGAGCCCAGGAGGGGTCGCGTGCCTGTGGTGAACACGGGGGCCTTCCGGAGGGCAGTGTGGAGTGGGGCACACGGAGCTGAGGGGAGCCGGGGGCGCCAGGCCAGGCCGGATCCCTGGACCTGAAAACGCAGCGCCGAGAGAAGTGGGTCAGACCATCCGCCTGGTCCTCAGCTCCGCACGTTCTCATCCTGTCTCTCTGATTCCATCTGTCCTTCCCTAATTCTACAGGCTCCTCCTTCCCCTCTGCCCACATCCTGTTGCCCGAGGCCAGGGCGGCCAGGAAGGAGCCCCTAAGCGAGCTGGCTTTACCACCGGCTGTCGGGCTCCCGGGGGCTAGGCTGCGGTGGGCAGCAGGGGTGAGCTCAGGGGTGCCTGCAGACTGCGGGGGGAGGTTTTCTTACCCACCCTCGGCGGTGGAACGTGTCAGTTCACACCTGGTGTGTCGGGTAGGGGGCCTTAGGGAGCAGAGCAAACCCCACGGTCGTCTGGAGGTTTTAGAAAGTTGAAACGAAACTCTGAGAGCTTGAGCGTCCGCGTGACTGAGGCTTTCTGACTGGCTTTCACTGTTTCGGACAGAAAGATCTGTAGCAGGAGCAGGGGCTCAAGACCCCTGGGTACTTGAGCCCCAGCCTCGTGGCCCCTCGTCCTTCTGAAATCCAGCTGCAATAGAAGCAGCTGCACAGGGCCTGCAGGCTCCTGCTGTCTCGTAGGGCTTTGTCCAGCCCCCCAGCAAGAATTACGAGCTCCCTCAGGCCTGGGGTCCAGGGTGTCTGACCCTCCACTGCCAGGAACCTTTTCCTGCTCAGACCAGCCGCCTCTGCCCTGCTGCGGGGCCCTGGCTTCACCACGTGGAGGGGGGCCCTTTTCTGTTAACAGAGGACAAGACAGCCCTTCCCAAAAGCCTCGGGGGTGCTTCACTCCACACTCGATTGACACACCTCTGCCTTCTCGTCCCAGTCACCTCCTTCAGCTAGTGAAACGGTTTGGTGTTAGAACTCCAGACAGTGTTATAGGCTGAATCGTGTCCCCAGATTCGTAGGTTGAAGCTCTAACCCCAGGACCTGAGAATGAGACTGTACTTGGAGACTTTACAGAGGGGATTAAGGGTAAATGAGGCTGTCAGGGTGGGTCCTGATCCAATCTGACTGGTGCCCTTACAAGAAGAGGAAATTTGGACACACAGAGAGGCCAGAGGCCATGTGAGGACACAGCAACAAGGCCGTCTCCACGCCGAGGAGGGAGGCCTCAGAAGGAACCAAGCTGCGGACACGCTGATCTTGGACTCTGAGCCTCCAGAACTGGGAGAGAACACATTTGTGTTGTTTCAGCCCCTGTGTGTGGCATCCCTTATGGCAGTGCCAGCAAGCTCGTACAGAGCGAGAAGCTGAGGCCCAGGAGCAAGTGTCTCCTACCACAGATTCAGCGGCCCAGCTTCTGGAAATGCCCTGTGGGCGTCGTGTGCCCACCGGTGCAGTTCCCTGAGGGGGCTGTAGTCCAGCTGTGCCTTGGGTTTACTCCTTCTCATGCTCCCTGCAGACAGAAAAAGGGTGTGTGTCTCAATCAGGAGCCCACCCCCACCCCGTCCGGGCCTCCCACGCCCCTCCCACTCCATCATGCTCTGCCCCCAGATCACACCAAAGTGCCACTGAGTGTCACCTCACGACGTGCGGAGGTGCAAGGCCCACTCTGCACTGTGGCTGAGGGGGCTCCTAGGAACGCCCTCCCAGGGCCCAGGTCTCCGGACAGGTGGACGGCACCAGGCAGCCACCCACGTCGTCTAGCTAAGCTGTCACCACCCTCAGCCAGGCCAGCTGCTGGACACCAGCCAGGAAGCTGTGCCACGGAGACGGGGGGCGGGCCACGGAGACGGGGGCGGGCCACGGAGACGGGGGGCAGGCCACGGAGACGTGAGTCTGAACAATTCCTGGGGAAAGACAGGGAGACACAACCAGGAGAGACCAAAAGGCAACTAACAACAGAGGCTGGTCAGGCCATTTGGGCAGGCGTCTGTTTGTTTATGAGACCAGCAGAGGCCTGGGCCGTGGGCCCTGGGTGCGCAGGCTCCCCCATTTAACCCCAGAGCGCTGTCCCGTGTGTCTGTGACTGTTCTTCGTTTCCTCCTCCAGGCACCTGGGAAGGCCGTTTGCGCACGTGAGTTCCTACTTCCCAGGGTCAGCTGTGAGTCACACTTGCCCAACTTTGCCCACCCCCATAGGATCTGGACGGAGCACAAAAGTCTGCCCCCATGCCCCGTCCTTCGCACCCAATCCCATGCCATCCTGTCGCTAATCACAGCCACCAGCTTCGCTGGCATGCTCCCAGGGGTGCTTTTTGTAAACAGTCACGAGTATATACTGTTCTTTCTTCTTCCTTTCTTATATTGGGGTGGCCCAGTACATACCTCTGCACCCTGTTTTTTCTTTTAACTTGAATGAAGTTTGCACAGAGAAAGGTCTTCCTGTCTCGGTAAAGCACAGCCTACCATTCACCTGTCTCTGTTGATGACCTGCTGGGTCTTTTCCAATATTCGGCCGCGTGACCATGGCCATCAGTGACCAGCTTCACATGGTGTCACTTCCTGCCTGTGGCCACTGCGTCCTTTCCAGGTGTAACGTCCCTAAGGCTATTGACCAGCGGGCTCAGTGACAGTCTCTTCCAGGAACGGAGGCTTCAGCTGGAATTTGTGAAGCTGAGTCATGGCTGGACCGGGACATGGTCTCAACGTCCCCGAAAGCGTTCTTGGCTTTTCTACAGGACCTCGACCTCCTGCCCAGCCCCGGGCCCGCCAGGCCGCGCACCCTGTGGTGGTGTGAGCCTGGTCCCCAGCCCCAGAAGGAAACCCCAGCTCAGTCGCAGTCCCAACTGTCCCCTGGCCCGGGGATGTCCCTGCTCTCACCCTAAGGGTCACTTCCTCACACTGCTTCTGCCCAGTCCCCCCTCTTCTCGCGCTCCCTCCGGGTTTTCTTCAGCTGTCCGGAGAGGGCGCACACGCGATTCCTCGGCACCTAAAGTGGCCCACTCAGCCCCCAGCAGGGAGCCCACATTGGCCTCTGGTCTAAGGCCCTTCCTGCTCACCCCACCTGGCCCTCGGGCATTGGCCTCATTACACAGAAAGACCCAAGTCCCTTGCAGGCTCCAGGCTCTGCCCCTTCCTCCAGACCCTCTGGTGACACAACTCTACTGTCACCACTGGGGACGCCCAGGGTCGGGGGGCACCGCGCTTCACGCAGAAGGTGTCCTCGGGGAGGCCGAGGGCTGCTCCCAGCCGGTGCGGGGCAGGGACGACGACAGGGCCGGGCCCCCGGGACGAGCAATCCCATCTCAGCTCCACGGACTGAGCGCCTGCGGCCCTAGCGCCTGGGCAGGGCCACGTCCAGTCTCGGGCCACGCTCCCTCTATTCCACCTCCATCCTTCCCTCCCTTCCTCACTCTCCGTCCAGGCCCTCCGCGCGCATCCCCACCTGGGTGGATGCTTCTCCTCCCTCTGCCACCTCTGCCCACCCCCCCAGGTCTCATTTAAAACGTCACTTCCGGGGGCTTCCCTGGTGGCGCAGTGGTTGAGAGCCTGCCTGCCGATGCAGGGGACGCGGGTTCGTGCCCCGGTCCGGGAAGATCCCACATGCCGCGGAGCGGCTGGGCCGTGAGCCACGGCCGATGAGCCTGCGCATCCGGAGCCTGTGCTCCGCGACGGGAGAGGCCACAACAGTGAGAGGCCCGCGTACCGCAAAAAAAAAAAAAAAAAAAAAAAAAAAAGTCACTTCCGGTAGACACTGCCTTGCTCCCCCGCCCTGGGTTGGGTCTCCCCCCGCCCCCCGACACTGTCCCATCTCTCCAGACCCTAAATGCGTCCACGCCTGTGTCTCCCTACGGATGGCAAACTTCCTGAGGGCAGGACCGCCCCCAGCACAGAGCTGGGCACCGAGCAGATCTTGGTAAGAGTTTGGTGAGTGAACGGATGAGCAGAAGGAAATCAGAGGCAAAGGATCAGTCGTCGCTTTGTCAGCGAGCGCTCAGGCGGCCGGACGCTGGGAACCTCAAAACAAATCCCACACATCGAGCACATCCGTTTACCAAGGAGGGGATGTGGGCAGGAGTCTGTGGCGGGGAGGGCGCCCGCGGTGCCCCCGCTTGATTTCAGTTCCCGTACTCGGTCGAGCTAGCAATTCTGGGCCCGTTTCTGTCCCAGAAGACCCCGGGTTTTCTGGTGGAATAAAAGTCCTCCTTGTCACCCTGAGTCACTGACCCCCAGGAATCCGGACCTCGGTCAACACCCTGGCTTCCCCCGGGAAATTTTTGTCACCTCTCCTGGGCTCTTGCGTCCCCTTTCGGTCTTTTACTTGTTGTTGTTGTTTTAATAAAACGCTGGCCCACCCAGTCAGTCCCTTCCCTCCAGCCCTCAGCTCATCACCGTGACAATAACTGCACTTAAAGATTCATTATTTTCATTTGCATTTAAAAGGTAATCCTTGTGGCCTCAGGACAATCTGTTTCTGGTATTCCAACCTTAAAAATATTTAAGACCCCTGCATTTGCATTTTAACACAGACCTCGCCAGGTTCCGTGTTGGGGGGTAGAGTCACCCCAAATCTCTCCATTTGCGTTGGGGGAAAAGAAGCGTTGCCCGGGCGCTGGCTCTGGCATACCTATGGAGCAATTCCAGGTGCTAATGCAGCTGCGGCCGGGCGGGGCACGCAGGCCGCACAAGCCCCACGCCCTGATCCGGAGCCCACCTAGTCCCCAGGCTGACCGAGAGGCTGGCCGACATTCCGGGCTCTTTGGTAGGTCTGGGAAGTAAGGCATCCTTGTGGATTTGTCCTAAGCCCTGTTTGCGTTTTGTTTTGAGACAGAGACAGCCATGTTCCCCTTCTCTGCCCTCCTGCACTTGAACCGGCCTCGAGCAATCTCGTCTCAGCTGGGAACTTCCCCTGTGCCACTGCCCAACAGATGGTTTTCCTGCTGCAGACCTCAGGTTCTGTCTTTGAAGCTTTGGGGCGGAGTCAGGAGCGGGTGTCGGTGTCAGGACAAGAGGCCCCGCACACAGCGTGGGCCAGCCAGGCCTGGCCGATGCCTCCGCTTAGGGGGAGCTGCAGAGGAGCTCCTCTGGGAGCAAAGGAGCCGGCACTGCTCTCTGAGTGCAGGTCCCCTCGGCAGCACCGTGTCCCCAAGGCCGGGGTGAAAGCGCCGGGTCTGGAGATGCGGGGGGAGGATGGAGCGATGGGGGCGGACTCCCATCCTCTCCCCACTGCTGTCACTTCTTTCTGCTTCAACAACCACCAGGCGCCTTTTAAATAGGCCTTGAAGTCAACGTTTCTGCTGGATGGCCTGACTCCCCACTGACCTCCAGCCCGGGACCACCGCCTGGACTTGAAGTCTGGGGCCCAGGGCCCCAGGGCTGCGCAGGCCCCTCCTCTGACGCCCAATCTCACTTCCTTTACGAGGAGCCGCCAGCTCCCCTCCCTGAGTCCCCAAGAATTTGAGCCTTTTTAATCTGTGCCCATAATGCCATGAGCTACTATTTAACTTTTCCACGTGGACCCATCTTCCGAAATGCAGTGGTTCTCAGCCTTGGCTGTGCTAGAGAACCCCCAGCAAAGCTTAAAAAAAAATACCTGCACCCAAGTCCCAAGGCCGGGGGAGCAGATTTAAGTGGTCTGGGGTGGGGCTTAGAGGACCCCACGTGCTGTCAAGGCTCTGAACCGGAAGGCAGGGCTGGCCTCAGCAGGGCTGTCTGAGGTCTGTATGGACGGGAGGGCTGGACACGTCCGGGAAGGAGGAGGTGAGGCCCGGCCGCTCCGTGGAATAATGAGGGAGCCTAAGAGGTGTGTGATGCGCTCGTGGCCTCCTGGTGAGTAGGTAGTCCTTGCCCAGAGCCTCCGCCCCGCTGGTCATCCTTCCGGTGCTTTGCTGTGTCCACACACCTGCGGGCTCCCCAAGGGGCTTCAGCGAAGGGCAGGAGGACGGTACCTCCAGGCTCAGCCGCTTGCTGCGTGACCTGTACAGAGTTTATGAACGTCTCTGAATTCCAGGTTTCTCATCTGTCAAACAGGGTGAAAGGCGGCTCGCCCACCTCCTAAAGCCACCGTGCGGACTACAGAGCGAGGGCTACAGAACACAGTTCGCCTCGCAAGCCGAGCTCACGGTAAAGGCTACCGCAGCTGTTTCCACCTGGTCCCGCCTCTTGGAGGCTGCAGAACGGACCACCTGGGCTGGGTGTGGAGCCCTGAGGCCTCTGTTGCAGCATCTTAGACAACAGGGGCAACAACAGGTCTTGCGCATGTTGGCGGCCTTTGTGGGTAAAGGGCAGCGCGCAGAGGGCTCCCCTGCCCCCTCCTCCCGCCCTAGGTCTCCTCTGTCCGGGCTCAGACTCTCCCTTGACCCTCCTGAAGAGTCAGAGACTGGGAGGCTGTGGACGGAGCTTGGGAATCAAAGAGGAGGTAGGGACAGAGGATGGGGCGAGGAGATGCACTTCAGGGATAGAAGACCTGGTGAAGTCAGCGAAACAAAGCCCGTCAGCGCAGGGCCTGAGTCTCCCGGAAGAGCTGAGGAAACCCCACGCTTCCTTCACCCACTCACCGCTGGACAGGTGTCGACGGGGGTTCAGTGCGAGGGGCACAGGGCTCTGTGGCCGGTCTCTGCCCATAAAGGAGATGCATCCTTCTTGCAGACAAAGCCCCGGGACGTTTCAATGTAGTGAGTGAGCCCTAAAACAGCACCGGAGGGGCCCCTGACCTGGTCTCTGTCCTGGGGCGGGAGTCATGACCTCTGAGAGTAAAAGGAGCCCTCGCTGAGATAAGAAAGTGGGAGTTGGCCTGAAGGGGAGGGGAAACCTCTCAGGCCCAGGGAATGTGCGCCAAGGTCTGAGGTCGGGCGAGCCTGGCTCGACAGGGGCACAGCCTGGAATTCAGGAAGTCTCTCTGGAGACCGGGGGTGACTGGTAAGGCTGGTGAGGCCCCACGAGGACTTCGGAGGGTTTTTAGAAGAAAAGTGACGGGATCTGCTTTGCTTCATGAAAGTCTCTCCCCCAGAGAGGAGAAAATGCTGGAAGAGCTTCACGGGCCAAAGTGGAATCCTCGGTGAGAGGTGCTCAGCCAGGGAGGCCTCGGCGTCCAGGGAGCTGCCCTTTCCCTCTCCCGCTGCTGGGGGACACCCAGGGGAGCGGCGGATCCCCGACGCCCTGTCGGCAGACGGTGATGGGTCCTCCACCCCCGGGAGGCTCAGGGCCCCACGTCTGCAGAGACCACGCCACCCAAAATGTGCACCGTCTCACCAGAGGCCGCTTCTTGTCTTTGGACTCGGAACCCACACTGAAGGTGGCATGATTGCTGATGAACCCCTGTACCAGCCAGAGCGAGGGACCACAGGGCAGCCTTGCAGGTAGGACAGGTGTAATGAGGGAAAAGCTCCCCCCAGCAAAGAAAATAGGAAAAGAAAAATAAGACTGGAACAAAAACATTACAGAGAGCGTAAAGGTCAAACGTGGGGCTTGCCAAGAGTGAGCCGGCACCTGCGGGCAGGAGGACAGGCCGAGGGACACTCAGTGTTCACGGAAGGTGGATGGGAGCGGGATCCAGCCCCGGTCCTCAGGCTGGTGCCCGCAGGGGCAGGTTGCTGTTCACACCCGCTGCTGTGCAGCTGTCTGTCAAACCGCTGTCGGGATCTTGGGGCTTTGATTTTCTAGGCTGAGGGCATGAGCTGGTTACTGATGTCTGGGAGACAAACAGGGGAAAAGCTCGGAAGACTCAGAGCTCAACATGCAAAATGTCAACAATGCCCTCACTTGTAGTGGGGAACCCCCATCCTCAACGAGGCCAGAATCCGCTGCCTTCTCCGAAAGCAAACCTGTAGTGATCTGCGGGACGGAGAGCGAGCGGGAAGGATGTCCATGGCTCTCGATTCTTCGGTTTGTTTTTGTTTTTAAACGGTCCAGCCTGCCCGGCTGCTTTTCTCTGAAAAGCTTGGGATCCTTCCCGCGTTCCTCCTGTCTGGAACCCACCTCCACTCCCGCTCTCAGCAGCGAGGTCGTTAGCCCTCCTCACTGCTGGTTGAAGATTCCGCCTTTTTGAGACTTCCAAATTATTAGCCCTTGTTCCAAAAATATTTTGCTCTTTTCTCCACTCCTGTTTTCTTCATCCTTGTGGATCTATGCTTTCAAAAACAAAACACCTCTTCTGCTGTCATTTAATGGGGTTTTGAGGGGAGCTGAGGTTAATTCCTGGGCTCAGTCTGCCTTCGTTACTGGGAATCAGTCCGTGCAGTCAGGAAGGTGCCCAGCTTGGAGGACTCTCCAGGCTCTCGCTGGGGACCCACATGCCTTGTAGTTTTGGTCATCTGGTCCCTCAGTCCACAGCCAACAAGAAGGGACACTTCAGAGGGGAGAGTTTAGAGAAAAGACCCTCCAGAAGGAGCAGGTGGGAGAGTTACCTGGTGGTGGTAGGATTCAGCACTTTCACTGCCCTGGCCTGGGTTCAGTCCTTGGTCAAGGAACTGAGATTCTGCAAGCCGTGTGACACAGCCAAAAAAAAAAGAAAAAAGGAGCAGGTTGACTGCATGGGGAGGGACAGAGAGTCATATTGATATAAAGCGTGTGTAGGGACAGAGCCACTGAGAACAGAGCTGAGCGTGGACACACCGCGGTGTGATGGCCCAGCAGCTACCCGAGGATAAAATAAAGGCTCCTGAGCGTGACCCTGACACGGCGTAAAAGGTCAAATTACGTTCGGTACATTCTACAAAGCCAGAAAAAAACATACTTTAGAAAGACTTGTGCAAGGAACATTACTTCCCCTGCATAACTGCATAGTTCCTTGACAGTTTTAAAAATATTTCCACCTGTGTCGTTTCACAAACACACAAACTGATTTGGGAAAAGGCTTAGTGGGAGGCACCTGTCACTCCCCCCTCTTTGCAGATAAAGTCGTTAAGGCTGAGGAATGTTCAGATTTTCTTCAATGCCACACAGCAGTTCTGTGGAAGCACTGACTTTTCTGCTTCCTAAGAATACTTTAGTTGTTAAAAACACAAGCTCCTGTATCTGGAAAATTCGTCTTATGCCTGGTCTTTTCTGTCTGATGTCCCACCTGTGCTGGGGAAGCTGCCCTGACGCCTGCAGACCTGCGGCCTTGCTGCCAGGGATGCGACAGGTGACCCTGCCTGGGCCATGTCCGTGTGACTGGGCAGGTTACCCAGTCTCCAGGTGCTCTGTGTGCTCACCCACCTGTCAAGGGGCCTGCAAGGATTCAGTGAGTGAATATATATAATTCTCAATAAGTTTTACCTATTATTATATCCATTTTCTTAACTCTGGTGGTCAGAGACCTTATTATCATCTATAAAAATGATATATCCATCACATTCAAACCTCAGCCTATATACTGCTGTGGGTTGAATATAGCAGCAGCATATAACTCACTGTACAGGGAAAAAGAAGTTTTTTTTTTTTAGAGGCATCTTTTTTTTTAAAAAAATTAATTTATTTTTGGCTGTGTTGGGTCTTCGTTTCTGTGCGAGGGCTTTCTCTAGTTGCAGCGAGCGGGGGCCACTCTTGATCGCAGTGCGCGGGCCTCTCACCATCACAGCCTCACGTTGCAGAGCACAGGCTCCAGACGCGCAGGCTCAGTAGTTGTGGCGCACGGGCCAAGTTGCTCCACGGCATGTGGGATCCTCCCGGACCAGGGCTCGAACCCGTGCCCCCTGCATTGGCAGGCGGACTCACAACCACTGCGCCACCAGGGAAGCCCCCAGACGCCACCTCTTGCTCTCTTCCACCTCCTGCTGCCTCTCTTCCCCAGTAAAGGAAAAAAAATCCAAAGTGACTATAGCTCCCTTTAAGGAGAAACCTATTACAGGGAGAAATGAACCATCCTTGGTGCTTACGTGCACACCCTGGACCCGAGCAGAACTCAGAGCCTTGGTTAAGGAATTTCCTGATCCGAGTCAGGATTCATTGGGATTTGTTAGGGAATCTGATTTAACCATCCGGACCTATGAGCCCGGGTTTTCAGACCTATATCAATAAATACAGCTGTTACTTTCTGAAAGCAAAGCAAGGGAATGGATAAAGAAAGCAGAATGGAAACACCCCTTAATGGATTTTGAACCACAGGCTCTCACTGAATGCAAGGAATTAGCTCAGAAATTACTCGAAATGATCCCATAGCTTTTTCCCAAAAACGGTAGATGTGACAGAGATTCGACAGTGCAAGCAAAGATCGGATGAATCCTTCTGGGCTATCATGAAAGGGTTAAGAAAGCTTCTAAGCCCTATTCCAGCGTGACGCCGGAATCATTCTCTAACCACGAAAATGACGCTTTGCTTAACTCTGCCTTTTCAGAAGGCTTAGATGAGGACTTGGCTACCCTAGTCAAAAGATGCAATCTAGGCTGGTCCACGTTATATACAAACACCCTTGCTATGTTGACTGACCAACGTTTCAAGACCATGAAAAAGAAAGAGAAGGGGCTATTTACAAAAATTATGAACCTTCAATTGCGCCAGTTAAGTACACAATGCTTGTGGAAGTTTAACCAACCCCCATTTAATTCTCTCTCAGTAGAGAAAGCTAGCTTGAAGAAGAACAAAAAACCTCTCTTCAGAATTCTGACCCTAAGGGAGTAAGTCCTACGAGGTGAGCCTGATTTTCTTTCCCTGTGCCTCCCAGAGCTCTCAGGATCACTTATCTAGATCATCTCTAATTCCTGAGACTGAGGGGAAAAAAAGGACGGGGGAAAAATTCTTTTTAAATTTAACTTATTCCAACAGTTATTTACAACTAGTGAGTTTTATATTGTGATATCTGATTCATGACTAAATTTAGAAAATGAAGCTATGAGATCTCTTGCTGTGTCTGTCTATACGTTTATGTGTGCATTATTTTGTTTTTACCTTTGGGTAAGTGAGCTCTATAACTGGATTGAAGGAAATTAAGCACTTATATAAATTCTCAAAAAATACAGAAGGTAACTGGCCAGAATTAATTTCAGATTCACATGAACTGGGAAATATTCAGTACTAAATTAATACCTGGTATGAATGTTTGTTGGCCTAATTAATATAGACATGTCTTTAGACTCATCAAGTATAATACTTTTACTGTGCCTAGGTTTAATATAAGTTAGGTAAAATTTTGTTATATGTGTTGCAGATTTGTCAGCAAGGAAAGTAACCTGATGTGAAGAAACTTTTAAGGAAAGAACATGTAAATGAGATAAGAGCTTTTAGATAAACTCTATTAAGAATGATTATGCTTTAGGAATGCTTATCTAAAATAGGGTCTCCAGATTCTGGTAACTTGAAATTCTAGAGCTGCTGCTGGATTAAGTGATGGAAGCTTATCGAATAGCTCGGTCATTCCCAAATAAAACAAGATACCGGAACAGTAATTACTGAACATTGGCTTCCCCTTTCAGAGAAACTAAAGATTCTTAGGGCCGGTAATGAATACGTTCGGTGCCATCCTGAGATGTTCTCTATAAGAAGCAAGTGGTTTCTGAAATCGTCACTGGTATTTATGCTCACCAGTCTACAGAATGCTAGTGTAAAGGACGGCTCATAATTAATTACTTCTTAGTTTTCACAAGAAATTAAGGTTTTAAGAGCTGAGGGTTCTAATTTAAACATGTAATTAAAGCTACTGGAAATAATAAAGGAAACATTTCAGTCTACAGCAGGAAAATAGGATGTGTGTTGTCAGTAAAGAAGGTATAAGGAATGGAATTGCATTTTATTAGGAAAAGGAAGGAAGTCTGCTTAAAGAGCTGGTTACTTCTGGATGGAAAAAAATACAGTGATGGATACAGAAAATGATGAAACTTTTTTTTTTTTTTTTTTAAATGATGAAACTTTTGTGGAAAGTAGACCCCGAGAAAAGAATTTTGTGCAAAGTCAGGACTGACTAAGTTAAGTTAGAGTAAGTTTAATTCAGTAAATGAATTTTAAAAGTAAGCTGGGTGCAAAACCTGAATTTGGCTTTTCTCTCTGTTAAAAAGACAGGTTCTCTTAAAGTGTTGAACTGCCTCTGATAACAGGTTTTAAGTTCTTTACCTTTTAAGTGATCTGTTCTTTATTTGTCTTTGAAATCTTTCATTGTCACTTTGGTGAAGTGAATACCTATTGTTTCACAGTGACCTATGATCCTATCTGACTGAGTGTTCTAAACCCTTTTGATATTTTTTTTGACAAAACTTCCTAAATCAAATTCTAATGAAGTCCTTTTGACCTCTAGCTAACTTTGGGATGCTTCAAAGGGCCCCTGAAGTATCCCAAAGAGATATTAAACTAATTAGGTTCACGTGGTATGTTAAATTGCATGGGAAGTATTGTCAAATGAGTAATGAATCTTCTTAGGTTATACTGTATGGTAAATGTAATTAATATGGATATTCTAGAAATTATATGGAATTCCTCAAATTCTGATATGTCCTGGTAAAACATTATCAGTCATAATTCCTGTTATTATCTTAAAGTGTTGTGTGTCACAGCAGTAACCAAGTTACTTTGTTAATTGCATTGCATTGTAATCAGATTTTAAGCATGCTTTCTTTTTTTTTTTTTTTTTTTGCGGTACGCGGGCCTCTCACTGCTGTGGCCTCTCCCATTGCAGAGCACAGGCTGTGGACACGCAGGCTCAGCGGCCATGGCTCACAGACCCAGCCGCTCCGCGGCACGTGGGATCTTCCCGGACCGGGGCACGAACCCGTGTCCCCTGCATCGGCAGGCGGACTCTCAACCACTGCGCCACCAGGGAAGCCCCAAGCATGCTTTCTTTTTTAATTTTTTTGTTCTTGTAGTTGTGGCACACAGGCTTAGTTGCTCTGCGGCAGGTGGGATCTTCCCGGACCAGGGCTCAAACTCGTGGCCCCTGCATTGGCAGGCGGATTCTTAACCACTGTGCTACCGGGGGAGTCCCTTAAACAAGCCTTCTTAAGTCTTTTGTCATTATACACAGTTATGGTTTTATTCTGATGCCTTTGCAAAAATGCTTCCTCTTCAAGGAGATTTATAGAAAGGACTTCTGGATGAATACAAGTTTCTGACTTTCAGTTCCTAATGCTGAACTGGGTAAGAAATTAAAGAATTCTAATGAGAAACGTGATGGCTTCACAGACTGTTAACAAAAAGGATTAGTTATACAGGACTGAGTGAAGTGGTGAATATGGTCAGCATTTTTATGGTTTCCAACTGAAAAATTACTGGTTTAAATCTGTGTTTTCCAGGTATAAGGGAAACCTTCCCCTCAAACTCATTATGACTTACAGTAACTTGGTAAATTATACCTTTGTAAGCAGGATTGACACATTTATCTTTTCTCTCTATCTTATTCCTCCAGAGATTGGAAATTCGTAGGTTCCCAGCAGCTTTATCAGATAAATTAGGAATGCTACCTCACTAACAGGTACAGAAATCTCAAGGTATTTTGGTGACCTTGAAAAGGGAGGAAGTCACCCAGATCTGTTAGGCAAAATCTGTGATAAGCCCATGGTGTGATTTTCCTAGCCCTGATAGGTCTTTTAAACGTTCAGTCTGAGACTCCTTACAAAAGTTTCAGCAAAGCAAAAAACGTCTATATGATCAATTATAGTTATATAAATCATCAGGCCAAGTTTATTGAGACCAGACTTATTTTGCAACAAATTAGTCTTAATTTGGTTATATTTGGTAGAAGTGAGGGTAATTTTAGAGAAAAAAATATTGTTTCAATGAATATGAAATCCTAGTTTTGTTAGTGGAGGTCTGTATTTACTAAGACTCACTTCCGGATAGTTCCTTGCTGTTACATTATATTAATGTAAAGTTTAACTGAATTATTAAAAAGACTCTCTAGGGCTTCCCTGGTGGCGCAGTGGTTGGGAGTCCACCTGCCTATGCAGGGGATGCAGGTTCGTGCCCCGGTCTGGGAAGATCCCACATGCCGCCGAGCGAGCGGCTGGGCCCGTGAGCCATGGCCGCTGAGCCTGCGCGTCCGGAGCCTGTGCTCCGCAACGGGAGAGGCCACAACAGTGAGAGGCCCGCGTACCGCAAACAAACAAACAAACAAAACTCTCTAAGTTTGTTCCTGAAGCTTATCCCAGTAATCTATCTTTTGGTGAAGATCAGATGCCCCACGACCTGCAACCAGGAGATTATGCATACTGGAAAAGACATAATTTAAAGGAATATCTCCAACCTAGATGGAAGGACCCTTATCAGGTGCTCTTAACTAGCTCATGCACACTGAAACTGAAAGGAATTGACTCGGATTAATTCCCGCTTACAGAGGGCCCCTACGCTGGACTGGCCTATAGAGAGGACGGCTAACCTCAAAATCAGTGCTCAGAGGAGAGCTGCACTCACACCAGGACGAGAAGAAGATGACTTCAGAAGTAGACAGCTCACCCAAGATACTGGACCTGATCCGTAGAGTGTTTTCCCGACTTCTTGGACCTTTGCATATGAATCAAATGTTTTCCTATACGATGCTAGTTTTAAAAATCAATCCAGCTGTTGGGTTTGTGGCCAGTTACCTGTGTCTAGCGCTTCTGGGTTACCTTGGTGGATTTTTCTACTCCAAGGCTCTGATTGGATGGCCCTTAGGAAATTTATTCTAGCAGAAAGAAATTATAGTCCTGTTCAGGCCACTATTGGTATACTAGGTGGGATCCCCTCACCTAGCCGATTAATAATACCTGCTCCGACCCTGGCCATAGATAGGAATTTTCTTTTAGGGTCACTCAAGCTCCATCAGAACAATAAGGTAAGTCTCCATCAAAACCTTAACCTCCCGTTTACTAGAAGGAAACCTTCCGCAATTATGGGATGGATGTATGTGGTTAACAACGGGTTATACTCATTTAAGTTTAAAAGCTCCTTTATGCTGGGAACAATGAAATCATACTAAGCACGATCAGCCTAGGAACATTAGGACGTTAGGCCGGGTGCCTACACATTATTACCCTTAGAGACTGTGATTGGAATGGAACCGACTGGGTCAGACGACCAGAGATTCACTGGGTTGCACCTAATGGAGCTCAGTGGATTTGTGGTACTAAGTTATGGCCTCGGCTTCCACCAGGATGGATAGGAAGACGCACCCTGGGATTCCCTTGGACTCAAGGTCGTATACGTCACAATTTAGAGACGACCCCAGCTAATCTACCATTGGTACGAGTCCTATGGGTCAAGAGATCTGTATTCCACTGGTCTGACCATTTCGCAGCTATTTTTGCACCTTCAACAGGATTGGAGAATGTAATCGGCCATATTGAAGCCTTAGCAAATTCACTCCACGGGCTTTAAATGACTGTAACGAGGCTATTAGCCTCCTGAATTCTGAGGTCTCTGTGATGAGAAAAGCGGTGCTACAAAACCGCCTGGCCCTTGACATCCTTACAGCATCTCGGGAGGCACCTGTGCCATAATTCAAACTGAGTGCTGTGTTCTCATACCTGAGGAATCCTCTAGTATAACACGTTTAATGAACCATACGAAAAATCAGATTTCTGCCTTAAGTGACCCACTCCCTAGTCTCAACGACCTCTTCAAAAACTGGTTTGGCGTGGAAGCTCTTGGCTTAAATATTTACTTATAACTCTGTTAGTGTTATTAGCGATATTATTTGTATTTTACCTGTTTTACAAGATTATTGTTTCTTGTTTTACCAAATGTGTGACTGAGCCTCCAACAAAAATAATGATGACTAGGCGATTTGAATCAGCTGATCAAATATATAGTTCTGTATGCGGTCAATGATTGTAATAGTGTAACTCTAGATATGGGAAGATGCAATAAGAGGGAATTTTTTTTCCTGGACCGTAACAGACTAGTAAGACAGGTGGTCCAGGGACCTTTGGTTACTGTTAATAAGGCCTCCTCCAGTAATAGCACACTGAGTGGCTTATAGCGAAAGCTTCGCCAGGCCTGGGAATGAGCCCTCCTAGCACCATGGGACGAAATGGTCGTGAAAGGCCTCCCAAAGCATGGTCACATTTATGACCATGAGGGGCCTGCCAACTGCAAATCGGTACTTGCCATTGGCCCTTGCCATCTACCTCTACAAGGATTAAATCATGAGCTGCTGCAGCTTCTGACCTTCAACACCCCCTGATAGGAGTTCAGGGTGGAGAGCTGAAATGAGGCCCTCTGTGCTCTGGGAAGAACTGGCAGAGCAGGCCTTCAGAGAGTTAGAGATTTTCAGGAGAAGATTTTATGAGCCCAATTCTTGCATCTCCTCATATCTAGAAGAGCACTAAAATCCTTCATGGTGACGTCTGCTCCTCGAGACGAGCAGAAACCTTCTGCAAAAATATGTGCTGCGTTGTGTGTACTCCCCTCCCCCTTCACCGAAATCACATCTGTACTGACCTTCCCGCTGCCTCTTAGGAGCAGTTCCTCAGAGCTCTCCGAGATGCTGTCTCCCGGGCCACAGTCCTCATTTTGCCCCGAATAAAACTTAATTCACAGCTCTCACGTTGTGCTTTTTTTTTGAAGTTGGCAGGGGTCATGACCCACCTGTCCCTTCCGGCTTCATTCCGTGCAGGTGTAATTTTGTGGTGCCAGAGGGTGCTTTGGTTCCCTTTTCTGGAGATTCCGATTTGGACAGAAGCCCGATTCGGCTCCTGACGGTGGTCGTCAGGAACGTGTGGGACCAGCATCCTACTCCACGTTTTACGGTCCCTGCACTAGCACAGCTGTGGTTGGCATGGCCTCACCGCGCTGCCCCGCCGGAGCTGTCATCACAGGCCACGGCTTCTCTGCTGGACCGGGCCGCACCTGGAGGCTGAGCGACCTCAGAGGGGACCGTAGCTACAAAAGCCCGAGAGGTTGGCCTGGACAGCCGTCCTGGACCTGCTGCTCTGCACGCCTCTGCTCGGTCTCTGGGCTCTGACCCTGCTGTGCCTCCTTGTTTCTGACTCTGTGTCAGGTATGTGCACCTGGCCGGCCCCTCTGTTTCCGCCTAGCCCACCTGGGTCCCCTGCTCCCCCCGCCCAGGTAGATTCCGCAGCACAGCACCTGGACCCCACCCCGGCCAGTGCAGGCCCCAGAGCCAAGCTTTTGAGATGTGAAAATTAGCTCCTACTTTTAACTGAAGCTTTTAAAAAGACAAGGTTTCTCTTTAACTCTGATCTGGTATTTTTAAAATCTTCGGATGATTTCTGTTCAAGGTCGGTGGTCTGCCCTCTTACCTTCTGCTTTAATCAATGTTGTTATTGTTTATTTATTTATGTATGTATTTATTTTTGGCTGCATTTGTCTTCGTTGCTGCGTGCGGGCTTCTCACTGGTGGCTTCTCTTGTGGCGTAGCATGGGCTCCAGGCGTGCAGGCTTCAGTAGTTGTGGCTAGCAGGCTCTAGAGCACAGGCTCAGTAGTTGTGGCACACGGGCTTAGTTGCTCTGTGGCATGTGGGATCTTCCCGGACCAGGGATCAAACCCGTGTCCCTTGAATTGGCAGGTGGATTCTTAACCACTGCGCCACCAGGGAAGCCCAATGTTGTTTTTCTTTACTACTTGCTTTTTCCTTTTGATTCCTCTTACTTTTTTTTTTTTTTGGCCATGCCATGCTGCATGTAGGATCTTAGTTCCCTGACCAGGGATCGAACCTGTGCCCCCTGCAGTGGAAGCACGGAGTCCTAACCACTGGATCGCCAGGGAAGTCCCTGATTCCTCTGACTTTTAAAAACTAATCTTGAGGGCTTCCCTGGTGGCACAGTGGTTAAGAATCCGCCTGCCAATGCAGGGGACACAGGTTTGAGCCCTGGTCCGGGAAGATCCCACATGCTGCGGAGCAACTAAGCCCATGCGCCACAGCTACTGAGCCTGCGCTCTAGAGCCCATGAGCCACAACTACTGAAGCCCACACACCTAGAGCCTGTGCTCTGCAACAAGAGAAGCCACTGCAATGAGAAGCCCGCGCACCGCAACGAAGAGTAGCCCCCGCTCGCCGCAACTAGAGAAAGCCCGCACGCAGCAACGAAGACCCAACACAGCCAAAAATAAATAAAAAATTTAAAAATAGATATTAATCTTGAACTCTTGAAGAGGGAGTTCTTAATTCCTATTTATTTCATCTTTAGAATTTCTTCCTGCTTAGTAAGCGATGGCCTTTTTACTTCTCGGAGTGATGACAAGGGGCCCGGAGGTTCCAGCAGATTAGGAGCTGCTAAGTGGCTTTGTGGGTGATTTGGGGCAGAAGGCGTTGTAGGAGTGGGGCACGGCTGGGATGGGAGGGGTGCAGGGCAAGCATGTGGACCGTGTGTGTGACACAGGTCACTGGGGCAGCCTACCATGGTGTCGCCATTAGGTTGGCCTGGCGCTGAGTCACAAGAGTTACTCCAATGACAGTGATGTTCGTATTGCTGGGAACTTGCCGGGCACTGGGCCCTTTGCAGGCCTTCCCCACTGACCCGTGCAGCACCGTGTGCAGCCCTGCTTCTACGAGCTCCACTTTCAGCCCAGGAAACTGAAGTACAGAGCGTTTAAATGACACGGCTGGGGTCACACCGCTGTGCATGGCCAGGCTGGTATGAAGCTCGGCTGGATCAAAGCCTCTGGGCATCAGCGCTGTGTCCACCTGCCTTCCCTCCCGGAGGGGCTCCCCTTCCCGCCTCCCTCGGCCTCCCAGCCCTGCATCCTCCACTGTCCTTCCCCGACATCCCTGATCCTCCACTGTCCTTCCCCGACATCCCTGATTCGCCAGAAAACATCTGGCTTTTTTTTCTTTTTAGCCATGCCGTGCGGCTCGCAGGATCTTTGCTCCCTGACCAGGGATTGAACCCGGGCCCTCGGCAGTGCAAGGGCTGAGTCCTAACCACTGGCCCTCCGCGGAAGTCCCAAACATCTACCTTTTATTATACCTGCCTACTTGTTTACCTGCTGTCCAGTGGGCTGGCCCACACTTCACCCTGCGCTTTGAGGAGGGGAACACATCCCAGAGTTCGTGAGCGGGTCTGAGTGCCTCACAGGGGTCCGTGTGGTCCAGAGCTATGTTCCGGGTCATACAGGCACAGTGCACCGCGACTCACACCCCAGACGAATGAGCACAACCCACCTGCACACAGACTCGCGCACACACACAGACACACGTGTGCGTATAACCCCCAGAAACGCACACGCACACACGTGGATGCTCACACACACGTAGATACATGCGCACGCGGGCGGCCCTCCCTCCCTGGGCTGCAGGGAAGTGAAACCCCTTGGGGAAGTGAAACGGTCGGGAGCCTGGGCTTCCAACGGGCCACTGGGGGGACAGAGTCCACGGTCACGGTCGCTGAAGCTGCCCCGAGGTAACTGGGGTCTCCTGGGTGGGGTCCGGGGACCAAGGCGTGTAGGTGGCTGGTGGCACTGCTGACTCACCTGGGCGGGGGCCCTGCCCGCGGGGTGAGTCCTGGGAGTGGGGTGGGGGCAGGGCAGCCTGGCTGCACCACCTGCTGCAGCCCAGGGACGTGACTCAGGCTCACGGATGCACCGATCCTTTCTTCTGAGCCTGCAAACAAGCTATTTTTGTAGAGCTTTTATGCACCTTCTTTTTTTTTTTTTAGAAATTTATTTAGTTTTTATTTTATTTATTTTTGGCTGTGTTGGGTCTTCGTTGCTGCACACGGGCTTTTCTCTAGTTGCGGCGAGCAGGGGCTACTCTGTTGTGGTGCGCAGGCTTCTCATTACGGTGGCTTCTCTTGTTGTGGAGCACGGGCTCTAGGCACACGGGCTTCAGTAGTTGTGGCGCGCGGGCTCAGTAGTTGTGGCTCACGGGCTCTAGAGCGCAGGCTCAGTAGTTGTGGTGCACGGGCTTAATTGCTCCGCGGCATGTGGGATCTTCAGGGACCAGGGCTAGAACCCATGTCCCCTGCGTTGGCAGGCGGACCCTTAACTCCTGTGCCACCAGGGAAGCCCCTACGCGCCTTCTTCTAAAAGGGAGGGAGGACACGAAGTGGCCGTGTGGACGGGATGACCCCTCCTCCTGCGCGGCCGGCTGCTCCTGACCTGCGCTGGACACACTTCGGTCTGGCCGGTGGGGAGGAACCCCCAGGTGCTGGGCACACAGATGCTCTGGGATCCTTGGAGAGGACCGAGTGGGAGGTTTGGGGGTGGTGGCCCTTGTTAAATGTCATGGGGTGAGAGGACAAGGGGCGGGGCCCTTGGTGGAGGATGTTAGGGGGGCTGGATGGCTCCGTGATGGGGATGGCACAAACCTCACTGTCCTTCTGCCTGGAGATTTCAGCTTTGGCAAACACTGTCAACCGAGGAGAGATTTTAGGACCTGATGAAGTGGCAGGGATTCTCCAAAAGCCCAGCTCTCGGATTCGGGGTCCAGCCCTGCCACGCTGCCGTCCCAGTGGATGACCATCTGGTTCCTTCTGAAAATCTCCCCCTGCGTTTCCCCCTGCGTCTCCCCTGCGGTCTGGTATAATCATTGAATAAACACCTAGAATAATTGAGAGCCATCCCTGGAAAGAACCTTGGACGATGTGTCTTGACGGCCAGGCTCTCCATTTTTGTTGTATTGCTGTACCTCTATTTACTTAACATTTTTCTTTAAATTAACTGCTTTAAGTTTTTTATTCCACCTGAACAGGGATGACACGTGTATCACACTTTGAGAACCACTGATGTCATCCAATTCACCCTTTTCTGCAAGTGAGGAAACAGACCCACAGTCGTGAAGTGATTTGCCCAGAGTCTCACCAAGACGTGCTAATTTGGGGCTGGGCCTGGGGTCTCTCCATTTACAGTTTTGATTCTTTCTGGTGGAAAGCGTCATACTCTCATGTGTGCAGAAACAATTCCTAAATGTGGTTCCAGTAGTCAGCCCAGGTCAGGGTTCGCCCGCAGACCCAACTGGGGCAGTTCCTTCCTTCTTCCCTCAAATCCCCGCTCACTGGAGACCTGGGTCAGCTGCTCTCTGGAAGCTCCTGGAATCTTTGATGCTAATATTCTGAAATGTCAGGAACACATGTCGCTGTTGAGTGACTGTGCTGGGTGCCTGCTGGGTGTCTTGCCAACCCGGGGTGGGGGTGGGGGCAGGTCTTCAGTTCTGGGACAATTTCTTATAGTATTTATTTCCTTTTTTTCTCCCATCTATTTTTTCTTTTTCCTTCTGAAATGTCTGTTATTTGGGTGTTGGATTTCCTGAACCAATATTCTTCTCTCCTATTTTTGCCCTACTTTCGAAAGGCTTCTCTTCAGTTCCATCTTTTATATTGCTCGTCAATGTTTTAAATTTCAGCATTCATGTTTTTAATTTCTGAAAGCTCATTTTGTTTATTTTTTACACCGCCCTGTTCCTGTTTTGGGGACACATAACTTTTCTCATCTCTGTAGAGATATTAACTATGGTTCTTCTGGGCTTTCTTTCGTTTCCTGTGCTAGTTCCTTCTCTGTGTTATTTTTTAAGCTCCTTTGTTATGCTGGAGCCTTTCTTCATAAGCCTCGTGATCCTCTGCTCTCCGGTTGTATTTAAAAGTGAAACACTAAAAATCGATTTCAGTGTTTCCCTGTGCATGTCAGCAGGGCTCGCGGGGGAGGTCTGGGAGGCCTCGTGATGAACTTTTATGTGGGGAACCCCCCCGTGTCTGTACCCAGAGGTCTCTTCTCTGGGATCTCAGAGAAGGAGAAGCGTCGTGTGCATGCTGCCTCCTGGTCATCCGAGTGTAGGATGGGAGGAGGGCGGTCCAGCTTCAACACTAAACTCTTCAGCCTCCCCCTTCCCAAGTCTCCAGCAGAGCGACTTCCTCTTCCAGGCGTCCCAATGTCCGTGTCAGGGCGGCCAGCCCTGCCCGCGCTGCTGCTGGCCGTGGCCATGTCTTCTTTCTGCTCGGCCACATCCGGAGACGAAGCACGAAACCGGCTGTTGATGAGAGAGAAGATGATGCGTATTGGGGGGCAGCTGGTGCTGAAGCAGGAGGAGGAGCTGGCCAACCAGAGGCTCGGGGCCCTCAAGGAGGCTGAGATGCAGGAGGCCCTGAGGGCGGGGAGCATCCCGGCCAGCATGCACTTCTTCCAAGCCAAGAGCCTCATTGAGCAAAGTGCAGTGTTCCACATCCTGAAGAAGATGCCGAAAGGTAGGGGTCAGAGGGGACGGTTCTGGGGCCCTGGGGACATCGGAGGGACTAAATTGGAGCTGGTGGGTCTTGTTTTGAGTGGAGCCCAGACTCCACTGGGGCCCTGAGTCCTAGTCCTTGCTGGTGGACTCGGGGCGGGGGCTCCACGTGGCTGCCGTCCACCGTGAAACCAGAACCCTGGCTCCGAGGGGACTCGGCCTCAGACAGACGGCAGCGAGGGGGCTTGGACATCCCCGGGCATCCCTGGCGGGGCTGGAAGTTGTCCCCTGTAAGAACCCGATCCCTCCCTGCATACATTCTTCTAGCCTTTCCGGGGGCTAAGTTACTGAAGGGGATGCGTCCTGGGTAAACAACACATTTCTAGTACTTCATTGCTACTGTCCACTGGAAAAAAATGCACAGCGTGAGAGCTGGGAGTTCAGTTTTATTTGGGGCAAAATGAGGACTATAGCCCGGGAGACAGCATTTCAGATAGCTCTGGGAAACTGCTACAGAGAGGTAGGGGGAAGGTCAGTACCTACGTGATTTTGGTGAAGGGGGAGTACATGCAATGAAGCACATGTTGTTTTTGGGTTTTCCTGTTGTTTTTTTTTGCGGTACGTGGGCCTCTCACTGTTGTGGCCTCTCGCGTTGCGGAGCACAGGCTCCGGACGCGCAGGCTCAGCGGCCATGGCTCACGGGCCCAGCCGCTCCGCGGCATGTGGGATCTTCCCGGACCGGGGCAGGAACCCGTGTCCCCTGCATTGGCAGGCGGACTCTCAACCACTGCGCCACCAGGGAAGCCCGAAGCACATGTTTTTTGAAGGCGGTTTCTGCTAGTCACCAGGAGCAAACGTCACCAAGAAGGATCTTAGTGTTTTTGTAAATATGAAGAGTTAGTTTTTCCCAGAGCACAGAGGGCCTCATTTCTGATCTCCACCCTGAACTCCTTTCAGGGAGTGTTGAAGGTCAGCAGCTGCAGCGGCTCATGATTTAATCCTCGTAGAGGTAGATGGCAAGGGCCAACCTGCAGGTGATGTTACTGTATAGATGCATCGCCGTGAACAGTAGAACAATCATGGTCCTGAGCACGTAGCTTGCAGCTGCAAGCTTTCTATACTTTTTTTTTTAGTATCACAGAGATTAAAAAATGTAAAGACTGTGAGGTTGGTAAAGCAGCCTCCCTGTTTAGAGAGGGGACACGCCAGAGCTCGCACAGCGGGACACCCGCCAAGGGGCCAGTGTCCAGGCCAGGTGCTCAGACGCAGCCGGAGGGCAGAGGGGGTGAACCCTGAGCCTCGAGTCGGTGCAAGGTCTGAAGGAGGCCAGAAGCCGCAGGGCTCGGCGGGAAGCAGGAGGTGGGCAGGCCGCATGTGGGGTGACGCGGAACAGGATGGGGGACTCAGGGACCCTGGGCCAACAGGCTGGCGTGGGCGGGCGGGGGCAGTCTTCCCACGCCCCTCATGCTGCGCTGGGCCCGGAGGACTCATCTGGGGGTCAGGCTCCCCGTGGGAGCTGGAAGCCAATAGATGGAGGCCAGCCTTCTGATTGCAAGCCCGCCTGCGGCCTCCTGGATGAGAACACCCAGGGCTCCTGCTGGTGGGGGACGCGGTCAAGGAGCCAGGAGGCCGGGCCACCCCGGGATGAGGCCGCCACAGACGGAAAGGGCCCCGTGTCCCCAGGAACGTGACCCCCAGAAAGCCGCGCCCCTCTCATCCGCCCCTGCTGGGCTCTCGGCCCCGAGCCCCGGGGTCCGGTCGCCCGCTGCCCTCGCCTCACCCCACCCACCCCTCTCCCTGCAGGGGCTGCCTTACACGTCCACGACTTCAGCATCGTCAGCGTGGACTGGCTGGTGAGAAACGTCACCTACAGGCCCCACTGCTATTTCTGCCTCACCCCGAGGGGGACCCCGCAGTTCAGATTTGCTCGCTCGACTCCCCCCACCCTGAACACAACAGAATGTCCCGCGTGGGTTTTGCTGGAGAAGTTTCGAAAGGGGCTGCCGAACATCACCGAGTTTGACCACAGGTGGGTGGTGGTTCGGGAAGAACCCGTCTCGCGCCTGCGCAGGTGGGCTTGGCGTGTGCGCTGTCCCCGTGGGACAGACCCTTCTAGAAACAGCTGGCGTTAAAGAAGTCAGGAGGCTTTTTCTCTTAACTTTACGGGATCCTTTGCTTTACCAAGCATTCAACACCTTCCCCACCCGCAGCAAGTTCCTGGTACGTTTAAAACCCGATTTGACCAGCGGCACTGCTGCCGCACCGAACAGGATTTGTCTGGACCCTCAGGAAGGCCGGAGACAAGGGGATTCCCAGCTCCTGGAGCCAAGAGGCCCAGGATGGATGAAACAGCCTGAAAACACGATGGCCAGCTTGCTAACAGACTTGTATACAAACATTATAATAACTATTCTAATCGTAGAACCATCTACAGAGGGCTTTCTTGAGGTATTTCCTTGATGAGTAAGAAAATGCAGCCCAGCCTGCATTTTAAGGAGGTTGCCCAAGGCCACACAGCTGGTAAACGGCTAATCAGGGAAGTAACCTGGGTCCTGTACTGCCAAGTCCACAACTATTTCCATCGGACCTCGGGCTTGAGCTTGCTGGGGCTGCCACAATGGAATACCACAGACGGGGTGGCTTAAAGAATACCAGTGTATTTTCTCACAGTTCTGGAAGCTGGAAGTCCAAGACCAAGGTGTGGGCAGGTTTCTCCAAGGCCTCTCTCCTGGGCTGGCAGACGGCCGCCTTCTCACTGTGCGTGCACCCCTGGGGTCTCGGACACCAGCCCTACTGGGTCAGGGCTCCACCCTTACGACCTCATTTAACCTTAGTTACCTTCTGAAAGTCCTCATCACACATTAGGAATTAGGGTTTCAGCATCTGAATTTTGGGGACACGATTCAGTGCATCGCACCCTCCAAGGACAGCTTGGTCTGAGATGTCCGTTCAGTGGGGTCAGCCTGGCTAAGAGGCCAAGGGGGACAGCAGAGCCTGGCTGGTGGGAGCATCCTGCCAGGTGTCTCCTGGGGAGCACTTGGAGGTCCCAGGGCAGGAGGCCTCCATCAGGGAGCCTGGGCAGGAGTCCTACAGGCCGGGGTTGACGGCCTGCCGCAAGCCTCTGCCTACCCTTTGTATCCTGACAGCCTGCTGAGGAATTTCACTCTGGTGACCGAGAACCCCCAGGAGACTTATGCAAACCAAGACGCAGTCTGGGCCAAGTTCGAGACCATCTTCTTCGCGATCGCGGGCCTCGTGAGCTACGCCCCGGTATTCCGAGACTACATCTCCCAGGGCCTGGAGGAGTTCTACCAGGACAATGTGCTGTACCTGGAGCTCAGAGCCATGCTGTACCCGGTGAGTCCGTCTCTGCTCAGGCTGGACTCTCTGCTCTCACCCTGCAGGGCTTCACGGGCTCCCCACCCTGGTGCTGCATAGGACCGAGGGCCGGCTTCACCCCCAAGGGGCCTGGTGCCTTTCCGGGGGCCATGTGAGCAAGAAGCCCTGGGCGGGCCCTGCAAAACTAGGCACGTGCCCCTCACTGCCCGTCACCTCCCTTCCCTCGTGATCCCCCTGGCCCAGCTCCCCCGAGACGCACAGGGCGTGCTGATGCCTGGGCACCTGCCCTGGACTCTGGGCAGTGCCTCGTGCCCAGACCATCCTTGACCGTCTCCTTTCCTATCCAAATGCGCTACTGTGAGTCCCACAGGATGATGCCCTTGGTGCAAGGCCCGCTGAGCCTTTCATCTGGTAAATGGGTCTAGCTGCAGGTAGAGTGAGGTCTGGTGAGTTCCTGGGGGCCCTCTCTGTGGAGCACGGGGTCTTCTATGGGCAACAGAGACATTTGATTTGACTTTGAGGAAGAAAGGTCAAAGAGAAAAAAAAGGAAAAGATTGAGAAGAGTCCAGAAGTATCCCAAAGTGTCAAAATATTAACAAATCGCTCACAGGACCTTGCATGTTGGCCAGAAGCAAAGGGCGATGGGGTCTCAGGTACCGGAGACGGACCGACCTCAGCTTTGCAGACCTGAGCTCGGGGAGGCAGCGGGGTGGCTGGGGCTCCAGGCTGGGGAGGCGTCCCACAAGGAGCCCGGGCGGGTCAAGTGCTGCGAGCGAGGACCCTTCTGCTGGGTATGGAAGAGGACTTTCCTGAGGACTTTTGCGGGGAGGTGGGGATTGGGGGTTGAGGGAGTAGCCGAGGTACTGGAAGGCTCTGCCAGTACCTTCGGGGGGCTCACAAGAGTGTGTGCATTGCGCTGTAGGGGAGCACACTCGCCCCCCAAAGTGTCACTTTGGCATGTGGATTATTTCGAGCTGAAACAATCAGGCCCAGAAGACTCAGGAAGAGCCTTTGACCTTCCCCCCAAGTGACTAAAAGACCTAAAGGGCCTGTTCTCAGCATAGAACCGCACCAGAGCCTCTGCAGAGAATACGGCCGGGTGTGGTCGGGGGACCCCTCAGGGCCTGGACACCAGAGTCCACTCTGTCCCGCTGTCCCTGCTGGCCCAGCAAACATGTGTTTACCAAACACTTGCTTTTTATCACCCTGTGAATTGCCTTCCTCGCCTTTGAAGTCCCAAACCCCTACCCCCAACATCCTCTTTTGTCTTGAGCTGAAGATGGTATTTAAGGTGAGGGCTTCAGCCATTCGGGTGAGCGGCTCAGTCTTCCTGGGTCTCTCCCACGTAGAGCTGTTATTAAACTTTTGCTAGATTTTCTCCTGTTAATCTGTCTCATGTCAGTTTAATTCTCAGACCAGCCAGAACCTCGAAGGGTAGATGGACATGTCTCCCCCTACACCCCGACAGTTGGCCAGCTGGCCTAGGCAGCTGGATTCAACTTTACTGGCTGGACACCCCTGGCCCCAGGCTCCTGCATCTCCGAGATTCTGGCAGAAGGTGAGAATCCTTATCCTGTCAGTTTGCTGGATCTCCGCCTGCAGGGGCTTTTGGAAACAGGAGTGGATAGAGTCCTTTTTCTCTTTTCTAAAATCAGATTAGCAGGAGAAAATATTTGTGGAGCTAGTTCTCGGGCCTTAGGGCCTCTGGGTCAGTGAATTTGGAAGAGAGCTCTGGGCTTGTGAATCCTTTTCCTCCCAGAGATGGTCGCTGTTTTTCTGTGTTTCTGTCTTTTGTATCACAAGGAGGAAAACCATTGGTCTGATTGGTTTTACTTTTTTCTTGTTCTCTGTCTTGAGAGTTTGGCCTCAGCACCAGTGAGAAAACTTGGCTGGTCCTGCCGTCTGGAAGGCGCAGGCAGCGGGGCATTGGGTGGCCAGCCGGATAGACTGGGATTCCTAGCTGTCACCTCTGGTCGGAAGCACAGGCCACACCTGGGCTTGCAACCAGCGTCCTTGTCCAATGGCGCCAGCTTCCGGGGGTTTGTCACAAGAGGTCTCCGTCCCCAAGGGGCCTCTGTCATCTCAACCTTCACGCCGCCTTTGCTTCCTTAGACCATCCTTGGGGGCGAATTTTCTGGACCTTGTGAGGCTGTGTCCTTTGCACTCTCCTGGGACACCTCTTTTGTTCATGGTTAAGCCACGGAAAGCCTTATGGTGTGAGTTGGTATTACGATCTTACTGTCAATGGCCAGAGGATGGATACTTTGAACTGGAAAAACTTCTAAATTGGTAAATTTTTTAGAGACCTCTCCTTGTAAACACCTGTTTTATTGGTACCAATGTTAAGACCAAAAGGTTACCTTAACTCAAATGAACAAAATGGTTTGGGAAGCCGTATGGAATTCAGTGTCCTAGCTTCGCCTCATGGGTCTTACAGATGCTAATAAAAACGGTCCATTAATTAACAAGGGAGTGAGAAGAAGGGTGAAGTCGGGACTCCTTCCAACAAGGTAGACATTTGTAAAGGGTTATTAAGGGGAGAGTCACAGGACTGGTCCCAGCAGTGTGGGAATCTATAGATGGTTATTAAGAAATGGGATGAAGGGCTTCCCTGGTGGCGCAGTGGTTGAGAGTCCGCCTGCCAATGCAGGGGACACGGGTTTGTGCCCCGGTCCAGGAGAATCCCACATGCCGCGGAGCGGCTGGGCCCGTGAGCCATGGCCGCTGGGCCTGCGCGTCCGGAGCCTGTGCTCCACAAAAAAAAAAAACAAATGGGATGAATACAATGGACATTGATGGGATTAAAACAAAGGTTTTGATAACAGCACTACCTAAGGCTGGGTGGGCCAAAGGGACCCCCCGCCAGCACCCCCCAACATGAAAGGGCCCCAAACAAGTCCTCTCTCTTTCCCCCAGTTTGGAGAAGTTTAAAGGCCAGGACGCAAAGCTGACACCTAATAAGCCGACCTGAATCCCGAGGGCAACAGTCAGGCTGATTAACCAAGTTAAAGATTGACAGGAGGGCCTGGGTCCCTGGGGTGGACTCCGCACTGGGGACCCAAGGCCTTTGACAAAGGAGGGTGGAGGGAACTTCCCCTGACCCCTCGAAGCGGGAGCCCCAGGAGCTGTGGCACCACAACCGCTTGTGGAGCCGAGTTGTGGTGTGAGGGTGGACGAGGTTTATAAAGCTTGGAATGTTTGAGGAGTGTTTGATGGGAAGAGATGTGATGTCCAGCTGAGAACTCTTCCCCGACAGTATCCAAACTGGTCTGTCCATTCAGCCAAATTATTGAGTGTGCCAAGGCCTTGCCACACTCAGTAATTTGAACTGACTTCAAGGGTGGCACTATTTTGGTTTTCTTACCATATTCCATGGTCTTTATTGGCTCAGAAATGTTACTGTTTGTACACCCAGAAGCAAAAGGGCTCCAGAGGACTGACACACATTGACCAAAGTCATAAGAGACAGATGTATACACAAGAAAGTCAGAATGCAGTTTTCAGAGAAAATTGTCAATCAGACCAGTCACGTATGCTTTCCCATCAGTAAATTCTCTCTTGAAGACAAATTTTTTTAATTGAAATATAATTGATTTACGATGTTGTACCAGTCTCTGCTGTACAGCAGTGACTCTGTTTTACACATGTATACATTCTTTTTTTTTTTTTGAGTATAACTGCTTTGCAATGTTGTGTTAGTTTCTGCCGCACAGTGAAGTACATCAGCCATACACATACACGCATCCCCTCCCTCTTGGACCTCCCCACTACCCCCCCACCTGACTAGGCCATCACAGAGCACCAAGCTGAGCTCCCCGTGCTAAGCAAGTTCCCTTTAGCTATCTATTTTACACATGGTAGTGTACTTATGTACATTCTTTTCTTAATACTCTTTTCCATTATGGTTTATCCCAGGAGACTGGATATAGTTCCCTGTGCTATACAGTAGGACCTTGTTGTCTATCCATTCTAAATGTAATAGTTTGCATCTCCCAGCGCAACCCCAAACTTCCCGTCCATCCCTCTGCCCCACCCCACCATGGCAAGCACAAGTCTGTTCTCTACGTCTGTGAGTCTGTTTCTGTTCTGTAGATAAATTCATTTGTCATATTTTAGATTCCACATATAAGTGATATCATATGGTATTTGTCTTTCTCTTTCTGACTTACTTCACTTAGTGTGATCATCTCTAGTTGCATCCATGTTGCTGCAAATGGCATTATTTCGTTCTTTTTATGACTCATATTCCACTGTATATATGCACCACATCTTCATCCATTCATCTGTTGATGGACATTTAGGTTGTTTCCATGTTTTGGCTATTGTGAATAGTGCTGCTATGACCGTAGGGGTGCATGCATCTTTTTGAATTATAGTTTTGTCCGGGTATATGCCCAGGAGTGGGATTGCTGGATCATATGGTAGCTCTATTTTTAGTTTTCTGAGGAACCTCCATACTGTTCTCCATAGTGGCTGCACCAACATACATTCCCACCAACAGTAGAGGAGGTCCCCTTTTCTCCACACCCTCTGCAGCATTTGTTATTTGTAGACTTTTTAATATTACCATTCTGACTGGTGTGAGGTGGTACCTCACGGTAGTTTTGATTTGCATTTCTCTAATAATTAGTGACGTTGAGCATCTCTTCATGTGCCTACTGGCCATCTGTATGTCTTCTTTGGAGAAATGTCTATGAAAATCTTCTGCCCATTTTTCGATTGGGTTGTTTGTTTTTTTGTTGTTGAACTGTATGAGCTGTTGGTATACTTCGGAGATTAAGCCTTTGTCAGTTGCATCATTTGCAAATATTTTCTCCTGTTCCGTAGGTTGTCTTTTTGGTTTTTTTATGGTTTCCTTGGCTGTGCAAAAGCTTATTAAGTTTGATTAGGTCCCATTTGTTTATTTTTGTTTTTATTTCTATTGCCTTGGGGTGAAGGCAAATCTTAACTTCTCCTGAAGCCAAACTATCTGATATTTTTGCATTCGGAGGCTAATTTTTAAATCCTGGGTGGGATCCCTAAACTGACTCTATTGCCCTAGTTTGACTTGAAGGGTTCGGGGACCCTGTCGTGGAGGCTGCGCCAGCCTTGAGAACCCGTCCTTCCCGTCCTGAGTCAGTGCCCCCTTTCCCCCACTTCCAGGTCTCTACTCTCCTGTGTATCCTGGATGACCCCCTTTTCCTGGGATATGTTCACACCTCCTTGAGGTCGGCCCAGGTGAGGGTGTGCGTCTCCACCAGGATCCGGTGATTGTTTGCCGGTTTCACTCTGAGCACAGACCTGCAGACCTATTTCTGATTCTTGGGAAGTGGGAGTGGGCCTGACCTCGGCCCCCAGGAGAGTCTTGTCAGCCTTGTGAGTAGTCAATAAGTCCTGGGTACAAACGATCCTTTCAAAAGAAAAGAGAGGGTCCAGTCCCCCTTCTACTAAGAGAAGAATTTCGGAAAGAGATGAGCTGGCCCTGGACTAGCCCGTGTAGGGCGGAGGACAGTGCATCTCCCAGAGCCATTAGTCCCCTGTTTGGCCTGAAATCCCTTCCTTCGCCCAGCCTGGGCCCCGCCCCTAAGCCCATCCTCCTCCGGAGTCTGGTTTAAGCCCTGCCTCCACCACACACCCCCACCTTCCTGGGACTGGCTTCGTCTCCTGGAATCCCCGTGTGTATGTCAGCCCCGGTTTCCCAGCGAGGGAAATGACTGTGAGTCATTTCAGACCCGGCAGAGTCCTCCAGAGGCTCCAGGGGTGATAATCACGCTTAGGGGGGGTAGGTGTGCATGGGACTGAGTTGGAGGTGCTCTTTGGACCCTGACCTCCCAGGGTCCCAGACCTTGGGTCTCGGGTTGGGCTAGGGAGCTGCCGAGTTAACTAGCCAAACGCCTGCCCCCCGCGCCCCTTGGTTCCCATGCAGATGGTCTGACCCAGGCCGCACTTCAAGACCTCCTGAAAGCACTTTATCTGCATGGTCTCCTCTGAGCCTCACCACCTGCACTTTGCAGATGTGGAAACAGGCTCAGAAGGGTGCAAGAGCCTGACCCAGGCCATGTGGGCAGTGAGTAGGGATGGGCCAGGGGCCGGGGTGCTGGGCTTTGAGAAACCCTGTGGGGCTACACGCATCTCAAAAGGAGCTCCCCGAGGGGCTTCCGGCCTGGGGGTGTCGCTTCCTGTGGGCACATCCTGGCAGCTTTCGCAGAGTGGGGAGTGGGAGGGAGGCCTGCCCTTGGGGAGGGGACTTGGGCTCCGTAGGGGGAAGGGGAGAGGAGGGAGAGAGGTGCCGAGCGAGGGTCTGAGCCCCTGGGGAGGTATTTGGGGAAGCTGCAAGGAATTGGGCCTTGCTTCCAACCCCCCGCCCCCCTCCCCACGCCCCTTGGGGACACGTGGCTCTGGGGTCTGCCCTGGGGACCTGCCCAGCCAGCCTCTCTCCCCACCTCCTCCGGCACCCAGCCAGGGCTCCCTGAAGGTGGAGGGCGGCTGGGATGTGGGCTGGGGCGAAGACTGAGGGGGATGGGATTTGCTGTTTGCTCTGGTCTGACCCTGGAACAAAGGGCCCTTGCAGTCCGGAGTCTTTGCCTAACGCCCCCTTAGCCAGAGTAGGGGAGCCATCAACACATTAACAACTAAAAACGTCTGCCCTGGAATTCTTTTCTGAGCCCCCTGCCTCCCCCTCCTTGCCTGTGGGGCTAATTCAGGGCCTGGGATGCTGTTGATGGACTATGCCACTGCCCAGCCTCCTATTGTGTCACTAATGCTCCATCACAAAGGCCACTCACCCGTAGCAACAGTTGCTAGGCGGGTCTGAGCTCCTGGGCCCCATCCCCGCCCCCTCGGCCGGAATCGGAGACTCAGACTGGGTCGGGCCAGCCTTCCGAGAGGAGCTCCCAGGGGATTATGCACAGGAGCTAGCCCAGCTGGCATTTACCCGTGGGCGGTCTCGGGGTGGGGGGGGACACGTCGGGGGCGAGGGAGCTCAGGATGGTCGTTCGCGGACGGCTTCCTGGATGCTGTCACTTGTGTAACCAGCGGTCCCACTGCTCCCCCTACCCACTCCCAGAGTTTTGTCCTGGGTTCTTAGCAGAATCCTTCATTAGAAACTCCACCTGGCTTTTTGCTCTAGTGACCCGTGTTTCACGTCATTGGTGTTGCTCTGCGGAATCCCGATGGCCGCGCTTCCCTACCACGTTGCGCTGTGATCGCGCTCTAAACAAGGCTGTGAAATCGACGAACACGGTAGATCTCCAGCCTAGAGGTACATTATTACATGAGAATCACCTGGGCGAGTTTAAAAAACCAGGTTCTACCCCCAGAATTTAACTAATCCGGGGTGGGATCCAGGCATTTTCTCCTCACTAGGTGGTTGGAGACTTTGAGACAGCGCCCCTCCACCGCGATGCCGCCGACCCCCAGCCCCCCGCTCCAGCCAGGGAGCCTCAAAATTCTCATCTGTAAAATAAGACCTACCTAACAGTGCAGTTTTTAGGATTAAATGAGATTGATGGAAAGCTCTCGGCATATGCCTGGCACGTAGCAGAAGCTCAGTTCACGCTTTTTAAGTGAATCCGGCTCTAGAAGTGGAAGCTGGTTGCATTCGGAACTAGAGCTTCTGAGTCCTAGTTTCTGGTCTGACACAAGCTAATTGTGTGACCTTAAGCAACGCTGCCCCCACATTTCCCTTCTGTTCCTTCAGCTTCAAATTCTTTAATTCCATAATATCATAGACAACAGGAATTTGTAATCTTGTACTAGTTTAGGAAAGTAGTATGTAGTTTGAATAACTTCCCCACAAATATGCACCGCCTCAAGTAAACTGCAGGATTTGAGATCATCTAAATTGAGTCCAGTGTGTTTTTAATCCAAGGGGGCTTATTATAGAGACATAGCCGCTTCTGTACCCCTGAGCCTTAGATGAATGACAGACCCCTTGTACTTACAGGTTGTCACATTCTTAGATGGTCACTCATCTTCCTATAGGACAACTGCAGATTTGAGTTGTTTTTCTGCATCTGGCCATAGGTTGCTGATAACAACACGGTATTACTAGTTATCATTTCTTTTTTAAAAATTTTATTAGGGTAGAGTGGCTTTACAACGTTGTGTTACTTTCTGTGTATAATGGAGTGAATCAGCTATAGGTATACACATATCCCCTCCCCCTTGGACCTCCCTCCCGCACCCCCCATCCCACCCATCTAGGTCCCTACAGAGCACTGAGCTGAGCTCCCTGTGCTATACAGCAGGTTCCCACTGGCTATCTTTTTTACAGGTGGTGGTGTATTTATGTCAAACCTAATCTCCCAGTTCATCCCACACCCCTTCCCCCACTTGGTTCACATGTCCATTCTCTACGTCTCCGTTTCTATTCCCGCCCTGCAGATAGGTTCATCTGTACCATTTTTCTAGATTCCACATATATGTGTTAATATACGATATTAGTTTTTCTCCTTCTGACTTAACTTCGCTCTGTATGACAGACTCTAGGTCCATCCATGTCTCTACAAATGACCCAATCTTGTTCCTTTTCATGGCTGAGTAATATTCCATTGTATATATATACCACATCTTCTTTACCCATTCGTCTGTCGATGGCCATTTAGGTTGCTTCCATGTCCTGGCTATTGTAAATAGAGCTGCAGTGAACACTGGTGTGCATGTATCTTTTCGAATTGTGGTTTTCTCAGGGTATATGCCCAGTTGTGGGAGTGCTGTGTTATTATGGAGAACAATATGGAGGTTCTTTTAAAAACTAAAAATTGGGACTTCCCTGGGGGTGCAGTGGTTAAGAATCCGCCTGCCTGTGCAGGGGACACAGGTTCGAGCCCTGGTCTGGGAAGATCCCATATGCTGCGGAGCAGCTAAGCCTGTGAGCCACAACTACTGAGCCCAAGTGCCACAACTACTGAAGCCCACGCACCTAGAGACTGTGCTCTGCAACAAGAGAAGCCACTGCAATGAGAAGCCCACACACTGCAACTAGGGGTAGCCTCTGCTCACTGCAACTAGAGAAAGCCCGCACACGGCAACGAAGACCCAACGCAGCCAAAAAGAAATAAGTAAATTTATTTTTAAAACCCCCTAAAAATAGAACTACCATATGACCTAGTTATCATTTCTGAGTGCTTTATAAATATTAACTGATTTGATACTTGCCACAAGCCTCTGAGGTGTGATTGGTTTGGAATATATCGTAGCTCACTGGAGCCTGAACCCAGAAGGCTGACCACGACCTCAAACCAGCTGAGAACTTTCCTCTGAGGCTTGGCTTCAGAGCCTGTTCTAACTGCACCAGTGCGGCTGTGAGGGGCTGCAGGTCTCACCCTGGAAAGGGTCTCCACTCCTGCAAGTGGGGGGCCCTTGCGCTTTCAGATTCCCATCTTGGTGCTCCCATCAAGGCTGCAGTTTCTTGGGCAGAGGCTGGAGGCCAGAGGGGCATGAGCTCGGGGCCTGGGCAGCCCCAGGGGAGACTTACTGGGGTACCAGCAGACCAGGAAATGCTCTGGATGCGGCTTCAGTGTCTGCCCTTGTGGCTCTCCGTGCCACGGGAACTAGCAGTGGGACCGCTGACAGAATCCATGAGTGCGGACCACCCTGAGTGCATCAGGCCTCCGTGGCACCTTTTGTGTAGCCATGCAGACTCGATTAACCTGCCAGGGTTCTTCCTTTAGGCAGAATATCATGTGTTGATCTATATATTTAAGTTTCTTTCTTTTGTCTCCTATGCCCCCCCAACATCCATCTATCCACCCATCCCCTAAAACGTGCTGCGTGGGGCTTACTTTTTTTTTTTGGCCGCCGTGTGCAGCAGGCAGGATTAGTTCCCCAACCAGGGATGGAGCCCACGTCCCCTGCAGTGGAAGCGCGGAGTCCTAACCACTGGACCGCGAGGAAAGACATGGCACTTTTTTTTTTAAATTGAGCTATAGTTGGTTTACAATGTTGTGTTAATTTCAGATGTACAGCAAAGTGATTCAGTTACACACATATATATGTATCTATTCTTTTTCAGATTCTTTTCCATTATAGGTTATTACAGGGTATTGAGTATAGCTCCCTGCGCTGCACAGTAAGCCCTGTCTTAGTATTTTTAAAGCTGCAAGTAGGGATTTCCCTGGTGGTCCAGTCGCACTTCCACTACAGGGGGTGCAATTTCAATCCTGGGTTGGGGAACTAAAAAAAAAAGAAAGAAAAAGGTGCAAGTAGACAGCTCTCTTCTTAGGTTAAAGCTCGTTTCTGGAGCTCCTCCTCTGGTCCTAGGAGAGCAGGTGGGAAGGTCAAGCGACAGGGACCCCGTTCTCAGGGATCTCCGACCCAGCTGGGGTGTCTGGACAGGTGACTTGTAATGACGGAGCAGTCAAGGCACGGGGCAGAATTCCGTCCTTCCCTTCTGCAAATCAGGTGGGTAATGCCAAGATGACGTCAGCTAATAATTTTGGGTTGAGTTAATACAATGGTTCTCAAACTTTTACTCACAAAATCTTTGAGGATCCTAAAGGGCTTTTGTTTATGTGGATTATATCTACTATAACCTGTATAATATAACCAGTATTAGAAACTAAAACTGAGAAATTTTCAAAGCACAAGCCTACACAATTACACCATCTATTTTGTGTCAGAGCAATATTGCCATATGTGATGCAGCTTCTGGAAAATTCTGTACACTCAGAGAATTAGAGTGAAAAAGAAAACATCTCAACATTTTTATGAAGACAGTTTTGAATTTGTAGACTTTGCAAAAGTCTAGGGGACCCTCAGCGGCTCCCTGACTATCCTTTGAGAACTGCTGGAGTACAGCATCAAAGATTTGAAGATTCTAACAGAATGCCTTGATCAGTAACAGGAAAAGCATTCTTTTAAAAAATCCTTTGGGGACTTCCCTGGTGGTGCAGTGGTTAAGAATCCACCTGCCAATGCAGGGGACATGGGTTCGAGCCCTGGTCCGGGAAGATCCCACATGCCATGGAGCAACTAAGCCCCTGCACCACAACTACTGAGCCTGCCCTCTAGAGGCTGCACCAGTGCAGCTGCGAGGGGCTGCAGGTCTAGTAGCTGCGAACCACAGCTACTGAGCCTGCGTGCCACAACTACTGAAGCCCACGCACCTAGAGCCCGTGCTCTGCAACAAGAGAAGCCACCGCAATGAGAAGCCCACGCACCGCAACGAAGAGTAGCCCTCGCTCGCCACAACTAGAGAAAGCTCGCGCGCAGCAACGAAGACCCAACGCAGCCAAAAAAAGCCCCACAAAACTTTGTAAGTAGGAAAGGAAGAAAGTAAGTTTCCTTTACCTTCTTACGTTCTGTTCTTGGGATGTGCAAATTAAACTGACAAAAGCAGGGCTTCCCTAGTGGCGCAGTGGTTAAGAATCCGCCTGCCAATGCAGAGGACACGGGTTCGAGCCCTGGTCCGGGAAGATCACACATACTGCGGAGCAACTAAGCCTGTGCACCACAGCTACCGAGCCTGCGCTCTACAGCCCGTGAGCCACAACTACTAGGCCCGTGTGCCACAACTACTGAAGCCCGCGTGCCTAGAGCCCGTGCTCCACAACAAGAGAAGCCACCGCAATGAGAAGCCCGCACACCACAACGAAGAGTAGCCCCCGCTCGCTGCAACTAAAGAAAGCTGGTGCGCAGCAACGAAGACCCAACACAGCCAAAAATAAATAAATAAATTTATTTAAAAAATAAAAAATAAAAAAAAACTGACAAAAGCCACATTAACAGGAGAAAAGGCATAGAAATTTTATTTGATGTCAACGTTTAATTTTTACGTGCATGGAGACCTTCATAGAACAGAAGTGAAGACCCAAAGAAGTGGGTAGACCAGGTTCTTATATGCTACAGTATGTTAACAAATGGTGAGAAATTGTGGAAAAGCAATAAGACAAAGGAAAAGAGGTTTGGGCTTCCAGGTGCAGTAAATTGTGGGGAGGTAAGTGTATGGGGGAACTAATAGAAGACGGGTTATTTTAGTCAGGTTCGTCTGTTCAGATCCAGGTCGGAGCCCAGTTTCTGTCTGCAGTGATAAGGGCTGTTCTCCCGGAATGGGAGCTGGAAGGGGGCGCCTTCACGGACAGAAATGTATGTCCTGCTCTGAGGCAGAAAGGAGGGCACAGAGCTCTGTCTGCTTCTGTGCTTCTTAATTGCCTTTAGCTCAGAATAATCCTTATGTAAAAGTGGGATCTTTGGGGGCAGCACATCTGGTACCCCTCAGGACCCCCAGAGATGGACAAGCAAAACGCCTGCTCTTCCCCACTGCATGTTTTCTTCTGTCTCACCTACTGTGCACCCCTGGTCTTCCCACTCTGCCCCTGACCATTTCGCTCTTGGTGTCCCTAGTGGCTTGGCCACCTCAGGGGTCCCCTGCCTCGGGGTGGGAGAGTGGGGAGATGAAGTGGGTCCTTGGAACACCCTTTCTGGCTTGTGTCCTGTCGTCAGCTGGCCTGTTCCTCATTCGCTGCACAAATGCTTACTGAGCACCGACCATGTACCAGGCACTGTTCTAGGTGCCAGGACCCAGCCTTGAACAAGAGGCAGACATCCCAGCCTCGTGGCACCAAAGAGCATTATCCCATGCGGGGCTGGGACTTCTGATCAACCTCAGAGGCCGTCACAGGCACTGAACAAGGAAATCACAGAGTCCAACCTAGTTTTGGAGACTGTTGGCAGCTGGGACTGGAGATCTGCTCTGCTCACCTCTGACATCTGGTCGGGACCATGCTTCCCTCGCAGGTGTATGAACTGAACGGGACGGTCTACAGCCCAGAGTGGTTGGTGAGGTTGTACGAAGAAGTGGCTCGTAATTTTGCAAAAGAGCATCCTGGGTTTATCGGAATCAAACTCATTTATTCGGATCACAGGTGAGAGCGAGCACGGCTGAAGCTGAAGGAGCTAGGAGGAGACGGGGGTGGGGCGGGGTGGGGCGGGGGGGGGGCGCTGGGAGGCTGGGGCCAGAGACCCCGGGGGACTCCACGTGCCGTAGCGAGAGTGCAGAATCCACTCTGAAATCCTGACCAGGCTGGAATGAAGAACTGTGGCAACTTTCCAGATCATTGCAGGCTGTGACCCACACCGGCCTGGGTCATCAGTTACGGGTTTAGTGTTTTTGCCTGAATGTTTTTTGCTTCAATCTGCGGCCGGGTTCTGCCTCACGGCAGCCACGTCTGTGTGGAGGCCTCTGGGAGCTGCAAAGAAACCCTCACCCTTGCCCCAAGCAAGAGGAGGAGGCCTCCGCGGAATTCGGATTTTACCGAGGAAGGGTCTCCCTTTTGTCGGAAAGCAGCCGGTCTAGACGGACAGTCGGCGCCGTGTCCAGCCGGAGGGTTTGGGGAGGGCAGACCCCGCCTGCTCAGCCCCCCGCCGGGGGAGGCGGAAGGGCAGTCAGGCCTCCCTGGAGCCCCCTCCCGTCCTGGTGAGACTTGGGGCCGCCGGCGCTGGTGGGCCGGGGTGGAGCTGGCGGTGGTGGATGGCGGAAGCTCCCGGGGGCCGGTGTCAGGAGCGCGGCCGCACGGCGTCCCCTTGGCGCTGGGGACGGAGGCAGCTGCTCCCGGTGCAGAGGAGGGACGGGCAGGTGTGGGGCTCACAGAGCCGGGGATGGAACAAGCGGGGCGATGCCTCGGCCCTATCACGGACTTGCGCCTTTTCTCTTTGTGCTTCCGTGGTGTCGCTCCCGCCTTTTCCCTGCCCTGGGCTGGAAGGGAGAGACGTGCAGGGGAGAAGAGACACTTTGGTCGTGTGGTTTCTGCAGTGCCCGGGCCTTGCTGACGGAACCAGGGCCCAGGCCCAGCTGCCCTGGCAGGGACTGGGTGGCCTGTGGTGTTTCACAGGTGCCCAGGGAGCAGTGGGCTGGGCACCTCCAGGACCATCCTCTCAGGGATGCGGGACAAGTTTCGGGCATGGCCGCTTTGCTTCAGTCAAATGCAGACTAATAAAACTGCACTATTTGTTTTGACCCCGTGGGTCCCCATCCCCACTGGCTTTCCAGAGCCTACGCTCTCTGTGGGCCCCGCCGGAGTCCTTGAAAGGATAGATTTGGGCAGAATTTCTCCGTGATGGGGCACAACAGCCTGGACGGGGCGGGGTCGTGTGGGCAGGGCGGCTGGGTGCCCTGGACGAGGCCAGACTGGTCGTGAGGGGCGCTCACGACACCCACTGGCCCCGAGGAGCCTGCGCCCGTGCTTCTCTCCATCTCTCCCACAGGTCCAAAGATGCGTCCACCATCACGAAATCCATCCAGACAGCCATGGAGCTTCGAGCCAAGTTCCCCGGGATGGTGGCGGGGTTTGACCTGGTAATGGGCCCAGCCCAAAGCCCTCCGGGAAGAGCTGGGTGGCCGGCACCACTGAGACCCTCCCTCGGGGCCTGGGGGGGGGGGAAAGGGAGAGCAGAAAAGTTCAGAAAAAGGCTAGAAAGGGAAGCTCCAGAACAAGGAAGGGCCAGGATGAGGGGCTGCCCCCCACTCCCCGGCCTCTGCCCTGCTCTGGCCTCAGTGCCCACGACACATCGCTCTTCAAGCTGCAGCCCAGGGCTGGGGTGTCTGGAAGGAGACGTGGGGCTGGGCCTGAGCGTACCGTCCAGGATCCAAAAGCGGCCCCGCCCCCTTCACCCCAGCTGTTTCCAAAGCCCCCTCACCCCCCTGCCCCACATAACAGCCAGGCCACACTTCAGGTGACAACTCCGTAATCTCACTGAGAAGCTAAATTAATCTAACTGGCCAAAGGCACCCCGACCCTCTTGCAGAATGTGCACATTTCACTCGAGACTGTGCTGAAGCCCTTACGTTCAGACCCACCAGGGCCCCGGGAGCGGATCTCAAGGAATTGTTTTCTTTGGACCAGCGTGTCCTCCTGGGGTCCTCGGGGGCTGCTCAAGGGATCCGGCCTCTCCAACCCCTTTTCCCCTCTGTCTGCGGCGCCTCCCGACCGGTCCCTACAGGACTCAGGTGCACCAGTCCTCGAGGGAAGCCGGGCTGGTGTTGTTCAAAGGGTCGGCTGGGGTCTGCACTCCGTCCTGCTGCGCTGAGCACCCAGCTTGTGTTATCACGAGGGTGTCAGCGCCCCTCCCCGCCTTCTCTCCCAAGGCTCTCTCACTCCCGGCCCTGGGGGTGGGGCTCCCTTTGAAGAGCCAGACTTTGGTGCAATTGCGGTCGGGTTAATTACGGCTGAGGGACTCTGCTGGGAGCTGCCAGGCCCGGGGAGCCCAGGGGTCGAAGGCCAGAATCCTCCCGACCCTGGTCTAGGGCTCAGGCTCTCCCGCCCTCTCTGTCTCTGTCTCTGTGCTCTCTGAGTCTCTCTCTCCCCCAACAAGGAGCTCAGGCTGGAGCGCAGGGCTGGGAAGGCCGTGTGCAGGACACCACGCAAAGGCTGGGAGGGTCGAGGTACAGCCTCTGAATAAGGGGGGAGTTCTCTCGGGGCAACGCGCTCTCTTTTTCTTTCCCAGTCCTGCTACTGGTCCCTCTCAAAAGGCTGTGTGCCTGAGGCCTCAGCAGTGCTGGCAGGTACAGGGCTGCAGGGCACACCAGCAAGGCCCCCCACTCTGTCCTGCAGGTGGGGCGAGAGGACACGGGCCACTCCCTGTATGACTACAAGGAGGTTTTGATGATTCCAGCCTCGCGGGGCATTAAGCTGCCTTACTTCTTCCACGCTGGAGAGACAGGTGAGCCTATGACCCCGTCGGGGACAGAGGGGGTGATGGGCAGGGGCCCTGGCCATCTCCGAGGGCACGGACGGGACACCGGGAAGTGGACTGACAGCCCCAAGGCGTCTCGCGGCACCTGTCCCTTTCACGTACATTATCACATCTGTCCTGACAGCAACACCCGGAGAAGGAGGGACAGGGATACTGGGGCAGCTGCCCTTCACATGCGTTATTCATAGCTCTCAGCCGGTCCTGCCAGGAGGGCGCTTTTGCCCCCATTTACAGGTGAGGAGCCCAGGGCTCCAGCCAAGCACAGTCACTGGTCCACGTAAGGAGCTGGGAACCTTTCTGATGAGCTCCTTTTCATAAGGCATGAACTGTGCTCACCGGTCATCGCTCAGCCTCCAGACATTCCAGACCTTAAATAAAACACGTCGACCCTCAGCAGAAGCAGCACCAGGTCACAGCTGCGACATCAGGTCCCAGGGAAGATCTGGGGGACTTAGACCTGCTGCATCCCGACTGGCACCCCTCAGAGCACCTTGGGCTCCTGCCACCCAAGAAGCCCTAGGAGCCAAGGGCAGAGCCGTGGGAGCTGGGATTTCACAGCCGGGCTTAAACCCTTGTGTCTCATCATCTCTCAGAGGAAGGCTCCTGTGCACTGATCTCTCAGTTATGTATTTATTTAGGCTGCCCCGGGTCGTAGATGTGGCACGCGAGCTCTTAGTTGCGACACGCGAGCTCTTAGTTGCGACACGCGAGCTCTTAGTTGCGACACGCGAGCTCTTAGTTTTGCCGTGCGGCACGCGGGATCTAGCTCCCTGACCAGGGATCGTGGAGTCTTAACCACTGGACCACTAGGGAAGTCCCGCCAGGGAAATCCCGCGTTAATCTCTTTTTCCTGACATTAGTTTCAAGTCCATTTAGATCCAAGCTGTTTTAGGAGATGTAAAGAACTGTTTGTGGGGGTGGGAAAGTGGAGATGGTGTGTGTGTGGGGGGCGTTAGCCTTGAAGACCACGTGGTTTGGTTGGGAAAATCATACTCACCTCTGTGAAATCATCTCAATTCCAAGACGCATGGTCCTAGGAGAGGATTTTGCCAGGACTTGGGTATTTAATACCTTTAGTTAAAAAGAAGAAAATCTTTGAAAAGAAGTAGTAGTTAGGAAACTAGTGAAAATCTACCTGAAGCACATGCCCTCACCAGCAGTAGGAACACGTGGGTTTCATTCCCAACAGAAAAGTGGAGTTTTCACCTTTCCCATGTGAATCAGTCAGGATGCTTTTCCAGGCATGGGGCCCTCACACATGGGTCTCACAATTAGGTCTTCTGTGATCTCCCGCAATAAGCAACCTCTGCTTTCTTTCCGGGTCCGGGATTTCACCCCACTTGGCCACAGATATGAAGTCACAACCAGGCGTGACCAGAGAGGAGCTGTTTCCTCCAGGGCACCTCCTTGTACTGGGGGGAAGCTGCAGGAGTCCTCACCCGCACCCTCCCTCCCCAGGCTGGCAGAGTCCGAACTGCCATTCTCACCTCCAGCGAGGCCCTGCCAGCGGGAAGCCGCCTCGGGGTGGCTGGTTCCTGCCGGCTGCTGCCATCCTGCCACGGGTTGTCCCAAGAGCTCTTTTACAGACAGAAATTAAAGTTCGTACAAATCATTAGAGTGACCGAGTCTGCAGCACATTGTTGTAGAGGATCCTACACATAAAATTCCCAGAAAACAGCTCTGGAAACAAACATAAAATGGAAAGAAAGAATATGGACGGTGGGTCGGGTAGACCAAGGCTTGAAACCCAGTTTTGCTGCTTCCTGCCTGAGGACCTTGCTTGAGTTTATAAAGCTTGTGTGGGTTTCAGCTTCCTCTACTGTTACATACGTACATACATACGTACGTACCTATAGGCAGGCCGTACCTCTCTTCAGCATCGTCATAAGGAAAACGTGTGCGCGTGTGCGCTTTTGTGTTAATGGTCATTTCTCTTCCTTTTCCTGCTTGGGGAGTCTGGGCCTTTCACCTGCAGATTGTCTGTGGGTCCCATCCATCCTGCTGAAGACCCGCCCCCTTTATTCCTAGACTGGCAGGGTACTTCTGCAGACAGGAACGTTCTGGATGCCCTGATACTGAACGCGACGAGGATTGGCCATGGGTTTGCTTTGAGCAAACACCCGGCCGTCTGGGCTGAGGCTTGGAAGAAGGACATCCCCGTCGAAGTCTGTCCCATCTCCAACCAGGTACGCAGGCTCCCTGGGGCCAGTGGAGGGCACTCTCCTCCCCCAGCCACGGCCAACCTTTCTCCTGCATAATCTCTTCGTTAACTCCCTTGGTTTCTCTGTCCCTCCACTCTCTCACTCCCGGTCGTGAAGTTATGTAGGAATGGACTTTGCCTAAACCATTCATAGTAATGAGGGGCCCCCGTGGGGCGGGATTGCGGGTGAAGCTATGGACAAAGCTAAAGGGGCCCGGGACGGACACGCAGGGGGTAGCGTGGGGTCCCACTGCCGGGCAGCTGCCTGGGGCTTTGTGCTTAGGGCAGCTGCTGCGAGCAGGACCAAGAGAGACCGGATGTTTGTGGAGAAGATGAGGACTCGCGGGAGGACCGGCTCTTCCTGCGTCAGGACCGCCCAGAGCCCCGATGCTCGGGACAGTGACGGGGACGGCAAGGCCCGGTTATACTCGCGGCCTCACCTTACTCGTGACGGCTCTTCATGGACGCACGGTTGTCTCTGACTGGGCAGGTTCTGAAGCTGGTGTCTGACCTAAGAAACCACCCTGCAGCTGTGCTGATGGCCACCGGGTACCCCATGGTCATCAGCTCTGACGACCCCGCTACGTTTGGAGCCAGAGGCTTGTCCTATGATTTCTACGAGGCCTTCATGGGCATCGGGGGGATGACAGCCGACCTGAGGACCCTCAAACAGCTGGCCGTGAACTCCATCAGGTGAGCGTACCTGTTCTCCTCGGTCACCGCCTGTGTTGACCGCTCCGAGGTTTGGGCTGAGGCCCGGAGGTTTCCGTGCTCTTCTCCGCATCGTCTCCTATCCTGTGACTGCTCTCGGGCTGGGGACATGGTGCCCTGCCAGCATCCGAGGTCCCCTCCCGCCCCTCCCTAGGCTGACCCGGGCGCCCCGCCCCCGCAGGTACAGCGCCCTGTCGGAGCCGGAGAAGCAGTTTGCCATGGCAACCTGGGAGGAGAGGTGGCAGAAGTTTGTGGCCCAGCTGGCAAGGGCCCCCGAGTGAGGAGACGGCCGTCTGTCACCCGCTGCCTCTGCTTCCCTCCGCCCCGGCCTCGCCTTCTCTCCGCCGGTCTGGAACCCAAGGAAGTCACCTCCGTCTCTTTACCAGAACCGACGTGCGAAGGCCACCCTCAGCCTCCACCTTGCCCAAACTCTCAGAGCCCTCATCAGTGGGCCCCACACACCTCGTGGAATGTCCTCCCTCGGCCTCGGTGACACAGCCCCTCCGGGTTCCTGCTTCCCTCCGGCCGCAGCTCCCGGGGGGCCCCGTCCCCGAGCTCCTCTCGGCTGATCTCGGGTGGGCGTCCCTCAGCTCAGCCCTGCACTTTGGTCTCCGCTGCTTCCCTCCCCTTATCTCTCTTCACTCCACACTCTTCTCCTGGGTGGTCTCGTCCACTCCTTCCCTTTAGAAACCGCGTACTTGATGATGATTCCCAAACCTGTGGGTGATTCCCAATCAATACACTCGCTGGCCCACAGGAGCCTCGGAGACCAGCTCCGAGCAACGCTTCCCTCCCAGGTGCCTCAGTGACTGGCATGTCCGTCCACACGGCGCAGAGGTCGTCAGAGGAGTTCTTGCTGCCCCTGTTCACCCACCCTCCCCACACCGCTGCTGCCCGCCCTGCAGCGGCTGTATGCACTCTGGCCTGACTCGCAACAGTCCCTAGCTGCTCTCTCTCTTCTCTTTGCCCTTTCCAGCTCGTTCTCCGGGAGCAATGACTGTTTAAAGTTAAATTAGGGGCTTCCCTGGTGGCGCAGTGGCTAAGAATCCGCCTGCCAATGCAGGGGACACGGGTTCGAGCCCTGGTCCGGGGAGATTCCACATGCCGCGGAGCAACTAAGCCCGTGCGCCACAACTACTGAGCCTGCGCTTTAGGCCCTGTGAGCCACAACTACTGAAGCCCGCGCGCCTAGAGCCCGTGCTCCACAGCAAGAGAAGCCACCGCAATGAGAAGCCCGCGCACTGCAACGAAGAGTAACCTCTGCTTGCCGCAACTAGAGAAAGCCCGTGCACGGCAACGAAGACCCAACACAGCCAAAAATAAAATAAATAAACAAATTTATTTTTAAAAAAAGTTAAATTAAACCAGGGTCCTCCATTGTGACAAGTCTGTGCACTTAGGAAACTCCTGTCCCCACTGGGCACGTAGCACCCTGTGAGCCGGGGTCCCTCCTACTCCATCCCGCCCCGCATGGGACTCCAGCCTCGGTGTCCCGAGCTCTACCAGCCCCAGGGCCCCCCTGGGTCTCTCTGCGGGGAATGCTGCTTCTCCCGCTTGTGTCTGACTCTTGTCACCCTCAGGCTTCATGTCCTTGTTTCAGAAAGGCTTCCCCCTCGGGGCTCCTTGCTCTTCCCTCCCACTCCACCGTGATGTGTAATGACCATGTATTTAGTTCTGCGGGGCCGCCCTCCCCCACGCCGTCATCTCCCCGTGGACAGGCATGAATGACCGGTTCACATCCACCGCGAGCCCGGAGCCCAGCCCGTGCCCAGTCAGCCCCCAGTAAACACTGTGTTGCAAGAACGGACGTGCCCTGTTCGTGCTGAGCTGGGGTCGGGTCCCGGCTCCCAGCCTGGTCTCTGGGAGAAGGTAGGCGAGGAGCTGGCCCTGGCCTCACGTGGCCCCAGGCTGCGAAGAAGAACCGAAGAAGTCATTACACGTGCCCTGTGGATGCGGTGAAGCCCACCCTCTCCCTGGCTCCTGGCTCCTGGTGCTGGGACAGCCTTGCTGACCAGGGTGCTCAACCACAGGCTGGTATCCAGAGGGAACCAGATGCCCTTGAAGACCTTTTGATTCATGGCCTTAACCAATCCCAGCAGGGGGCACACGGGTCCCAACCGAGCTGACTTCCATTCAATGAATGGTGACAACGGAACTTAGCAGAACGGGCTTCGGTAGCCAGCTGCCACGGTCATGGGGGTCTCCCAGGGGTGTAGGGTCTCTGATTTGGGAAAACTAACCAGCTGTGGTGCCTTCGTGCCGGTTCAACAGGCAGAGTCCCCGCAGAGAAACAGAAACACCAGCAGAGCCAGACCGGGACTCGCCAGGAGGGAGGGGCCGTGGCCCCCGGGTTCTGCGGCGGGCAGAGAACGTAGAACCTGTTTCACTCACTCCTCCTGTGACTTCCCAGAGGGGCCCTGACATACAGGTCTTCGGGGAAAACTTGTGTTAGTTGAATTCTTGTAAGCAAAACCTTGCTGCACCCGGGGGCTCGCTGTTTCTTTAAAGGAAATCTGTAGCAAAACCTCCTGTTCACAAAACACCTTTTGTGATTTGAACTCCTGGAGTCTGTATCTATTTGTTTCTAGTGAGGTCTCCTTTGTCAGATGAAGGGTCTGGGCTGGAAAACCAGAGTTCCCATCGTCTGGCCCGCGATGGGTGCCCTGGCCTGGCCTCCCGGTCCTGGAGTTTTGCTTCCGTCCAGGACAGCTTGGGGTGGGGGGCAGTTCTGGAAGATCCAACTGAGGGAATGCCGTTGGAGATGTGAATCATCCCCTTTCCCAGCAGTTTAGAAGTTGGGATCCAACCTCAGGGAAAACCATGGAACATTTAATCTTATAATCTTGAAATAATGTGAAACTTCAGAAAAGTAGCAAGAATAGTACAAAGAACTCTAAACATAAATAAATAAACCATGTTTATTAGTTTCTTGTGTTTCTTTGTACAAAATAAACAAATGCACATGTAAACTCTGTTTCCTCTTTCTGTGATGAAAGGCACACATTGCCCACTGTCCTGAGCAACTGAAAACATAAATGAGAAAGGTGATAATCAGAAGATCCTAGAATAAAAGGAAGGAGAAACGACACTGACTCTGATGAGGAACTAGCTTTAGGCAAGAGAGAATGTACATCCGCTGAGGATTAGCGTCTGCATCGAGCCGATTACGCCCCTCGTGGCTGTTTTAGTTACCTAGTGCTGCACAGTAAATTATCCCAAAGTTTAGTGGCTTAAGAAGGCAATAAGACGTATTGTCTCTCACGGTTTCTGTGGGTCCGGGATTTGGGGTGGGCCGAGCTGGGCAGTTCTGTTTGCGGCAGTTCCGTCTCTCTCGTGAGTTGGAGGGGTGGGAGCGGCTGGGGGCTGGCCGGGACCTCCTTGTCTCCACACAGCCTCCCGCCTCAGCCAGGGGTCTCTGCACAGGCCCGGGTGGGCTTCCGCACAGCATGGCGGCCGAAGGCTTCAAGAGTACGTGTTCAGGGAACAAAGCAGAAGTTCTATTGCCTTTTCTGATATAACCTTGGAAGTCCCCTGGCATCACATCTGCCATACTCTTGGGCCATATCTCTCTAGGCTAAACCCTCCCGGTTTCAAGAGGAGGGGGAGAGGCCTTGCCTTCTGATGGAAGATGGTCAAGGTCACATAATAGGAAGGACATGTAAGATGCCGTAGAAAATATCTGGAAGAGACAACCACCAAATGGTGGTTTTTCTGGTGCTACCATTTCTTCCGTATGTATGAGCTGCCATTCTGCTGTAAGAAGAACTTTCTCTGATCGATCGATTGGTTATCAGGTGCTGCCCGGAACTTCCTCAGGAAGACCTGACTGTTTAATTTTTAAAGTTCACCAGAACAGGATTCTGCGACCCATCTTGGCCACCTTGTCCAGATCCCCAAATGTCCCTTTCCCCAGGTCAGGAGTTTGAAGCACTGATGTGAGCCATGCCTCTTGCAAGACTGGACTCGTTGAGGTCTGGCTACGTGTAGATGTATCTATCGGCCGAAATTAAGTCAGCTTGCTAGATTATAAATACCACTTTCACATACATAATATATGCTACTTTAATTAGCAGTCATCCTAAAATAATGTAACCTTCTTTGTTCTTTCTTCTGCGTCCCGAAGCACAGACGTCAGAGGTGTGGGATCTGGGATCACGGTGGGGACAGGCAGCGATGTCAGACGGGTTTTGCCCTGAGAAGCATCTGTAGTTCCCGATTCTCCCCGCCGATGGTGCGGCTGGGGCAGAGACGCTGGGTTCCACGGGGTCCAGGCTTTTCAGCCAATAGCCTCTTCCTCTTCCTCCTTCAGGGTGGCCAGGATCCAACCTCCCAAAGGGCCTTTCCTTGGGGACTGTCCGGAGACCGTATGTTAGGAGATGAGGTCTGCCCAGTCCAGCCAGACCTCCCAGAGGGGAAGAGGTGGGAGGACTGGAAGTTTTAGATTCACAGACTATCAGAGCGGGGAGAGGCCTAAAGATCATTTTATCTACCCTCTCTGAGGGACAGAGGGCTCAACTGGGGCCCAGAGAGGGTCAGTAACTCTCCCAGGTCACACAGCAGGTGATAGCAGTTTCCTGAGTCTTGCCTCAGTGGTCACCCTACTATACGGGGCTGTTTTCTCTCCTGTCAGGGGCCCATCACCCTGGTGGGCCTGGGTCAGTTCTCTGAGGGTGGGGTTCGCACTGCTCAACCCCTAACCCACACACGACAGCCGTTTCACCCCTGTTCTGGCTCCATGAGGCCGGGACGCATCAGCCCTCGGGGGACAGGATGACCCCTCTCATGACCCCTGGCTTCCCTTGGCCTCGGCTTCCTGTGGCCCCGGACGAACGGATTCTTGCCCAGAGCCTTTGTCCAGGGTCCTCCGCCCCCGCCCCCGGGGACCTTCGTTTGGTGGGAAGTGCCCGGAGGAAAGAGTCGGAAAGCAAAGGCGATGCTTGCGGCCCGCACCTTCGGCACCTGTGGCGGCGGCAACTGCGGCGGGCGGCGCGCTGCTGACCCCTGGTGGCCACACACGGCAGCGCAGGTGCCGCCGCTCGCTCCCGGCGCCCTTTCCGCCTCAGACCCACAGGGGCAGGTGCGCTCGCTTTGAAAACACATCGGCCGGAATTCCTCCTTCCCACGGTGACCAGACCTGGGGTCCGTTCCCCTGGCTCCGGCCGTCTCACTTGCACTACCTGCCTCCCCTGCTTTGCTTTTGCTCCCCGTCTTCTCCGGGAGAAAGGCCCGCTCCTGCCATGGGCGTCCTGCCCTCTGGCCACATTTAGAGCTCGTGGCGGGACGGGAGGGCAGGGCCATCGACGTGTTTACATTTTGTTATAGTAAAATAAGAAGTTCGAATAGGTATGGAATCACATTTCAAAAATCAAAAAAACATGAAAAGGGAAATGTTGAAAGATTTATACCCACCTCTACTCCCCACGCCTCTTTCCCACCCCCCCTATGTTTCCCACCATGTTTATTAGTTTCTTGTGTTTCTTTGTGCAAAATAAACAAATGCACATGTAAACTCTGTTTCCTCTTTCTGTGATGAAAGGCACACGTTGCCCACTGTCCTGAGCTTTGCTTTTAGCTGAGGGTCTTTCCCCACCCTCTGTCTCACTGTTTCTCAGTGGGGACACACCAGAGCTTAATAAACAAGGCCCAGACAGCTGACACCTGGATTGTTTTCAAATAGCTGTTATTATAAACTCTTGGGAATTCCCTGGTGCTCCGAGGGGTTAGGACTCCACGCTTCCACTGCAGGGGGCACAGATTCGATGCCTGGTTGGGGAACTAAGATCCCGCATACCTCATGGTGTGGCCAAAAAAACCCCTAAAGCCAAAAACCAAACAAAGAAACCATACACAACCCCCCCCCAAAAAAAAACCCCACAAAAACTCTTGCAACGTAATAAGTACCTACTATATGCAATGACTGAATAAATGGCCAGGTGACAGAAGCCCTGAGGGCGCCTCCCTGGGTTTATACACACGCCCCTTCCTCCAAGGCACCAGCTCCAGGGAAGGCTCTAGGACGTTGAAACAGTCATCTACGCAGCAGGGGGAAGCAGGTCTTGCTTTATAGGTCAAACACCCGGTCCAGGCAGATTAGAAGTAGAAATGAAAAAAGGAAAATATATGAACAACATTTTGAAGGAAAAAATAAGAAAGCGGACATAATTTTCTGTAGATGAGGGACACCTGCAACTCTGTCTGCTCAGAAGGGGGTTGGAGGCCGAGGGGTCAGCGCCTCAGTCCGCGACCTCCGGGAATGCCCTCTCTCTGACCCCCTCAGTCCTCCTTGCCCCAAACATCCTCTGACGCTGGGAGCCGTATCTGGGGCCCCAGACCGCTTCCAGAAAAGCCCACACTTCAACCCCAGTAACTCACCCAAGGCCAAATGCAACAAAGCCGCCAGGAGGAGAGGTGAATGGGTCAGAGCCTGGGAGGAGCGCGGCAGGGCCGTGAGCTCTGGTTCCACGTGGATTCCTGCCCCACAGACTGGGAGGCCCGTGGGAGGTGAGGGGTCAGATGGGGGTGCATCTGGGGAGGTCAGCGCGGGAAAGAGAGAAGAATGCTGGTTCCTGAGGTCTGAGCGCCAGCCAGAGGTCTCTGCCACCGTGTGCAGCGCTCCGACCCTCGTCCACGGCTCACAGGGCTTCTGGGCTGATGGCCTCATTTTATCACAGGAGGTGCTGGGCCCGGTGTGCTCTTAGAGCCCTTTCTGGCTCTGACGGTCAGTTCTGTGCTCTGAAGGAGGTGTTAACACTGCAGGGAGAAAACTTGGTCCATGGGGAGGCGGTAGCACCAATGGCTAGAGGGGAAGGAGGTGCCAGCCTCTGAGTGAAAACCAGCCCTGAGTTCATCTCGGCGGGAAAGCCTCTGGTGAGGACCGGGGTGCAGCCGGGGCCTGAGACGAGAGGCCGGCCAGCTTCCCCAGGGGGAGAGCAGGGATTACCGCGCACCGTTTCAGCAGCACCTCTGCAGGCTCCGTCACTGCTCTTCTTTCTTTTCTTCTGTTTCTTCCAAGCCGTTTGTCCTGTAGAGCGCCCCCGTCCGGAACTGAGGGCATCCCCTCGATGCTCCTGACCCGTCCCTCTGCCCTTTATTTCCTGTCAATCGGTGGTTGGACCTAAAGTCCTGGTGAGATGTCATTGATCCTCTCGCAGGCAGGACTAGGTCACGAGACATAACAACGCACACCAGCGCGCAGCAGCCAGGCTCAGGCTCAGGCTGTGCCCCGCTCGGGGCTGGAGACGTGGGGCAGCCCTTCCATTTGCTCCGTGCAGCCACCTGTGGGAGGACAGTCAGACTCCCCAGGAGCCTCCTCTCCCCCCGCCCCCCGTCCCCCGAATGCCCTCCCGTGAGAGAAACAAATCGCTTTCTTATTTAAGCCACTGGTCTTTGGAGGTTTCTGTTAACGGCAGCCAAACCTAATCCTAACTAATACAAAGTATGTGCATGGGTGTGAGCAGGCTTACACTCGCGTGTGTGCACGCAAACACGCATAAGCAATCCTAACTAATACAAAGTCTGTGCACGGGTGTGAGCAGGCGTATACTCGCGTGTGTGCACGCAAACACGCATAAGCGAGTTTATGGGGAAGTAACAGTGTGGATAGTCATCCACTTGCCTGTTAATTTTTTTTTTGGGGGGCGGGTAGGAGTTTATTTATTTTTGCTGTGTTGGGTCTTCGTTTCTGTGCGAGGGCTTTCTCTAGTTGTGCCAAGCGGGGGCCACTCTTCATTGCGGTGCGCAGGCCTCTCACTGTCGTGGCCTCTCTTGTTGCGGAGCACAGGCTCCAGACGTACAGGCTCAGTAGTTGTGGCTCACGGGGCTAGTTGCTCCGCGGCATATGGGATCCTCCGAGACCAGGGCTCGAACCCGTGTCCCCTGCATTAGCAGGCAGATTCTCAACCACTGCGTCACCAGGGAAGCCCGCCTGTTAACATTAATTGTACATCTGTCATGTGCACCTCACCCTGACAGGCCTTATGAGAGAGACAAAGATGAACAGAGAGGGACCCTGCCCCCAAGGATTTTTGTTGTTGTTGTTGTTGTTAGAGGATGGTTCTTAACCTCTTCTTCCTTAAGAACCCTGGAGGATCTAAGGAAAGCTTATCGATATTTGAACACACAGGCACACAGAGTTTGGATTACAATGATCAGGTTGGAACCCCCCAGAATGCACCTTCTGTTCTGTCATCATTTCTGAAAAACACCAGCCCATTTCTGATCCCTGCCAGAGATGGAGCTGAGTTCACAGCCAAGGAAGACTGAAAGCAGGGCAGACCCAGACAGGGACAAACCTGACCCAAACTGAGAACCCTGGAGATGAAAGAGCAGTGATTACAATACAATTTTGATCACCACGTTGCATAACAAATTTCCCCAAAACTTGATGACTTAAAGCAACACACATTTATTATTTCCTAGTTTCTGAGTGTTAGGACTTCAGGAGTGACATAGATGAATAGCTCCATCTTGGGGTCGTTGATGAGGTTTTGGCCAATATGTCTGCCACGGCTGAAGGGTCTGCCTCCAAGATGGTTCTCTCACTCAACTGTGGGCAGGAGACTTCGGGTCCTCATCTGTGGGCCTCTCCAGAGTTGCTAGAGTGTCTTTATGACATGGCATTTGACTTCCTTAGAATGAGTGATGCAAACAAAGGCAATGTGGAAGCCACAATATCTTTTATGACCTATTAGCCTTGGAAATCACATACCATCACATCTGCCCCATTTTACTTATTCAAAGTGAGTCGTTAAGTGCAGCCTACACTCAATGGGAGGGCAATTAGATTCCACCTCTTGAGAAAAGTATTGTCAAATAAACCATGGACATATTTAAAAACCACTACACCAAGAAATGCTCTAATTACTGAAGTAGTTTGATAGCAGGAAGAAATTGAGAACATTCTAATCCTGGAAAGCTATGTCCCCTGGCAGGGTTTATGTGTTGGGCTATTGTAGGTTTGAGTAATGTGAGTCAGTCTTCCAGATCCTGCTTAACTGTGGGTAAGCTGACATTATTAAGATCTTGGTATGATTTCAATCTTTTGAAATTTGTTAAGATTTGTTTTATGGCCTAACATATGATCTATCCTGGAGAATGTTCCATTTGCACATGAGAAGAATGTGTATTCTGCTTCTGTTGGATGGAATGTTCTGCAAATATCAGACCATCTGGTCTATCGTGTCACTTAAGTCCAATGTTTCCTTACTGATTTTCTGTCTTGGTAGGCTATCAATTGATGTAACGGGGTATTCAAGTCCCTTTCTATAATTGTATTGATCTCTATTTCTTAACAAATATCTTTGTAACAAGTGTTAACAAATTTAAGAAGACTGAAATCATATCAAGCATATTTTATGACCACAATGGTATGAAACTAGAAATCAATTACATGAAGAAAACTGGGAAATTCACAGATATGTGGAGAATAAAAACCATGTTACTGAATAACCAATGGGTTATTAATTAATCCATTAATATTAAAAGAAAAAATTTTAAATGCCTGGAGACAAATGAAAATACAACATACCAAAACTTATAGGATGCAGCAAAAGCAGTTCTAAGAGGGAAGTTCATAGCAATAAATGTCTAGCTTAAAAAACAAGAAAAAATTCAAATAAACAACCAAACTTTATACCTCAAGGAGCTAGAAAAAGAAGAACAAACAAAGACCAAAGTTAGCAGAAGGAAGGATATAACAAAGGTCAGAGCAGAAATAAATGAAATAGAGACTAAAAAGACAATAGAAAATATCAATAAAACCAAAAGCTGATTCTTTGAAAAGATAAACAGAACTGACAAACCTTTAGCTAGACTCACCAAGGAAAAAAAGAGAGAGGACTCAAATAAATGTCAGAAATGAAAGAGGAGATGTTGCAGTGGATACTACACAAATACAAAGGATTATAACAGACTACTATGAACAGTTATATGCCATGAAATTGGGCAACCTAGAAGAAATGGATAAATACCTTGAAACATACAACCTTTAAAGGCTGAATCATGACAAAATAGAAAATATGAACAGACTGATAACTAGTAAGGAGACTGAATGAATAATAAAAAAACCCCCAACCTTCCAACAGGGACTTCCCTGGTGGTCCAGTGGTTAAGACTCCATGCTTCCATTGCAGGGGGCACAGGTTCAATTCCTGGTCAGGGAACTAAGATCACACATGCCACATGATGTGGCCAAAACAAACAAACAAACCCTCCAACAAACAAAAGTCCAGGACCAGATGGTGAATTCTACCAAATATTCAAATAATTAATACCAGTCCTTCTCAAGCTTCCAAAAAAATAGAAGAGGAGGGAACACTTCCAAACTCATTTTTTAAGACCAGCATTACCCTGATACCCAAACCAGACATGGACACCACAAGAAAAGAAAATTACAGGCCAATATCCCTAAAGAATGTAGAGGTAAAAATACTGAACAACAACATATTAGCAAGCCAAATTCAACAGTACATTAAAAGGATCATACACCATGATCAAGTGGGATTTATTCCAGGGATGCAAGGACAGCTTGTCATCCACAAATCAATCAATGTGATACACCACATTAACAAAATGAAGAATAAAAATCATATGGTCATCTGAATAGATGCAGAAAAAGCTTTTGAAAAAATTCAACATTCATTTATGATAAAAACGCTCAAAAAAAAAAACTCTCAACAAAGTGGGCATAATAAAGACCATATATGACAAACCTATAGCTAACATCATATTCAATGGTGAAAAGCTGAAAGCATTTCCTCCAACATCAGGAACAAGACAAGGATGCCCACCCTTGCCACTTTTATTCAACATAGTATTGGAGATCCTAGTCAGAGCAATCAGACAAGAAAAAGAAATAAAAGGCATTCAAATCAGAAAGGAAGAAGTAAAAGTTTCATTATCTGTAGATGACATGATACTATACATAGAACTCGAAAGACTTCACACACACACACACACACACACACACACACAAACCCTGTTAGAACTACTAAATTAATTCAGTAAAGTTGCAAGATACAAAATCAATATACAGAAATCTATTGCATTTCTATATACTAATAACAGAATATCAGAAAGAGAAATTAAGAAAACAATCTTATTTACCACTGCATTGAAAGGAATAAAATAGGGACTTCCCTGTTGGTGCAGTGGTTAAGAATCCTCCTGCCAATGCAGGGGACATGGGTTCGAGCCCTGGTCCAGAAAGATCCCACATGCCTCAGAGCAACTAAGCCTGTGCGCCACAACTACTGAAGTCTGTGTGCCCTAGAGCCCATGCACTGCAACTACTGAAGCCCGTGCACTCTAGGGCCCATGTGCCACAACCACTGAGCCTGCATGCTGCAACTACTGAAACCCGCACGCCTAGAGCCTGTGCTCTGCAACAAGAGAAGCCACTGCAATGAGAAGCCCGTGCACCGCAACGAAGAGTAGCCCCCGCTTGCTGCAACTAGAGAAAGCCCACACAGAGCAACGAAGACCCAACGCAGCCCAAAATAAATAATTTTTTTTAAAAAAAGAATAAAATACCTAGGAATAAATTATACCAAGGAAGTGAAAAACCTGTACACTAAAAAACTATAAGACATTGACAAAAGAATTGAATACACAAATAAATGGAAAGATATTCCATGCTCATGGATTGGAAGAATTAATATTGTTAAAATGTCCATACTACCTAAAGCAATCTACAGGGGCTTCCATGGTGGCACAGTGGTTAAGAATCTGCCTGCCAATGCATGGGGCACGGGTTCGAGCCCTGGTCCGGGAAGATCCCACATGCCGTGGAGCAACTAAGCCCATGCGCCACAGCTACTGAGCCTGTGCTCTAGAGCCCATGAGCCACAACTACTGATCCCACGTGCTGCAACTACTGAAGCTCATGCGCCTAGAGCTTATGCTCCACAACAAGAGAAGCCACAGCAATGAGAAGCCCGTGCACTGCAATGAAGAGTAACCCCCGCTCGCTGCAACTAAGGAAAGCCCACGTGCAGCAACGCAGACACAATGCAGCCAAAAATAAATAAATTAATTAAAAAAATAATAAAGCAATCTACAGATTCAATGCAATCCCTATCAAAATTCCAATAGCATTTTTCACAGAAATAGAACAAACGATCCTAAAATTTGTATGGAACCTGAAAAGACCCGGAGTAGCCAAAGCAACCTTGAGAAAGAACAAGCTGGAAGCATCATGCTCCCTGATCTCAAACTGTATTACAGAGCTGTAGTAATCAAAACAGTATAGTATTGATATAAAAACACATAGATAAGTGAAACAGAATAGACAGCCCAGAAATAAACCCACATACATATGGTCATTTTATTTTTGACAAAGGATCGAAGAACATACAAACGGGAAAGGACAGGGTCTTCAATAAATGGTGTTGGGAAAATTGGACAGTCGCATGCAAGAGATGGAAACTGGACTACAGTCTTACACCATACACAAAAATTAACTCAACATAAAGACGTGAATGTAAGACTTGAAACCATAAAACTAGAAAACATAGGCCATAATGTCCTTGACATAGGTCTTGGTGATGATTTTTTTGAATCGATACCAAAAGCAAAGGCAACAAAAGCAAAAACAAACAAGTGGGACTACATCAAACTAAAAAGCTTCTGCACAGCAAAGGAAACCATTAACGAAGTGAGAAGGCAACCTATGGAATGGGAGAAGATATCTGTAATTCATATGCCTTATAAGGGGCTAGTATCCAAAATATATAAAGAAGTCATTCTACTCAATAGCAAAAAAGCAAACAATCCAGTTTAGAAATGGGCAGGAGATCTGAACAGACATTTTTCCAAAGAAGACACACAGATGGCCAAACACAAATGAAGAAATGCTCAACATCAGTAATCATCAGGGAAATGCACATCTAAACCACGAGATAACACCTCACCCCTGTTATAATGGCCATCATCAAAGACAAGAAGTGACAAGAGGTGACAAGTGTGGGTGAGGATGTGGAGAAAAGGGAACCTTCATGCACTGTTGGTTGGGATGTAAACTGGTGCAGCCACTGTGGAAACCAGTATGGCGGTTCCTCAAAAAGTTAAAAATAGAACTACCATATGATTCAGCAATTCTACTTTTGGGTATTTACCCAAAGAAAACGAAAACGCTAACTTGAAAAGATATATACACCTCTATGTTCATTGCTGCATTATTCACAATAGCCAAGATATAGAAGCCACCTAAGTGCCCCTCAGTGGTTGAATGGACAAAGAAGATGTGATATATATACATATAATATATAATATATAGTATTCAGTCACAAGATAATATTATAAAAATTATAAGTTTAAAATTATAAAATATTATATATCATTATAAATATATTATATATATAAAAAACAATATTATTCAGCCACAAAAAGGAAATGCTGCCCTTTGCAGCAATGAGGATGGACCTTGAGCGTATTACACTTAGAGAAATAAGCCAGAGAAAAACAAATACTGTATAAGTTCACTTGCATTTGGAATCTAAGAAACAAACTAGCCAAGCTCATAGATCCAGAGAACAAAATTGGTGGTTGCCAGAGGTGGGGGGTGAGGTTGGCGAAGTGCGTGAAGGGGTCAAGAAGTACAAACTGGGCTTCCCTGGTGGCGCAGTGATTGAGAATCCACCTGCCAACGCAGGGCACACGGGTTCGATCCCTGGTCCAGGAAGATCCCACATGCCACGGAGCAATTAAGCCCGTGCGCCACAACTACTGAGCCTGCGCTCTAGAGCCCGTAGGCCACAACTACTGAGCCTGCGTGCCGCAACTACTGAAGCCCACGTGCCTAGAGCCCGTGCTCCGCACCAAGAGAAGCCACGGCAATGAGAAGCCCGCGCACCGCAACGAAGAGTATTCCCCGCTCACAGCAACTATAGAAAGCCCACGTGCAGCAACGAAGAACCAATGTGGCCAAAAATAAATAAATAAAAAATAAATAAATTTAAAAAAAAAAGAAGTACAAACTTTCAGTTATCTGATAAAACCCAAAGACGGAGGCGGAACAAAACGGAGTTTGTTTTGCTCCCGAGATGCCCCACGCCCCACCCCACCCCAGACACGGAGGCGGGACTACAGCTCCCGAGGTGCCCCGGGCGCCACCGGTCCGTGATTGGCTGAGCGGCGGTCAGGCGTGCGCGGTGCGAGCAGGAGGCGGCCCATGGCTGCCCTCGGCGAGGCGGCGGCGCGGTGGGCACCCGGACTGTGGCGGCGGGCGGCGCGCTCGGCCACGGGGTTCGGGGGCCGCCGTTTCGCGAGCGGCTCGCAGGTGAGGGCGGAGAGTGCGGGGCGGCGGCGGGAGGCCGTGAGGCCTCGCGGGCCGGGCTCGGAGCAGGGTGTCCGGCCTCCGGACGTCACTCCCCCGCGTGTGGTGACATCACGTCCCCTGGGGCCCCGCCGCGCGGGTCCCTGGCTCCCCGGGGCTCCGTCCACAGAGCCCGGGGGCGAGGCGTGACCCCGTCGCTCGCGGGGGCGACCGGGGGGCGGGGACGCGGGACCCCGTGACTCGCCCGCCGGGATGTGATCCAGGAGGACTCTGCGGCCCCCGCCCCGCGGGTCCTGACTTTCCGGACTTTCCCGGTGGAGAGAGTAGGAGGAGGGAAGAAAGGATGCGGCACCGGCTAAGGGATCAGTCCTGCCCGGGCCGCTTACTGCCTGTTTGACTTAAGGCAAAGTGCCGCTGCCCCTCAGTGTCCGCAGGGGACCCCTAAACCCGCGGGTGCTCGAGTCCCACAGCCGACCCTGCATCCGCGGACTCGGCATCCGCGGAACCGGCACCCGCGGATCCACCAACCGCCATGGTGTGTGAGGTTTGCGATCAGCAGTTGGTTGAAACCACACGTGAGGAGCCCGGGGTTACCGAGGGCCGACTGTATCTTTATTGGAAAATATCCGCCTGTGAGTGGATCGGCACAGATTAAACCTGTGTTGTTCTAGGGTCCACAGTACTTAGCTTTCTAAGCCTGGCTTTCCCCGTGTGTGTACCAGGGTTAGTCCTTACCTTGCAGTGTTTTTGCTAGAGGGTACTTGGGGTACTTTGTGTGATGTAGGTGCAGTGCTTTGCACAGTCACCGCATGTAGTAAATTCTTACAAACGTGGAGCTGGTTGGAGTGGACAGTGTGCTGGACGGTAATTGTGATGCTGTTGTTGGAAGCACACCAGCCAGTTCCAGATAAGAAGCAAAAACACAAGGAACATCTTAGTGGTCCCTTCATTTAAAACTAATCTGAAGACCACACTTTTTTGTTTTCTTTTTTTTTGTTTTTTGCGGTACCCGGGCCTCTCACTATTGTGGCCTCTCCCGTTGCGGAGCACAGGCTCCGGACGCGCAGGCCCAGCGGCCATGGCTCATGGGCTTAGCCGCTCCGCGACATGTGGGATCCCCCCGGACTGGGGCACGAACCCATGTCCCCTGCATCGGCAGGTGGACTCTCAACCACTGCGCCACCAGGGAAGCCCAACACTTCCTTTTTTTTAAATTTTTTAATTTAAATTTTTTTTTGGCCACGCCATGTGTCTTGTGGGATCTTAGTTCCCCAATCCGCGATTGAACCCAGGCCTTCGGCAGTGAAAGCACGGAGTTCTAATTCACTGGACCACCAGGGAATTCCTAAGGCTGCACTTTTAAAAATTCATGTATAGTTGATTTACAGTGTTGTGTTAGTTTCAGGTATACAGCACAGTGATTCAGTTATACATATATATTCTTTTTCAGATTCTTTTCCATTATAGGTTATTACAAGACATTGAGTATAGTTCCCTGTGCTATACAGTAGGTCCTTTTTGTTTATTTTATATTTAGTAAAAATCCACACATTTTATAACTGCCACAAATATGAACTTTAATTAGAAGATCTGCATAATACCCAGGACTAGTTTAAAAAAACATGAAGTGAGAAAGAAGAAAAATCAAAATACAGATACAGAAGAGAATGAAAAGAAAAAAAAAAGAATGAAAAGAAAAAAACCTAACCCTATGTCCTTTTCTCGAGGTAACTTCACTCAAAAAAATATTTAATAGATGTTATTCTTTTAGAGCAGTTTTAGGTTTTCAGGAAAGCTCAGCAGAAAGTGTAGAGAAGCCCCACATACTACCCCTCCCCCTGTTTCCCCTCTTGCTAACATCTCACACGAATGTGGCATGTTTGTTAACAATTACTGGGGGCCTTTCATTTCTAGGTGGCTGGGTGCCTGGTTCTCTGTGTGCACTCACCTGAGGGGTTGGGGGTCGTGGTTACACACTGCACAGAACAGATGAGGGAGCGTCGGGGATATTGCTAAATTGTCCAACAGATGAGGGAGCATCAGGGATATTGCTAAATTGTCCAACAGATGAGGGAGCATCAGGGATATTGCTAAATTGTCCAACAGATGAGGGAGCGTCAGGGATATTGCTAAATTGTCCAACAGATGAGGGAGCGTCGGGGATATTGCTAAATTGTCCAACAGATGAGGGAGCGTCAGGGATATTGCTAAATTGTCCAACAGATGAAGGAGCGTCGGGGATATTGCTAAATTGTCCAACAGATGAGGGAGCGTCGGGGGTATTGCTAAATTGTCCAACAGATGAGGGAGCGTTGGGGGTATTGCTAAATTGTCCTGAGACTTCCTTGTTCTAAGTAGCAGGGTCTGTGTGCTCTTATGTCTAAGGGAGCAAATCTTGTGACTATTTAGGATATGGTCACTAAGACCAGTAAAACTGTACGGTTAACTTTGGCAGCCATCAGCACAAACAAGCTGTTTTATTTTTTTAACTATGTAATTGTCAAAAATCTAAGAACAATATTATGAACTCTAAAACCCATCTTCCAGATTCAGCAGTTATTAACATTTTGCCGCACTTGCTTTGCTTATCTCCCCCCCACACTTTTTTTTTGTGTGGCTCTAAGATTTTAAAACAAATCCCTGATTTCTTGTCCTTTGAACCCTAAATTCTTCTGTGTGTACCTTTAGGAAAATAAGGGTATTTTGAACATAAGTACAATGTGTGTGCGATGAAAGTGGCTTGACTTAGCTGGCGCCAACAAAAGGAAAATGACAAACAGGTTAGGTTGGATTTTTCTGACAACTGAAAAACATCGTGTATGTTAACGGTTCATAAAATAAGAAATGGGATGAATTTTATAAAGGATAGCGTTCAACTTTGTAAATCCAAGAAATGCAGATTGAGAGGAGATAATCACTTCTTTAAACTTTGAAATTAACAAGATGTTTGATACTTAAACTCTTTGATACTGTGAAAATCATCCTTGGCAAGGGTACCAGGGTCCATGTGAGTTGATACTGTTTTGGAAAACAACTTGTCAGTAGGTGTTATGTCATTGTAATGTTTGCACTTTTTTGGCTTATTACGCTTGCTTTTAAGAATCAAGTTTAAAAGGGCTTCCCTGGTGGCGCAGTGGTTAACAATCCACCTGCCAGTGCAGGGGACACGGGTTCGAGCCCTGGTCCTGGAAGGTCCCACATGCCGCGGAGCAGCTAAGCCCGTGCGCCACAACTACTGAGCCTGCGCTCTAGAGCCCGCGAACCACAACTACTGAGCCCACGTGCCTAGAGCCCGTGCTCCGCAACAAGAGAAGCCACTGCAATGAGAAGTCCGCACACCACAACGAAGAGTAGCCCCCGCTCGCCACAACTAGAGAGAGCCCACGTGCAGCAACAAAGACCCAATGCAGCCAAAAATAAATAAATTAAAAAAAAAGAATCTAGCTTAAGGAAAAGTCCATAATATGGAAAAATCAGTAAGCATGAAGAGTTCCTTATAGCATAATTTGTAGTCGCAGAAATGTGGAAAAACCTAAATGTCTGAAACAGGGGAAACCTAATGTTAGCGGAGTATTCACTCAGGGTATTATGTAGCCAGAAACATGTGTAGGTGGTAGGTCTGCGTGTATCGACATGGAAAGATAACCAAGGGATACCAACGAGAAAAAGCAAGACGGAAAAGAAAGCACAACACAGTACCATTTGTGTGTTAGCTAAAAGGTAAGAAAGTAGAACCATCCATGAAAAGTTTCTGGAAAATACACAAGAAGGGATGGTACTGGGCAGAAGTGGAAGCAAGAAACTTAAAAATTCTTTTTCTGTATCGTCTGTAGCAATTGAGTGTTTTTTTAAAAAAACTCTGTTGTTACGATAAAACAAAATTCTAAAAGATGGTTATGAAGGCTGTTGTAACAGATAAAAATGCTTCATGTCAAGCAAAAAAAAAACAAGATGCAAAATTGTACGTATAAGGTGCAGTCATAGCCGCGTGACAAACGTAAGAATAGAGAAAGGAGATGAAAGGAAATACTGGTCGGTTGCTTTAAAGTGCTCGGCTTGTTTCTGAATTTCTCTATTTGCCAATTAAAAACATTCCTTTTTATTAATTATGCAAAAATAACTTGAACAAAATAGTTATATGCTTAAAAATACCTGAAAAGGCTTAATTCTTTGTTGCAGATGGATTTGCCCTGTCGGCAACCCCGAGTCCTCACCTTGCGTTCGAGGCCCGGGCCGGCCCGGGGGTGGGGATGAGGCTCCCCCGTCCCCTCTGCCTCGACTCAGGGGCCGTTCTCGTCTCCCCTCGTGCAGAGCCCTCCCACCTTCGGGTTCCTGTTGGACATCGATGGGGTGCTGGTTCGGGGCCACCAGGTCATCCCCGCTGCGAGGGAGGCCTTCCGCAGGCTCGTGGACCCCCAGGGGCAGCTGCGGGTGCCCGTGGTCTTTGTCACGAACGCGGGGAACATCTTACAGTGCAGCAAAGCCCAGGAGCTGTCAGCCCTGCTGGGCTTCCAGGTAAGGAGCGGCTGGAGACAGGAGGCTGAGGACCTGGTTCCCATGGAGCCCCCTCTCCAGCCCTGTGTCGCCTGCCCTGTGGGGGGACAATATGGATGAGCCCGGTACACATCTTCCTGCTGGAAAAATAACTTGAAGTTCAAGGCTGAACTCAGAGGGTAGCGCCTCATCATCAGGGTCATTTTTTATGAAACTGTACACGTTGAGCACAGAAATCCCACCTGTGGACTTGGCCGTTTCCATCTTTCCTCCTGGCCTCAGGGACGTGTGTTTCTAAATCTCCATGCACCAGGTGGGACTCTGCAGTACAGCCCTTGTTCCTCATAAGTAAGATGACACAGCTCAACGAGCTCTGTCCCTTGTCACCCCCCTGCGGCTCCCACTGTCCCCACATTGACACGTTCTTTGTTGGCAGTGGCTTTGGTTCTTGGAAGGAGTCCTTTGGAACCGAGAAAGTAGATCCCATGCCGGTCAGCTGGGAGACACTGCTGGGGAGGAGACCGGTTCCTACCCTGGTGTCTGGACAGTGGGGCTGCGCAGTTGTCATTAGCATAAATGCTGAAAAGCCAGGTCTTCACGTAGAACTGAAAATAGTCAGAGGTGGAGGCGGGTCTGAGCTCATGCACGAACCCTGTGGTTCCCGTCGGGCTGAGAAATCGGGGTGTTGGGAGCTGGGCCGGTGGGGCCCATGGTGGCCACATCTCCTGTGGGCTCTGGTGTCCGGGTCCCCTCATACCTGTTGGGGTAGTTCTGGAAGGGTTGGGCCCCCCTTCTGGGCAGGTTTCTCCTTCCTGGGCCAGGGAGCCAGCTCCCTGCTGCTGCCCTCACATGCGTGTCCTCTGCTCTCCATCTCTCGGCGGCCCTGCAGGTGGAGCCCGACCAGGTGATACTGTCCCACAGCCCCATGAAGCTCTTCTCGCAGCATCACGACAAGCGGATGCTGGTGTCTGGGCAGGGGCCCCTGGTGGAAAATGCCCGAGCGTATCCTTTTGCTGCTTCCTGCTCTGCTGTCCTTGCCCGGCTGAAAGGACCGGGGTCAGGAGCTCTGGGCGCCCGTGGGAGGGAGGGAGGGAGGGCACCTCCCAGGGTGGCCAGCCCTGGTTCCCCCGGGGGTTCCTGGAAGCCAGCCCACCGCCTCGGGGCCTGCTGGGCAGCTCACAGAACAGATTCCTGCCCATTCCCTGCAGAGTCTGACTCACGGGGTCTGAGAACCCAGGCGGTTCTGTGGTTCGGTTTGGGACCCACGGCTCCCTGAGCGTGTCTGCAGGGAGCTCAGCCCCGGGCATGTGCTCAGTGAGAACGTGTCCCTGCTCTGAAGTGGCTCGTTCCTCTGCTGCTTCCGCAAACCAAGGGGGCTGAGCACCGCCTGTGCGTGGCCGCGTGCTCGGGGCCAGAGCAGCACACGGCTAGTGCTTCATCAGGGCTCCCGCTTGAGGTGGCGGAGTGACACACCAGGAGCAGTGCAGGCGTGCTTAGGACGGCGTGTGGCCAGAGGCTGGGAAGAGCAGAGTGGGTCCGAGTGTCACAGATACGGGGGGGACCACCCTGGGGCTGGGTCCCCTGTGGCTTCATGGGGGCTGGCTGTGCCACAGGAGGGGGCATAGCTGGGGAGCCTGCCGAGAGGAGGCTGGGAGGATGCCCGGAGCAGGAGGCCGGGATGGGGTCGGGTCGGGAGGGGGGCCAGAAGGACAGCGCTGGGCTCGGGAGCCTCAGACGTGAACGCTGAGGAGCACGGGTCTGTGCGGTCGTATTGCTGACGGAAGCATCATTCTGGGGAGATGTGTTTTGAGGTGATCTGAACCTGCGTCCAGTTAAGACTGCCAGTGGGGTCTGAGGACAGGAACACGGCGGCAGGTGTTGGAGGGTAAGGCTGCAGCGGGCGTGCTCCCCACGGCCTCCCTTCTGGCTGAATTGGGTCCATCGTCCAGATTTAGCTCCGGTCTGGCTTCTCCAGACCCTGCTCGGCTTCCTCCCCGCCAAGGAGTCTCCTCTGAACTGTCCTCAGAGCCCTGGTTCTCGTGGCCCTGGGCCAGCGTGAGCTTGAGGATGGGGCTTCCTGTGAGCCTTTGCGCGGGCGGTGCCCAGAGTCGGCCAAGCCCCCGGGTGTCCCCACCGCCTGCGCCCACGCCTGCCTGCAGCGCTCCTGGTCGGCGCTGGCCTCACGGGGCCCTGTCTGGGGTCCGGGCGGGTGGGGTTGATGTGGGCTGCGGTGGGTCCCTCACTTTAAAGGCGTCTCCCCGGCACTGGGCAGCTTTGCTTCCTGACCTCCTTCCAGACTGGGCTTCAAGCACGTGGTCACAGTGGACGAGCTGCGGGCGGCCTTCCCTGTGCTGGACATGGTGGATCTGCAGCGGCGGCCCAAGACCACGGTAATGGGACACGCTCGGGCCTCCCCGCTGACCCTGCAGCCCTTCCCTCTCCGAGCTGCCTTCTCGGAGGGCAGGGCACATCTGGCCGAGGCCTTTGTTCCCGGACACACGTTGTCGGGGCTGGTGAGCAGGGCTGTCCCCTCTCTCCAGAGCCCTCGTGTCCCCTCCAGGTGGTAGTTTTGTGATTTACCAGCTTTCCTAGTTGCTTGGAGAACCGCTGGTGTTAAGTTAATCGCTGCTCTGCTGTCCTGGAGCTCCTTACAGAGGGCTGGCCTGGTGGCAAGTGGCTTCCTGTGAAAGCACTGGCGGCTTGAGCGTCTGCTCGGGGTCCTTAGGGTTTGGCTCACATTTGAACCTTATCTTTTCCGACCAGCGGTCACGGGGCCTCTCGTTGACCCTCTAGGGTGACCGCCCGTCTCCCGATGCCCCTTCGCCCCCTTCTTCCCTGCGTGAACTCTGTGTCTATCACAGAGTGTCTGTCACCGCCTGTTCGAAGTCAGTGCATGTCAAAGTTCGATGAACTGCGTTATAAACAGACAGGCCTGCTCCTGTTTGTCTGTGTAACTCTAGCCCCCACCGCGCTTTCCGAGGCCCCCCCGAGCTGCGCACGTTATGTGCAGAACCAGATGCCAGAGTTGGCACGGCTCTCGGAGCAGCGCAGAGACAGCCGCGCCCCTGCCCAGGAGCCCCTGCCCAGGAGCCCCCTGCCCAGGAGCCCCCTGCCCAGGAGCCCCTGCCCAGGAGCCCCCTGCCGCGGCTCGCCCCAGGCCTCCGCTGCTTACTGGCAGAGCCGAGGGCAGGCGAGCTGTTCCTGGAAGGAATGGGCCCCCAGGCCGTGGTCCAGTGATGGCCCTGCCTCCTGAGTGATGTCAAGCTCCCGTCCCTTCCTGGGCTCACCTCGTCCTCTGCCACCTGATTCCAGACTCTCACCTCCTGTCCTTGCTGGAGGAGGACAGCTGAGCAGCCGTCCCCTGGCTGACCTACACGCTTGGTGCCCGCCGGCCTGGGGCGTGGCCGGCCGGAGCGCGCTCTCCTCCTGTCCCCGAGGACCTCTGCCCTCGGTCCTGTCCCTTTCTCCTCGGCCTGGGCTAGACCGAAGGGTCTTCCGTCTGTCAGGCACGTGTCTCTCCTCCCACCCCTTGGAAACCGGGTGTGGAAGGTGACCGTGGCATTGACGGGCTTGCTCTTTGTCTCTCGCAGCCCCTCCCAAGGAACGACTTCCCTGCGATCGAAGGTAATGAGGTCCCTGCGTGATGTGGGCGGGCTGTCCCCGCAGGCTCTGCAGCCGGGTGGTGTGGCTGGGACGTTGGGCGCTGGGTCTCCTGGGCTCTGGTCTCGGGTCTGCCGGTCACTGCCTCTGAGACATTAGCTGCTAAGCTTTCCTTCCCCGCGTCACTTGCCCTGTTGTTCCAGGAAAACCTAAGTGTGGAAAAAAGCTACCTAAGGAAGCCTGGTGCGGTGTTTCTCAGCCCTATTAAGTCCAGTTCTCCCTGGGTAACAAAAATATTGTAATGTCCCCTTTACTACCCTAAATGAATGCTTTCCTATACGCAAATATTAAAAATTAATTAATTCATGGTAAAGCCCTAATTGTAATAGGGAGAAATAAAAGGAAACGTTTTTTAGTAAGGTCATCTGCATTTCAATATGTAGTAATTATCCAGGAAGGCATAATTAAGTAGTGAAATGATTATATCAAAAGTAGAATCCCCATGAATGTTAGAGCTAGCAATGCAGTGTGTTTACAGGTGTGTTTCATTGGTGACTCAGAAATTAGGAGCAGTGTTGTCACTGGTGATGCGGTTTTCCAAAATGGGGAATAACTCTTGGCAAAGTTGTGAAAAAATAAAGTACGTCTTCTCTTGACTAACATGATAGTTGTATTTTTGGAAAAATCAGTGCTTATGAAAAGTCTAGCAAAAAATACTTTGTGTGGAATAGAATTAGGGTTTCGGCTCAGTTAATTACAAGCAAGTTGTTCTCCTGTGTGAGTGTCAGCTATTAATAGACGTGGGGAAGGTTTTGGCTCTGCAGAATGTCCTGAGCCTCTTGCATCCCAGTCTTCTCCCGGGCCTCCCCAGTAGTGTCAGTCCTTGTGACAGGTGAAACATGTCCCGGGGGTGGCCTGCGCACTGGGGCCACGGTCTGGCCCAGCTCCCCAGTCTTGCAGCTGGCCTTGCTGACGCGTGTGCAGCATGGCTTCCGTGCTCTGTCAGGTCTCATTGTATCCTCCTCCCAGCGTGGGTGTTGTCCTCATGTAGCTGAGGAAGCTTAGACATGGTGAGAACTGGCCCACAGTCCCAGAGGGACGTGGACAGCGTCAGGCCTGTGACCCCGTCTCCCCGCCATGTGGCCGAGTGACCCCTGGGGCTTGGGGGACGTGGCCGGGCAGGTGGGGTGCTGTGCAGGGCGTCGGTCAGCAGGGGCTGCTGCTTCTCTGCCTCTAACCCTCAGGACGTCCTGGTGGACACACTGAGGAGCCCTCGGGAGCTCCTCCTGGGCTCGGCTTCGTCCACCTCCTGGGACCCACGCCCCCAGCGGGGCCGTGCACCCCAGGCCTCCCGAGGCCCTTCCACGCCCGGCTCACCCCACCCCCACTCTGCAGGGGTGCTTCTCCTTGGGGAGCCCGTGCGCTGGGAGACGAGCCTGCAGCTGATCATGGACATCCTCCTCAGCGATGGGAACCCCGGCACCGGTCTGGCGACGGCCCCCTATCCCCACCTCCCTGTCCTGGCCAGCAACACGGACCTCCTCTGGATGGCCGAAGCCAAGATGCCCAGGTGAGGACTCGGGGTCCCTGCCTTGGCCCTGGGGGCCACCTCCAGCTGCCTCCTGGGCAGTCCTGCTGACGGCGCCTCGAGCCGCCCCAGTGCTCTGGGCTCAGACCCCTCCTCTAGGCCCTGGAGTTGCCATGGTAACCTGGCCTCTGGGAGCGGTCTCCAGGGTCACTTCACATACTGATTGATAAACGAAAACTACCACTCAGTGAGCACGGAAGGTGCATCGGGATGGTCTTTAAGCCCCGGCCCCGACAGAGTCTAACAGGACGTGCTTCTTCTGGCTAGAGGAACCCAAGTGATGCTCAGTTCCTGTTATCCAGCTGCCCTTCCCTCGCTGCCTTCACCCTGTGGTGCTGGCTCTTTCACTTCTTTGTTTCCTTCTGCCCATAAGACATTGGGGAGGGGAGAGTAGGCGTGATTCCGAGGCCCCGGGAGCAGTCACTTCCTCAGAGGCCCTCAGGCTCCAGGCAGGCCCCCACCCCGTCCGCCCGGCACTGAGCACAGCACAGGCTGCCGTTTTGCTGGCCCTCAGGTTGCCTTCCTGGAGGGGCAGCTGCCGGTGCTGTGGCTGCTCTTGTCTGCGAGGCCAAAGCCTGGAGTTTCTCCCCCTGCCCTGCCTCCCAGCGAGCTGTGTGGTGGATCCGCCACTGAGGGCCTGAGGGCCCAGCACTGAGCCCAAGAAGATGGGGATCACCGTGTTCTCTCTCAAGTGCATTTCTGCAGCTCGAGGTCAGGTCTTTTTTCTGGAACATTCTTCCTAGAGTTCGGGTTTGCTGACACTAGGTGAAGGGGGTTGGTTATGTAGCAGATTTGAGATCACTTTTTCATTCAGTAATTTCAAAATTGAAAGTAGAATTCAGTATATGCATAAGTGACACTGAAATGTAACTTCAAGATACTGAACCGTATCCAATAGGATTTGATTTAGCAGCAAGGGATGAAAACCCAAAAGAAAAGAATCTTAAACGAGATGGAAGTTTGTTATTGTGAAAAAGTCCACCCATCAGGGACACAGGCACCTTAGCCCTTTACTATGTAATCCAAAGGGCTGCCTGATCTCCAGCCATCGTGTCAGCATTCCAGTCAGCAGGAGGGAGTATGGGGAGGGTAGAGAAGAGCACCCCCTCCCCAGTTTCCAGGCTCCTTTCCAGGAGGGTAGTCCAGCACTTGTGATTTCATTGACTCTTAGGCTGTAGCTTAGTCACTGGCCATACACTTAGCTGCAGTGGGGGCAGGGAGGGTGCTTTCTGACACTCGGTGGCAGTGTGCTCAGTGAAATTGGCACTGAGGAGTGAGGTGGGATGCCAGCCAGTATTCTGCCCAAGTCTAAGGCAGAATTGAAGCTGGGTCTCTGGCTCCAGCTCCACACCTTGGGCAGGCTACTCCATCTCTGGGCCTCAGTTTTCTCACCTGTGCAATGAGGAGAATGAACGCCACCTCATCGGGTTTTTCTAAGGGTTGAACGTGATGTGCCTGCCATCTCCAGCCCTGGGACAGCGCTCAATAGGCGTTGTCAGAGAGTCGCAGGCCATTAATGCACATCCTAAGCGTGACGGCCTCTCACCAGAAGTGATTCGCTTTGCCCTGTCACCGTGCTCTGTGCCACCGCGAGAGGGTGGCACACAGGGCATGCCTGAGCCTTGGGGCCCGGGGAGGGGACCGAGCTCCGCTTTTCCTCTGGCAGGTTCGGCCACGGCACCTTCCTGCTGTGCCTGGAGGCCGTTTACCGGAAGGTGACGGGCAGAGAGCTCTGCTACGCGGGCCTAATGGGCAAGCCCAGCCTCCTCACCTACCAGTACGCGGAGGGCCTGCTCGCCAGGCAGGCGGCGCGGCGGGGCTGGGCGGCCCCGATCCGGAGTCTCTACGCCGTGGGGTGAGCCCCGCACCCCTCCTCCAACCCCTGCGACGCCACCCCCCCCCCCCGCAGTGGTCACCCGCGGGCCCCTGTGTCCCCGCCCCTCCATCCCCAAGACGCGCCCCCCTCCCCCAGTGCTCAACCCCGCCCCCGTGTCCCCGCCCTTCCGTCCCCAGAGACGCGCCCCCCTCCCCCAGTGGTCACCTGTGGGCCACCCCTCTCCCCAACCCCCTGCCGTCCCTGCACCTCCACCAGCGCACTGAACTGTGCCTTCTCTCCCCAGTGACAACCCCATGTCCGACATCTATGGGGCCAACCTGTTCCACCAGCACCTGCAGACAAGGCGGGAGGGGGCGGCCCGGAGCTGCGCCTCCATCCTGGTGTGCACCGGCGTGTACAGCCCCCGGGCCTGGGGGCCCGCCGCTCCCGCCCTGGGTGGCGAGGGGCCTCCGTTCCACGGGCACCGGGACCTTGGCTTCAACCCGGGGCTCCTGCAGGCGGCCCACGTGGTGAGCGACGTGCACGAGGCCGTGCGGCTGGTCCTTGGCAAGGAGGGCTGGGCTCTGTAGCAGGGAGGGAGGTGGGCCCGCTGGCTGCCCCCTGCCCACCGCCTCCCCGCCTCCCGGCCAGCATGGTGACACTCTCGCTCCTCCTGGGCGGGGCCGCACGATTGTTCCCGGGGTAGCATTTGGGTATCAGCCTCAGATTTTTCTAGGCTGGTTCCTGTCTGCCTGTGCTGGCAGCCTGACCCCAGGCTCGTCCTCACTCTGGGGGGTCTTCTGCAGAAGAGGAGGCGGTACCGCCTCTGCCCGCTGCCAGCACAGGCTGTAACTCACTCTTAGACACTACTTTTTATGGTAGTTTAGCTTATTGCCCAGAGACTTTGGACTTATTTTTTTAAGTTAAAATAATTGCAATAAATATTCATTTTGCTGTCTCTTGTGAAGCTCTGTCTGGAATGTACTAAAAAGTCCTGTGGAGGAAGGCTCGTGGGCTGGCGGGGTGGGTGACCTTGAGGCCCAGGCGCTGGTGGCATTTCAGTCCCGTGAGCGCTGACCCCAGCACACCGCAGTCTGGGCCGCGAGCCCCGAGGCCTGCCATTGACTTAGCCGCTTCCTTGACGTGGAAAGAAAGGAGCTTTTCCTGTGGCGGCTCTGAACCCGTGTGTCTCGTACTTCTCCCTGTTGTGGTGGCCCGGTGAGACCCTTCAGCACAGCCCCGTCTGACCCCAGCAGCACCGGCCAGCTGCTCCCTCCCCTCTCCAAACCCTTGTCCCTGGGCAGCAACTGGGCTCCAGGGAGAGGCGAGCGGTGCCCTGCCCTTGAGCGCCAGGGCTGGGCCAGCCCACCTGCGCCCCCAGCGCCCCCAGACAACAGCAGCTCCTCCCCGTGTGCAGCCCGGCCTCACCTGCAGAACACCCGGGCCAGGGCCCCTCCAGCCCCCAACGCCCCCGGCAGCCTCCCCACTGGTCTACCCCACAGGCCCAGTCAGATGGGAGGTCTGGTCTCTCAGAGGGTCAGGCCCCCTGTGACTTCTCACCACAGCATGGGTGCCTCCCCTCCATCCTGTTCCACCACTTTCCCCTCCACGTTTCGTGGGTCCCCCACGTGCCCTCCTGCCTCAGGGCCTCTTGCACTCGCGGTTCCCTTCCTTCCGACATCGCGAAGCTCTGTCCCTTCTTAAGGGTCTGGGAATTGTCCCCTCGGAGAGACTCCCTCAACTTCCTATAAAAAGCAGCGCTCTGGGACTCCCCTGGCGGTCTAGCAGTTAAGACTCCGCGCTTCCGCTTCAGGGGGCACGGGTTCCATCCCTGGTTGGGGAACTAAGATCCCAGTGCAGTGTGGTGCAGCACGAAACAAAAAACAAGACAAAAACAAACAGCGCTCTCTGCTGGCCTGCGTCATGTTCCCCACGGTCCTCATCACCCCATGACCTGTATTTACTCCTTATTGCCCGTCTTCTGCTAAAATACGAGCGCTGAGGACTGTCCACGCTGGTTCCTTCTCGAGTCCCCACACCCCCATGCCGGGCGCTTGCAGGCCCTGTGGGGCGTCCCACGTCACAGGCAGATGTGGCTTCTCGCCTTTCTGTCCCTTGGGGGTGGGCTGGGGCCCTAGCTCCCCGCTCACAGCCATGCAGCCGTGGGCGATCCCCTCCGCTCTCCAGCTCCTTCCTGTCTGCGGACTGGCGTTGGCGAGGTGGACTCCACAAAGGAGCTATTTTAGGTACCTCACTGTGTCATGTGGGATTTTGTTCAGCTGCCTGTTTCAGAAGCCTGACCGCAGTGGCTTGAATGCTTTCGAAGCGTCAGGACGTTGGAGCAGGCGTCTCAAGCCCCCCGCTCGCCCACCGTGCTGGTGTGCGGCCCGCCCGCCTGCAGCACGGCCCCAGCCTCCACGGAGAGGAGGAGAGGGCGAAGACAGAGCAGGTGGGGCTGGACTCCCTTAAAGAGCTTTCCCGGAAGGCGCACCTCGCTGGGGACTACAGGCCTGTCCGGCTGACCAGAGGCGGGGCCCAGAGGCGGGGCCCGGGCACACCATCGTGCCAACAAAATCAGGGCTTGTTCGTGAGGAAGGCGAGTAGAGGGGCGGCGGGCAGGCGGGCAGCAGTTCAGCCCCTGGGACCGAGCTCTGCACTCGCTCTCCGTCTGAGTGCCTAGAGGACGTGTCTGTTGGGCCACTGAGCCACTGGGTCTGGAGGCCTGCGATGCACGTGCTGGCCTTTCCCAGAGCACCTTACACAGGCATCACTGGTCCAAGGTTTGTCAGAGCCTCTCAGAGCCCCTCGCGGAGACACGGTTCTCACCACCTCGGTTTATAAATGAGGGCACGAGGCAGGCCAGCGATCCCTTCCTTTCAGAAACATTGACTGAGGACCCACTTGCTGCCAGGCCCCATGCTGGGCGCCACAGCAGCGACCAGCCATTGGCAACCACACCTGCCTTCGTGGGGTTCGCCTGGTAGTGACCACGCGTCTGAGGTCAGTTAGGAAATGGAGGGGCTGGGCTGACAGCTGGGCCTCCTACTCGGCCATGTCCTCCCGGGACCCTGCCCGCCCTCAGCCAGCCCACTGCCCTTCCCGTGAGTCCTGGAGCAGCTGCTGTTGTGGGTACAGCCCTGCGAGCTTGCCCTGGGCCCAGGAGGCTCACAGGGGTGACTGGGGAGGAGTTGGGAAGTCAGCCGGTGTGGCCACGTGCCGAGGAGTCTCGCCGGAGCCCGGGTGGAAGGGACGGGGCGACAGCGTCTGTGTGCCTGCCCCTGGCTCTGCCCCGTGGCTGGCAGCCGCTCTCTGGGGCCCTTTCTCTCCCTTTCTTACTCCTGGTTTCCTGAAGGTGGCAGGAGCCCCTCCAGACGGGGTGCAGGAGCGCAGGCGACTGCAGCAGCATCACGCAGGTGCAGGGTCAAGGGCAGCCCTGGGCACTTGGCTCCGGACGGGTCTCGTTGCTCAGGGGCTTTGTCTGGACCCTGGAACCAAAACCCACAAGCAACCGCTTCACTGCTCAGTCCGACTGAGTGAAAATGTTATCTTTTTGTGTTTTGAAGCGGCCAAGCGATTACAGACGAGACGCTGTGAGTCGCTCTGAACGGGAAGTAAGTGCGTGTTCATAGTAAAGTGATCAGCCTAGAGCAGGACTGGACCGTCAGCTGCCCACTTGGGTCCCCAGTCCCGAACCCCGGCACTTTCTCAGTGTCGCCATGGTGGCGGCAGCTTCTGGCCTCCTGAGGGCACCTCTGGGCTGAGGCAGGGCGAGCCAGCAGGTAGTCAGGGCTCCCAGCAGAGCTATGGTTGCTGTAGCAACCGGATGCTGCCTTGAGGGCGGAGTTTTAAAATATCTTGGCTATAATAGTTCTTTCCCCCCAATCTCTCTGTCACTTCCCCCGTGCCGCGTGGTGTGGCGAGGCTGGGTCGCCCGGGGACGCCTGCCTGCTCTCTGCCTGGGGCTCCTGGCAGCTTCTTGGGGGGCTGGATGTGGGAGGAGTGTCTCCGGGTGTGAACTGCTGCGAAGCTGTCAGGCTTTTGCTTCCAGCCTTCTCCAGCTCTTGGATCCAAAAACCTTCTGTCATTTTCTCTTTTTGGAGAGGCAGAGAAGAGGGGTCTAGCTTGAAACTCCCACCGCCCCCCCCAAAAGAAACCTCCTCTCCCTCCTCCCACCCTGGGCCATACCCCTACCAGCACAGCCGCAGCATCCTGGGACCACTCTCTGCAGGGGGAGGGGTGTCCCCTCTTCTCTGCTGTTTCCTTTGGTGTTTCTAACTTCCTCTTTTGGCTTCATTTATTCACTCAACAAATGCCTGTAGTGCACCTACTAAGCCCCTGAAATAAACGAAAAACTGCCTTGTCACGGGGATGTTCATCCCTGTCTTCATCTTGGACTTGGTCCTATCAGATTTCAAACTTTTTTCTAAAGTTACAGTAATTAAGACAGTGTTCTCTTGGCAGAGGGAGGGATACAAACCAATGGGACAAAACAGCCCTCAGAAACACATATATGAAAGTATGGCTTAACAAAACAAATGTGTATTTCTCGCTCATTTCATAGGCTGCCGTGGGCTGTGTGCTGTTCTTGGCCTTTCCCTCCAGGTGGTGACTCGGGCATTCAGCCTCCTTCCATTTGTGATGCTGTCATCTTCAAAGAGGGAGGGAGGGTGGATGAACGTGGAGGGACTTGGGTGAGACGTGGTCTTGGTGGTCAGCACTTCTGTTCATGTCCACTGACCACGCACGTGGTTCCAGTGCCACTCCCAAGAGGACAGGGAATGTGAGGAAAAGGAAATGGGATCAGTCGGCGTCTAGCCTGTCTCTGTTGCCCTATTACTGTTTACTAGGATAAAGAAAATTGGATTTGCTTAGTTTTGTTTAAATTCATGAATATATGTTGCAATTTGTTTCTGTATATTTATTGAGTTGATCATAAATGTTTTTCTCCTTTAAACTGTTCATTTGGTAAATGAGATTCATAAATTTTCTTTTCATCTTTAACTCTGCCTTTCATTCCTGTGATAAAACCTAATTGGTTATGTTATATGTTGCTGTCTACCATTAGCTAGAATTTCGTTTGTGCTCATAAATGAGACTGGCCTGTACAGTTTAACATTTTTCTACTGCCTTTGTCTGGTTTTGATATCAATTTTGTATTAGCCTCATAAAATAAATGGTGACGGGGCTTCCCTGGTGGCACAGTGGTTGAGAATCTGCCTGCCAATGCAGGGGACACGGGTTCGAGCCCTGGTCTGGGAGGATCCCACATGCCGCGGAGCAACTAGGCCCGTGAGCCACAACTACTGAGCCTGCGCGTCTGGAGCCTGTGCTCCGCAACAAGAGAGGCCGCGACAGTGAGAGGCCCGCGCACCGCGATGAAGAGTGGCCCTCGCTCGCTGCAACTAGAAAAAGCCCTCGCACAGAAACTAAGACCCAACACAGCCAAAAATAATAAATAAATAATTAAAAATTAAAAAAAAATAAAAAATGGTGACACATTTCACCTTTTCCTATTTTTGGAACAGTTTGTTTAAAATGGGATTTTCAGTGCCTTGAAAATTGGTAGAACACACAAAACCATCTGAACCTGGTAAATTTTGGAGGGGAGACTTAATTACTGATTCAATTTCTCTAATAATTAAATGTATATTCAGACTTTTCTACTTAGTTTAGGAAAGTCATGTTTTTCTAGGGAATTTTCCATTTTTCTCTAAGTTTTCAAATACAGTGGTGTAATATTGTTCATAATATTCTCATCATTAAAAATCTGTTTCTGTAGTTAGACATCTTTTTCATTCCTATTATTGCTTTTATTTATGTTTTCTCCCTTTTTTTCTTAATAAATCATGTCAGATCTTTGTGTATTTAAACATCAGGGGTTTTTTTTGTTTTTTTGTTTCATTTTTGCAGTACGCGGGCCTCTCACTGCTGTGGCCTCTCCCGTTGCAGAGCACAGGCTCCAGACGCGCAGGCTCAGCGGCTATGGCTCACAGGCCAAGCTGCTCCGCAGCATGTGGGATCTCCCTGGACCGGGGCATGAACCCGCGTCCCCTGCATCGGCAGGCGGACTCTCAACCACTGCGCCACCAGGGAAGCCCTAAACATCGGTTTTTATTATTTCTGTTTTTTTTTAAAATGTATTTATTTTACTTATATTTATTTTTGGCTGCGTTGGGTCTTTGCTGCTGCACGCGGGCTTCTCATTGCGGTGGCTTCTCTAGGTGTGCGGGCTTCAGTAGTTGTGGCGTGCTGGCTCAGCAGTTGTGGCGCACGGGCTCAGTTGCTCCACGGCATGTGGGATCTTCCCGGACCAGGGCTCGAACCCATGTCCCCCGCACCGGCAGGCAGATTCCCAACCACTGCGCCACCAGGGAAGCCCTTATTTCTGTTTTTATCTTTAATATTTCCTTCTTTATGTTTTCATTGAATTTACTTGTTCTTTCTTCAGTATATTAATTTGAATGCTTAGCTTATTAATTTGTAGTCTTTCTGCATTTGTAACAAACATTTTAAGGCTATACATTTTCCTCTAAGTTTTGCTTTGGCTGTATCTTGTTCATTTTGTCAAGTAATATTTTCATGATCATTTAATTCTAAGTATTTTCTAATTTTTGTGTGAGTTATTTGGAATAATGTTTAAAATTTTCCAACTGTTTGGGGAGTGATTGGTGATATTTCTGTTGCTGTGTTCTAATCTAATTGCTTTGAGGTCAAAGAATATAGTCTGTACATGATCAGGTTTTATAAATGTTGCACATACATTTGTGAACTGTGTGTGGTATCTAATTTTTTGTAGAGTTCTACATTCAGCCATTAGATCAACCTTGTGTTTAAACTTGTATATGTATTTACCAATGTTTTATCTGTTTGATCTGTTAATTACTGAGAGGTGTGTTTACATCCCCCACTATAATTAGGTATTTGCCAATTTCTCATTATAATATTATCCATTTTGCTTTATATATATTTTAAGCTATGTTATTATGTACACACAAGTTCAGAATTTTGCTGTCTTTCTGGAACTTGGTTCTTTTATAGCAGCAAATACTTATATAGTACAACATGCCAGCATTTTCTAAGTGCTCTCAATATATTAATTTACTTACCCCTCATAAAAACTCTATGAAGTAGGTGCTATTATTGTCCCCATTTTACAGATGAGAAAATTGAGGACAGAGAAATTAAGTAACTTGACCAAGGTCACCCAGCTTCTGAGTGGTGGAGTCAGGATTTGAACTCAGAGAGTCTGGCTCTAGCGTGTGTGCCCTTAACTACTATGCTATACTGTCTTCTTTATCACTATATGGTGAAATTCTTTATTTCTAATAATTTTCTTGGGTATAAAGTTTATTTTTTTCTTTTCTTTTCTTTTTTGGCCACGCTGTGTGGCATGCAGGATCTTAGTTCCCCGAATAGAAATTGAAACCGTGCCCCCTGCATTGGGAGCACGGAGTCTTAACCACTGGACCACCAGGGAAGTCCCAAAGTTTATTTTTTTCCTAAAGTTAATATAGCCATGCCAGTTTTTTTAGTTAACATTTGCCTGGTTTATTTATATAAATGCATTAAAAATATATATGTCTACATATTTTCTTCAACATTCACTTTCAATCTGTCTTTTTGTTTTAGAGTTATTTCTTATATAAAACCATATAGCTGGGAATTAAAAAAATCTAATCCAATAATCTCTGTTATTTAATAGGACATTTATTGTGATTACTGATATATTTTGCTTTATTTTTTACCATCCATTGCATTCTGGCTCCTGTTATTTCTAATGTGAAGCCTGCTGTCAATCTAACCGTTGTGTTGTGATTTACTGCCTGGTTTCTCTTAAGATCTCTTCCTTTAGATGCTCTCCAGTTTCACATCTGAGCACATGGGAGCATATTTGTTTTTATTGATCCTGTTTAGGATTCATTGAGATTCTTAAATCTACGGGTTGGAGAAGTTTTTCCACCAGCTTTGGAAAATTCTCAGCCAAAACTTCTTTGTTATCTTTCCCCCACTCTTTCAAGTTTCTCCTTCTGGAACTTCTATTAGGCATATTTTGAATCTTCCCAATCCACCCACCTTGTCTTTTGATTTCTTTTTATATGTCACAACCTCTAGCTCTCTCTACTGCATTCTAGAGAATATCATCAGATATGTTATGACATTTACTAAGTCTCTTTAGTTGCCTCTAATCTGCTGCTTAATCCATCTATTATTTAGTTATTTATGTATTTATGGCTGTGTTGGGTCTTTTTTGCTTTGCGCGGGTATTTTTCTGGTTGTGTTGAGCGGGGGCTACTCTTTGTTGCGGTGCGCGGGCTTCTCATTGTGGTGGCTTCTCTTGTTGCAGAGCACGGGCTCTGGATGCGTGGGCTTCAGTAGTTGCAGCACGTGGGCTCAACAGTTGTGGCTTGCGGGCTCTAGAGTGCAGGCTCAGTAGTTGTGGCACACGGGCTTAGTTGCTCCGCGGCATGTGGGATCTTTCTGGACCAGGGCTCGAACCTGTGTCCCCTGCATTGGTAGGCAGATTCTTAACCACTGCACCACCAGGGAAGATTCTTAACCACTGCACCACCAGGGAAGATTCTTAACCACTGCACCACCAGGGAAGTCCCCATCTATTATTTTTTTTCAATGACTATATATTTGAAATCTGAAGTTCTTTTTAAAAAAATTGGTAGGCAGATTCTTAACCACTGCACCACCAGGGAAGTCCCCATCTATTAATTTTTTTCAATGACTATATATTTGAAATCTGAAGTTCTTTTTAAAAAAATCTTCATTTTTTTTGTATTAAGAGATATTTTTTCTAATATAACATTTAATTCCATTAATGATTTTTAAACTGTTTTTTAAACATTTTCTTAGCGGTTGCTCTAGGGCTAATAATATACATCTTAGCTTATGATTTATACCAATTTAGTTTCAGTGAGATATAGAAACTATGTTTCTATATATTTCTGTTGCCCTCTTCCCTTTTTAGTACTATTATTGTTGCACATATTAGATCTATATATGTTACAGAACCCAATAATACAGTCTTACAATGATTACTTTTATATAATTTTATGTCTTAAAGAAGCTGAGGTCTACTCTCCTTCTATGGGAGAGAAAGTATATATTTATAAAGTTTGTCATACTAAACTTATTTACCATTTCTGGTTCACTTCATCTTGAGGATTCAAGTTACCATTTGAGGCCAGATCCTTGCTTTATTACAGTTTCGCTCCCACCCACCTCCTTTGTGCTCTCATGGGCAAATATATTACATTTTTATATATTAAAGTTCCAACAATACAGTTATAATTATATGGTTATATGCGATTGCTTTTTTTTTCAAGACAATTTTAAAAATAGCAGTTTTATGTCCACAGCAAAATTGAGAGGAAGGTACAGAGATTTCCCACATACCACCCACTCCCAGCCCATATGCATAGCTCCCCCCAACCCTGCTATCAGCATCCCCCACCAGATGGTACATTTGTTATAATCAAGGAATCTGCATTAACACATCATCATTACCTGAGGTCCATGGTTTACGTTAGGTTCACTCTTAGTGCTGTACATTGTATGGGTTTGGACAAACTGTACTGATATATATCCATTACAGTGTCATACAGGGTGTTCTCACTGCCCTCAAAGTCCTCTGGGCTTCACCTATTCATCCCTCCCTCCCTCCTGGCTTCTGGCAACCACTGATCTTCTTACTGTCTCCATAGTTCTGCCTTTTCCAGACTGTCATATAGTTGGGATCATACAGTATGTAACCTTCTTCAGATTGGCTTCTCTCGTTTAGTAATAGGCATTTGAGTTTCCCCATGTCTTTTCACGGCTTGAGAGCTTTCTTTTTAGCGCTCAATAGTATTCCATTGTGTGAACGTTCCTGGTTTATTTATCGTGTCACCTGCTGAGCCAGGCACCTTGGTTGCTTCCAAGTTTGGCAATTATGAATAAAGCTGCTATAAATACCCAAGTGCAGGTTTTTGTGTGGACATAAGTTTTCAGCCCCTTTGGGTAAATACCAAGGAGCATGACTGCTGGAAAGCAATACGTTTAGTTTTGTTAAAACTCCAAACTGGCTTCCAAAGTGGCTGTACCATTCTGCATTCCCATTGACAACGAACGAGACTTCCTGTTCTGCATCCTCACCAGCGTTTGGTGTTGTCAGGGCTCTGGAGTTTGGCCATGCTCATAGGTGTGCCGTGGTATCTCACTGTTGCTTTAATTTTCATTTCCCTGCTGACCAGTGATGTTGAGCATCTTTTCATGTGCTTATTTGCCATCTGTATATCTTCTTCGGTGAGGTGTCTGTTAAGGTTCTTCGGCCCATTTTGAATATTGGGTTGTTTGTTTTCTTACTGTTGAGTTTTAAGAATCCTATGTACATTTTGGATAACAGCCCTTTATCAGATGTGTCTTCTGCACACATTTTCTCGCAGTCTGTGCTTTGTCTTCTTATTCTTTTGACAGTGTCTTTTGCAGAACAGACATTTTAAATTTTAATAAAGTCTAGTTTACCAATTCTTTCTTTTATAGATCATGTCTTTTTGGTGTTGTATGTAAAAAGTCATCGCCAAACCCCAAGATCTAGGTTATTTCTCTTGTTATCTTTTGGGACTTTTATATTTACTTTTGCATTTTACATTTAGGTATGGAATCCTTTTTGAGTTAATTCTTGTGAAGGGTGTAACGTCTGTGTCTAGATTCATTTTTTTGCTTGTTATTGTCCATGTTCCAGCACCATTTGATGAAAAGATGGTATTGCTTTTTAACTAAGTTAGAAGAAAGGAGAAGAAATACATCTTTACATTATTTCCTATAATTACCTACATAAGGACCTTTACTGGCAGTCTTCGTTTTTGAGTGTGTGTGTGTGTGTGTGGATTTGAATTATTGCTTCCAGCCTGAAGAACTTCCTTCTATATAGTATTTTTTATAAGGCAGGTGTGCCAGCAATATTTCTCATTTCTTGTTTATCAAGAAATGTATTAATTTCACCTTCAGTTTTGAAAGATAGTTTTGCTGGGCGTAAGAATTTTTCCACCTTTGCTTTCAGGACTTCTAATATGTCATCCCTCTGGCTTCTGGGCTCCACTCTTTCTGATGAGAAGTTTACTGTCACTCTTCTTGGAATTCCCTTGTTTGTGATGTGGTTTTTCTCTTGCTCTGGTCAAGATTTTCTCTTTTTTTTCTTTTTTTTTAAGATTTATTATTTATTTATTTATATTTGCCTGCGACACGTGGGATCTTAGTTCCCTGACCAGGGATCGAACCTGCGTCCCCTGCATTGTAAGGCAGATTCTTTACCACTGGACCACCAGGGAAGTCCCTGTCTTTATCTTTTAACATTTTGATTGTGATGTGGCTGGCTATGGGTCTCTGCACTTATCCTGCTCAGAGTTTTTGAGTTTCTTGGATGTGTAGATTAATGTTTTTCATCAAATTTGGGAAGCTTTCAGACAGTTTTTCCCTGAATATCTTTTTTCTCTCCTGTCCTTCAGATGCTCCCACGTATGTATGTTGATGAAGTCAGTTGTATCCCATCTCTCTCTGAGGTTCTGTTCCTTTTTTTCTTAATTCTTTTTTCTTTGTTCTTCCGAGTGTTTAATTTCTGTCAATGTGTCTTTAAGTTGGCTGATTCTTCTGCCAGCTCAAATGTACAGTTGAGTCCCTCATTAGTTTTATATTTTAGCTAATGTACTTTTCAACTCCAAAATTTCCATTTGGTTCTTTATTTATATTAGTATAATTTCTATCTCTTTATAGACATTCTCTATTTGATAAGACATTATCCTTTAATTTAATTTCCTTTAATTCTTTAAACATGGTTTCCTTTAGTTCCCTGAATATATTATAATAGCTGCTTTGGAGTCCTTGTCTGGTAAATCCAATATCTGGGCCCCTCGAAAGCAGCTTCTATTGTTTGTGTTTCTTTCCTGTGTATGGGTCACACTTCCTATTTCTTTACATCTCATAATTTTTTGTTGAAAATTGGACATTTAAGATAATATATTGTAGCAACTCTGGAAACTGTGATCCCTTACCTCCCCCATCCCCCCCGCCAGGATTTTTTGTTACTGGTACTTGGTTTTTTGTTATTTAGTGATATGGGTAGATGAATTCAGCGAGGTCTGTTTCTCCTGTAGTGGGAAGCCTCTGACGTGTACGCAAATCTCCCTGCCCCCTGGGATGGCCACGTGTTAGCTGGGTTCTCATTGACTGCCTTTTCCCCAATCTCTTTTTTTTTTGTCATAATCACTCGTTTTCTTTCTTTCTTTCTTTCTTTCTTTTAACATCTTTATTGGGGTATAATTGCTTTACAATGGTGTGTTAGTTTCTGCTTTATAACAAAGTGAATCAGTTATACATATACATATGTTCCCATATCTCTTCCCTCTTGCATCTCCCTCCCTCCCACCCTCCCTATCCCACCCCTCCAGGCGGTCACAAAGCACCGAGCTGATCTCCCTGTGCTATGCGGCTTCTTCCCACTAGCTATCTACCTCCCCAATCTCTTTGTTAACCTTCGGCAGCTTTGCCTCTATTGGTATCACACTGAACTGTTAAGCTCCACTAATTGCTACCTGATTGCTCTGTTATTTTTGACAATGTCCTGGGACATAAACTGCTCCACATCTGATCTGATAAAGTTGGGCCCCTTTGCAGGGGTAGTTCTTAAGACCAGTCTTTGAGGCTTGCTCTGACCCCAGCCCGGTTCTTTTCAGCTGTCTCTCTGTTAAACTCCTGGCTGGTTTGTTTCACTTGTTCCATCAGGGAATGACCAGCCTCCTTTAAGTGACTCACCACCAAGGTCTTCCTTCTTTTCAATAGTGCCCTTAGGCTTGAACTTCCCTGCACTCTGTTCCAAGTGAGCCAGTCCCCTTAGCCTGAGCTACCGAACCCTCTGTTTCTACACCCAAGGCAAAACTCCATGCCAACACTCTGGACCTGGGTACAGCAACCTGCTTCTCTTAGAGTGATACATCTTTTCCATGAGTTGGAAGGGGATGGGAGGAGGGGGTAGTAGCCCCTTGTCTTCTCAGTTTGCCTCTCCCTGCACAGAACCTCTACCCTACAGGTGAGCTGGGACAGGAGATTGGGTTAAGGTAAGCAAGGCCTGCCACCCCTAGATTAGAGCTTCCAGTCTACAAGTGGGGACTGGGTGGAGGTAGGGAGCCACAGGCCTCTCAGCTGTGCTTTTGTGGAACAGAGTTTCTGCACATGCAGCCGCGGGGCAGAGAGAGGGGAGATGAGAAGTGCAGTGACCAGCCCCTCCGGAGAGGAACTATTGTCCTACACTCGCAGATGGGGGAGGAGGGGCCCCTTCTTGGCCACGCTCACCTGGAGGTGAGTTTCTGCCACACTGAGCTGGGGGAGGGGACGGGACAGGTTGTGGCTTCAATGCCACAGACTCTCACTGTTCTTAAAGAGATTTAGCAGATTTCTTGAATAAACATTTTTCCGTTTGCTGTGTGCCCTAAGACAATTTTCAGAAAATTTAAATGGGGGAATTCCTTGGCGGTCCAGTGGTTAGGACTCCACACTTCCAATGCCGGGGGCCCGGGCTCCATCCCTGGTCGGGGAACTAAGACCCCGCACGTAGCGTGGCACAGCTAAATTTAAAAAAAAAAAGAAATTTTAAATGTTTTTTTAAATTTATTTTTTATTGAAGTATAGTTGAAGCACAACGTTGTGTAAATGGTTGTTTTTTATAATTTCCACCAGTTATGATTATTTCACTGCGGAGAAAATTCACAGAGATCCACACGCTGTGATTCTTGGATGCACTTCTCCCCGCCTTATTCCTTCTTTTTTCTCCACTATTCTTTTTCATAGTATTTTATTCTTTTTTATGCTCTTAATCATTTTAAACCTATTGGTATTATAGCCATCATCATCTGAAGTTCCTGGGGGGGTCTAATCTTGCTGTATGTTTCATACACTGGCTTTCATTCATGATGGGTTATTTCCTTGTGTGTTTTGCAATTTGGCATTGTGAACTGACTTTTACTGGTGCTTTATCCGTGGGAATCCTCTAAGGCTTGGTTTGACAGTATGTCCCCCCAGAACTGTTTTGTATTTGCTTTTGCTAGGTATCCATGGTTATTACCAGCCTACAACCAATATTTATGTTACTTTCTCAGCTTGAGATTGTGCAAATCTCAAATCTATGGGTGGTATAGTCCAATGGTTATGAATTCCCAGGAGAGATTTTTTTTTTGCGGTACGCGGGCTTCTCACTGCTGTGGCCTCTCCCGTTGCGGAGCACAGGCTCCGGACGCGCAGGCCCAGCGGCATGTGGGATCTTCTCCGGACTGGGGCACGAACCCGCGTCCCCTGAATCAGCAGGCGGACTCTCCACCACTGCGCCACCAGGGAAGCCCCCCAGGAGAGATTTTTATGCCACTTCAAGCCTAGGTCAATGCTTATTCATTTGCCTGTGGCCTTCCTGTTTGGGTGGGAGATCTAGTTTTCTGTTTGCCCTTTCGCTGAGTCCTGGATTTATGCAGGAAGCTCAGCTCTGTGCTCTTGTCTCATTTGGCTTGAACGCCAGGTGTCCACGTGCGCACCAGTGCTGCCCAAGAGGACATGCCACAGTGATGCAATTGCTCTGTATCTGCTGTTCCGGGTAATAGCCACCAGTCACATGGGGCTTCTGAGAACTGGAAATGTGGCGAGTGAGACTGAGGAACTGAATTTGAAATTTTAACTTATTTCAAATGATATTTATTTATTTATATTATTATTATTATTAATTCATTTATTTACCTTTGGCCTCGCCATGCAGCTGCAGGATCTTAGTTCCTTGACCAGGGACTGAACCCGGGCCCCTGCAGTGGAAGCGCGGAGTTCTAACCACTGGATGGCCAGGGAAGTCCCAGCTGATATTTATTTAAATACATTCAGATTTAGGTAGCTGCTTGTGGCTGGTCCCTGCTGTATCAGACCAACCACACATCTGAAGCATCAGGTACTTCGCTCGCCATTCCAGTTTCCTCTTCATGGACGGCCCCCAGGGTTCATCTCACTCTCTTAACTGCGCACTTAGACTGTTCAGTTTTACCTGGTGTTTACCTCCCACCTGGTAAGCTGGGGGGTCTTATGCATTTTGTTCACAATATGGCCAGAATGGAACACAGTCTCTGCTTCCATTTTCTCTCCCCTCCAGCCCATCGGTTCTGCTGCAAAGTAATTTTTCTATGACGCAAATCTGTCCATGTGACACGTCTGCTTTCAAGAGGTCCCTGTTCTCCTGGAATGTAGCCCAAGCTCAGCCTGGCCCCCGAGGTCCTCTGTGACCTGGCCCTGCCTATCCCCTCCGTTTACCCATCATGCCCTTCTCCTTGTACTTCATACTGAAGCCGAGCATCCGGAACTGCTCGGCGTTGCCTGGCGACGTCACCCTGTGCGTCCTCCGTCTGTCCTGCTCCTCCCTGAAATGCCCACCAGTCCCGAGTCCACGTCCAGCTGCTAACCAGCCTCTGCTTTCCTTTCCCAACAGTGCTCATGTCCTTTGCTCCTCTAGGCCCCATAGAGAATTTGGCCGTAACCGTCACGATACTTGACTGTGCCTTCTTGTTTATGTGTCTGTCCCCCGCCCAGCCTGGACTCCTAGGAAAGGACTTGCTGTGTTTGGCCTCTGGAGCCCTGGCACCCAGGCCAGGGGCTGAGTGACACTTGCAGGCACTGATGCCGGACCTTCTCCTTTGCCCGCGAGGGTAGCGCCTCGCCGTGGGCCGTCCATGGGGTGGCCCAAGCCACAGCCTGGCTCCAGGCCTTAGGGGCGCTCTGCAGTGGGCAGCTGGAGTGCTATCGTCACAGACTCTCCAAGGAGTTCTGAGGCTTCAGTTCCTAGTGAGCCGAAGCTCGCAGCCCCGTCCTGCTCCAGCCACAGCCCCCTGCCCGCTTCCCCTACACTTCCGGCAGTCGGCACCGTGACTGTGAGACTGGGCACCAGAGGGCCTGCTGGGCCTTTCCACGGGGGCCCCCAGTGAGGCCCCACATGCTCGTCGACAGCGCCCTTCGGCCCTGCCCTTCATTCTCGCTGTGGAGGGAAGAGGGCAGGCTGACAAACAGACGGTGGGTCCGTGAGGACTGGGCCTTGGTTCAGTGCTGGGAGGGCTGGCCCTGCCCGCCGCGCTTTCCCGGGCTGCTGAGATGACGGGGGCATCTCTCCTCCCTCCCGGCCCATCTGCCGCTGCCCCAGGAGGATGAGGGTGTCAGGTCTCCAAACGAGCCTTACCCAGTGACAGGTAAGGTTTAACAGGTGCTCAGGGAAATGACGTTTGGATTGAAAACTGCTTAGTTTTCCCCTGACTCCCAGGATGCCATCCTAGGCTTGTGAGAAGGAGCGTGGTAGGTGGGTGAGAGTACTGGGCTGGGAGCCAGAGGCCTGCCCGTGAGGAGCTGTGTGGCTGGGAGCAGGGCGCCCTCCTTCTGTCTCTGTCCCCAGGTATCACACGTAAGATGTAAGCACAGACCTTGGGGGCTTAGGAGCTGCTCGGTGACTGTGTTTTCCCTTTTCCAGATCCTTGAGGGATGTTTGTACTTACTTTATATACGAGAAAGTCTTAACTTCCTTCTTCTCATCCTAGCCACATCTTTGTCAAGCCCATCACGGGCTGAAGCGAAGGGTCTCTGTGATTGTGTGTGTGCGTGTATGCGCCCCAGTGTGTACACAGATTTAGACACAACCCAGGGCAAAGCCGAGGTCCCTCTGGTACCCAGACCACCAGCACACTCTGCCGTGTGCCCTGATTTCTTCCCCTTATTATCCGTGGTCTTTTTATTCAGAGCCTCAGACCTGAAAGAAATTGGGTTAAAGAATCTCGTACAGAAGTTACTCTGAGCAATTGAAGCCCATTCCCAGAAATGCAAGGATAACTTCCAACGGCTGGTACAGCCCAAGTCCCCAGGGAGGAAACCCGTCCTCAGGAGGCACCCTGGGCGAGGGCTGGCCTGATGGGCAAGGGCAGGAGGGAGCTGGGCGGGTGGCCAGGGCAGCAGGTCTGGGGTGGGGTGGGGACAGATTCGCCAGCGTCCCCTCGGCAGCCCAGTTCTCAGCCTGCATCAGCTGCTCCCGCTTCTTCTACTGCTTCGTTGACGTGAGCAGGAGTTGTGGGCCAGCTTTCAGGTTAGCGGCTGGCTGGTGTCCTCCCTGGGGGAGAGCCGGGAGCCAGGCTGTAATCTGTCCCATTAGCAGTTGGCAGCTCCCAGCCCGCTTTTTCACCTGGACCGGCTCCGTGCTGACATCGCCGGACCCGCTGTGACGCTCCTGGATGCGGGCCACGTGCGCTGTTCGCTCCCCCTTGCCCCGTGTGGGTGGCCTTGGCGCCAGCGGGCAGGGCTGAATCTCTCACACCGTGAAGCCTGTGACCAGCTCCAAGGACCGCTGCTCCCAGCGACAGCCGCTCTGCTCCCTGGCGCGTTGTGAAGCGCAGAGCTGTCGGGGGGCTGAGCCCGGCTCCAGCCCAGAAAACAGTCGTTAGTAGCCTGTGCTGTGAGTAAATGTTCCCGGGGCTTGAGACACGAGCTACATGGAATTGCGATGGTCACACCAGCTACCTTTAACACACTCCGGGACAGGCATTGGGCCAAACCCTTCGAACTCGTGCCCTCTCTTAATACAACAGCCTGGGAAGGTAGATGTTGGTCCCTTTTTACAGTTGGATAATCCTAGGGTCAGAGAGGCGAAATAACCGGTGCAAGATCACGCAGGCCACATGGCAGAGCTGAGACCACACCCCGGAGCTCAGCTGCTCCCCACACCTGCTGGGCTGCATGACGACTGGACCCGGACCCGGCGTGTGCCCGGGGCGGGCTGCGGGTGCTAAAGCCCACATCTGCCGTGGATTGTACAGAGCTCTGCACTTGCGGCTGCAGGGCTGCTGTGCTCCCGTCCACGGCCGTCTGTAGCACATTCACCATCGCAGCTTTGGGCCTATTTTCCACGGAGGCGCCTCTAGGTGTTTAACTTCCTCTGCCAGCTGCCTCTGCCTACTGTTTCCCATTCCCGCTTTAAGACCGTCAGAGAATACTGAGAACCTTCTTGGCTGGGGCCACACGCACCGCACCGTCCTTTTACTGCTCCTTTCTTCCCAAGCATTTATATTCGGAGAGCTGCCCCACTCACTGGAAATTGCTCCCTCCCCCCGGGCCGGTCACTGAGCCGAGAGCAGGGCACATGGATATGTAGAAACAGATGTTTGGGGCTCCCGGTCCTGGTCTCTGTAATCAGTGCGGCCTGTTCCTCCTTCGGTTTTCAAGGGCCTTAGGGAGATGCAGGACGGCCCAGCGGAAAGGGCACCGGACGAAGTAGAGGCCGAAGCTGCCCTGGTGCCTGCAGGGTCCCAGCCTGGTGCTCAAAGGCATGGTCCACACTGAGACCAAGGCCACCCGGTCCCTAACGCCCCATGGGTTCAGCTGGTGGGACCTCGCCGACCACCTCCCATCCGGCCGCCGGGATCCCATCGCTTCCCTCGGATTCCGACGCTGCGTCCTCCCCGCCCCAACTCCGCGCCCCGGCACCCCTCCCCTTCCTCCTGCCGACACGGCGGCCGGGCTTTCCCGCCTCCCGGCCCCGAATCCAATCCCGGTTTCCCCGCCCCGCCCCCAGCTCTCGGCTGGGCCGCCCCGCGCGCCGTCACCGCCGCCGTCACCGCGCGTCGGCAGCAGCCCGCGCGCGCCCGGCCACGGGGCTCGGCTCCGGTGCGCGGCTCCGGCCGGGTAGGCGGGAGGGAGCCGAGGACAATGCGCCCCGCGCCCGGCGCCCCCCGCGCGGCCCCGCCCCCCGCCCGGCTGCAGCCCCGGTTCCCGCGCGGCCGGAGCGGCTCGGGCAGCAGCAGCAGCGGCGGCAGCGGCGGCGACACCGGCAGCAGCAGCAGCAGCAGCAGCGCGGGCGCCGAGCGGGAGGACGACGACGAGAGCGCCAGCATCAGCAGGCCGCTGGTGCCCGCCGGGCCCCCGGGGAGCGCCGCCGCCTCCTGCGCCTCCACGCCCACCTCCCCGCGTAGCATGACCGCCGCCGACCTGGGCGCGGGCGCCGTCGCCGGGGCCGTCGGGGGCGCGGGCGGCGCCAGCCCCGGCCCCTCCTGCCGTTTGTGTTGCTGCTGCTGCGGTCGCCGGGCTCGGCCGGGCCGCGGCGGTGGGCGCCGCGGCTGCGCCCCCGGCCCGGGCTGTCGCTGGGGCTACCAGGCGCTGTCCGTGGCGCTGCTGCTGGCGCAGGGCGGCCTGCTGGACGTGTACCTCATCGCTGTCACCGACCTGTACTGGTGCTCCTGGGTCGCCACCGACCTGGTGGTCGCGGCGGGCTGGGCCATCTTCTTCGCCAAGAACAGCCGGGGCCGTCGGGGCGCCGCGCACACCCACCACCCGCACCACCCGCACGCCGCGCCCCTGCACCTGCCCGCCGCCCCCGCCGCCGCTGCCGGGGCTGCGGGAGCCAAGGCGCGCGGCGGCCGCGGGGGCGCGGGCGGCCTGGGGCCGGCGGGGGCGGCCGGCGCGGCTGGCGAGTTCGCCTTCGCCTACTTGGCCTGGCTCATCTACTCCATCGCCTTCACGCCCAAGGTGGTGCTCATCCTGGGCACGTCCATCCTGGACCTCATCGAGCTGCGCGCGCCCTTCGGCACCACGGGCTTCCGCCTCACCCTGGCGCTGTCGGCGCCGCTGCTCTACTGCCTGGTGCGGGCCATCGGCGAGGCGGGCGCCACCCCCGGCTCCGCGGGCCCCCTGCTCCTGCAGCCCCAGCGGCACCGCGCCGCCGGCTGCTTCCTGGGCACGTGCCTGGACCTGCTGGACAGCTCCGCCCTGGTGGAGCTGATGCTGGACGGCCGCGCGCCGCTGCCCGCGCACCTGCGCTACCTGCTTCTCGCCGCCTACTTCCTCGCGCTCGCCTCGCCGGTGCTCTGGCTCCACGAGCTCCACGCCGCTGCCGCCTCGCCCCGGGGCCGGGCCTCGCGGCCGGGAGGCTGCAGCCGCCTGCTGCGTCTGCTGGGCGGCTGCCTCGTGGACGTACCCTTGCTGGCGCTGCGCTGCCTGCTGGCCGTGAGCTACCAGCAACCGCTCTCCGTCTTCATGCTCAAGAACCTCTTCTTCCTCGGCTGCCGCGGCCTGGAGGCCCTGGAGGGCTGCTGGGACAGGGAGACCCCGGCGTCCCCGAGTCGGGCTCGGGCAGGCTACGGCGCTCCGCCCTCCGCCCCGTTGGTGCCGGGAGCCCCCCAGCTGGGCCACTGCATCTCGGAGGACGAGGGGGGCGCCCACGGCTACGTCAACACCCTGGCTGTGGCGTCCCAAAACTGAGGGGTCTGGGGGCTTGCTCTGGAGTTGGGAGACCCCGCTCCCTGTCCTGCGACCTTCCCTCACCCAGACTGGATCAGCCTCTGTTTGGGGGAGGTAACTGTAAACAGGGCTGAGAGCCAGCGCGCCCCTCTGAACCCCTTGGGTCAAGACTGCTTGGAAGGAGCCAGCCGCTAAGGAGAGGGAGGAGGGTCGCCGGCTCTCTTCTCCTCTCGACGCCCTTCCCCAGTCCTTCTCTCCAGGGGCGGGGCACCTCTGCTTCTCGCTTCTCCCACCTCCTCTGATTCCTCTCCCTTGCAGGGCCGAATGGAGGAAAGGGGGCCCGGGGCCTTCGGCCACCCACCTTGCTTGGACATGCCAGCTTCTTTTAGGCTGTGGTTAGTGGTCCTTGACCCACACCTTGAAATGACCCAGAATCCCATGCTCCCCTGATGTGTCCATTGCATTTCTTCCAGATGGTAGATGCAAAGTCTGTGTGTGTGTGTGTGTGTGTGTGTGTGTGCACGCACATGCGTGCGCATTCACGCGTGTGTTGTTTCCTTGTGTCCAACCTGTGCCCCTCACAATCAGTAGGAGATCTGGGGAGGCCCGGTCCTCCCCACCACACACTCCTCATTCCTACCTGAATCTGTGGCCATGAATTCCCAGACAGAGTTGGGCTCCTGGGGGCTGCCCAGTGGCCCTCCTCCGAGGGAGAAGCTCACCCAGGATCTTCCTCAATGCCACTCCTTTCCTCTCAGCTGGGGGGAGGGGAGGGTCCATACTCCAAGGACCAAACTACACCTTTTCTTGGGTGTTACTACCTCCGCTTTCCACTTGTGTCGCATCACACACTGATGCTGCTTGCGAAAACTAAGGACAAATACTCAGATGTTGCATTCAGCGTGGCCACTGGATCCAGCTGGGGTTCGGTGCCACTGTTATTACAGGGTCTGCGGAGGGTCAGCCATTGGCTGCCCTCCCTCTCTCCCTCCAAATGTGCCCATAGCTCCTGTCCTTCCTGCAGCTGGTCGCTGGCTGGGTCATCTTGGCTCAGAACAGCTTTGGTGGGGTTTCTGGATAGAAAACCATGTGAGCTGGGCCTCCCATGGGCCCACAGGAGTAGGAAATCCACCTCCCCACCTGTCCTTCCTTTAGGAAGCATGGTATACATGAGAAAGGGCGGTGGTGACCGTTGTCCTCTGCTCTGGTCACGGGAGCCTCTAGGGAAAAGCAGGCTGCGTGGAGTAGGGTGGCTAAGCCCCACCCGGCCCAGCCTCCCTCCTTAGCGACAGGTCACGTCCAGGGGCTGCCCCCGTACAGGCTCGATGTGGGACCTCTCTCGGCATCTTTGAGGCAGGATGAGTATTTTGGGGGGAGGTCAGAGTGCAGGAAGAGTTGAGAGCCAGGCCAGGGGTACCTACTCCCCTCCACCCTGCGGGAGGAGGGGGCTGGGGGAGGTTGTAGGAATCTGTTTCCCTCCCTCCCTGTGCCTGGGGAGCTCTGTGTGGTGTCATAAACTCTGGACAGAGGGTCAGAGGTCATGGGTTGTGGCTTTGACTGTCACCCACTAGCTTCAGTGACACGTGACTTCCGCTTTCTGGGCCTCCGTTTGGCACTTGGGGCTCCTCTCTCTCAATTTCTTGGGGGCTGTTGACAGAAGACAGACACACAGACGGGGCTGATGGCCTGAGCCTCCCTGCTCTCACGGGTGAGGGCGCGGGGAGGGAGGAACATGTTTGCACTCAGTGTCCCTGCTCCCAGCCCCTTGCCCACCAGGTCCAGGATCAGCTGGTTGGATTTTGCAACTAATTGTTCTTTTCCTGCCTTCTCTCCTCCCCAGGACCCCCCTTCTTGCCCTTTGAATTCCATGTGGTCAAAGTTCTGGGGCCCAGATTCTGGGGGGCCCAGGAACTGCTCCCTCTGTTCCCACACCCTCTCTCCAGCTTTGCTGTTTCTCTGCTACCTAATCTCAGCGACTGAGAAGGACTTTGTGTCCGAGGAGCCATGGCCCCAGGCCGGCCCCTGCCCCACCCCCTTCTCCTGCTTGGACGGCCGTCTCCCTGCTGAGTGACCGCTGCTGCGACACCTCCAGGGTGTCGGGTATTCTGGTGGGAGGCTGCGGTGGGTTCCGGTGGGCTGCGCTTCCCGGCACCCGGCTGGCCTGGCAGAGGCCAGGCCTGTTCCGGTCCGGCTGCCAGGCGCACTCACCGCGGGACAGGCGTCCTCCTCCCGACACTTGCTGCCAGCACTTGTGCTCAGGGCGTCAGCCCCTTCCTTCTGGTGTGTTTTTCTTGAGTCCTTTTACTTACTTCCCTTGCCTCATTCACAAAAAGAAATGCCCCGAAAGTTTCATTTTTCTTGTTTTCTAGGAACACCTGTAGCGCGGGGTCCAACCAGAGATGCTGTGGTGTGTCTAGCGTCCCCGGGCCCGCGCCCGCGCCCGCCGTGCCGGTCACGGAGAAGAAGCTGGGCACGGGTCCCGGGCTGCCCGCCTCTAACGTTGGGCAGGTCAGGCCGTCCTCCCCTGAGCCTCGGACTCCTTATCTTTTTGGAAAGGGCTTGGGCCAGACCTTCTCTAAGGACGGCTCCGAGTCCATGAGTTTTCGTGGGAGAGAGCGAGCTGGCAGTCAGAGCCTGGAGGACGGAAGTGGTACCTCGCTGGCATTTATCACGTTCTTTTCTCCTTCTCTTTTTAAAAATAAAACCAGCTTCTGTTCTGAAAATAAAAAACTTGAGACTTGTGACAAGCTTCCTGTGTAGTTTCTTTTAAGCTCTTTCCTGTCCTGGTTTCCTTACTAAACTCTTAAATGTCACCGTGGCATCTGTCATCATTTTGCGGGTCTGTGTTAACGTTATGGGTGCTCCTTGGCTACTTCCTTCCAGGCGGTTGGCGGGCTCTTGACCCGGCCGGCCTGGTGTGGCCCAGCCAGGCTTCCTCAGCACAGCCGAGTCCCCTGGGCTCTCAGCCCGAGGGTGATTCCCCAGCTCCTGGGCTCTCACTCCTTCTTTCTGAGAATAACTCGTTAGTGGGGGAAGGGCTGAGAAATGACTTTTTAAATGCTCTGCCCTTCTCTCCCCAGCCAGGAGCAGAAATGCTTATCACAAAGGAGAACAGGCCATGCTTGTTTTGTTTTCAACACAACGGGGTCTGGGGCGTCTAAGAGAACATGGGGTCTGCATAAAAATAAGACTACAGTCGGACTTCCCCGGTGGCGCAGTGGTTAAGAATCCGCCTGCCAGTGCAGGGGACATGGGTTCGAGCCCTGGTCCGGGAAGATCCCGCATGCCATGAGGCAACTGAGCTTGTGCGCCACAACTACTGAGCCTGCGCTCTAGAGCCCGTGCTCCGCAACAAGAGAAGCCCCCGCTCGCCGCAACAACGAAGGCCCAACGCAGCCAAAAATAGATTAAAAAAAAAAGACTACGGTCGTTGTTGACCAGCACAGAAACAGCTGGTGCTATGCAGGGGCTATTCAGGTGAGGCCAAGGGCCCGCCTCACTTGCCCGGCCTGCCCCCCGCAGCTGGGCGCTAGCACCACCTGGCCTCCAGGGCCTTCCCTCACTTATAAGACAGCAGCGACGTCCCCTCCCTCACAGGCTGCGGTAATGGGGCGATATGTGCAAAAACGGTCCTTTCCGTCAAGACATTCACAATCATAATGGGGACAAAACTTACACATACAATAGTTTCAGAACAGCAAAGACCATGTCTTCATTTCTCCCTAAATGCGGATGGACAGTAAGGTGACCACCTTGACTACGTTTCTCGTGGCTGAGCTGCCCCTCACCTGCTCAACAGGGGAGGTCGTGTCGGGTGAGTCTGGCCCTGCAGCCGGCCTGGGGTCGGGGGACTCGGGGGCCTGCGCTCCGCTGGCCGGCCCCTCCGGGTCCTCGCAGCCCCTCTGGGGGGGCCTCCCCTCCACCCCCGAGCCCAGAAGGACAGAGCCACTTGCTGGAGGCTGCACTGAGGTCAGGAAGGGAATCCGGGTCTGAACCGCGTCCGTCGGCCGCGGGCAGCCTTCGGATGTGGTCTCCCTTCCGTTGTGCGGCTCTGGCTAAAAAGCAGAGGCTGGATCCACACCCTTTGAGTCCCGCAGGCCCCCAGTCAGGCCGCAGGCAGACGCTCTTCTCAGGAAGGGAAGGAGCCAGGACGCTGCGTCACACTTAGGCGTGAATGACCGAAGGTGACTCCCCCCAGGAAAGGGTGCCTGGGTGTGGGGGCATTGGACTAGGCTTCTCCCTTCCTTCCCCGTTCCTCTGACACTTGGGCCCTCACCGGGCAGGTCTTCGCAGGAGGCCCCTCCGTCGTTTACCTGGGAGGGGAGACTGCCCCCCGCGGAGGGCAAAGGCTGTAGGATGGAAACCGCCATCGTTCTGTGAGCATCATACTCCCCCTTCTTTCCGATTCAAAGGTAAGCAGGCAATCAGTAAAACCCATCACACCTGGCGTTCAGAGGCCCGGCTCAACCTGCCGAGTGGATGTTTAAGGGATGAACAGAACCCCCTCCGAAACCTGAGGACCTTCCTGAGCAGAAAAGAGAAGCTGGTTCAGAACCAACGAATCCCGCAGGGTCCACAGCCCCACGCGATCATTCCTCGTCTTCCTACAGGAAAAGCCGTGGACATCCACGAGGGTCACGTGGCCGGGGGTCCTCCTGCCTCCTCGAGTCCCTTCTGTCACTCTGTCCAAGAGAGGAGTCCAGGGGTAGTGGTCACAGACCGCAGGACGTGGGCTCTTGGAGGACCTCTCTGGGTGAGGCAGGATTTTATTAGCCGAGGTTCAGAGCAGCAGGAGGAGAGGCCTGGCCTTATTCACACTTGATGCTCTTGGTGTTTGGCAAATGGCTGACACCACATTCAGGCTGACGGAATCTCCAGCACTTGCGGCCAGGTGAGACCAGTGTGAGACTGGGGGCTCTGGGGGAGGGGGAGGGAGAGTGGGCAGAACAAGGTTGAGCACCTGGGGAACTTCACAGCTCCGTTCACACCCGCCACGTCCACACAGGCACACCAGGGAAGGGAAGTTAGTGCTTGCCTAGCGACGGGAGGTTGGGGGTTGGGGTGATGATTGGGGCTGGGTTTCTCTGGGGGCATAAGAAAAATGTTCCAAAACTGATTATGCGGAAGGTTGCTGAACTCTGAGCCCCTAAAGCCTTGAACTGTACAGGGTCCACGGTGAGTTGTATGAGCTGTGAATCCTATCTCAGTAAAGCTGTTAGGAAAAAAGGCAGGAGTCCTGCTGACAAAGGGAACATAGTGGACAATGCCAACTGGGGACATCTGGCCTCAAAGGCCAGCAAAACAAGAATCTGAGGTCTGTGGGGAAGGCGATCCACATGGAGAGCGTGCTCCCGGGACCAGGACCATGTGGGCTGGCCATCCTGCCACACGGCAGAGCCCCGGCTCCGGCTGTGGAATCCACACTCTGCATGTTGAACACGCGCTGACTGGAAGCAGGGGGAATGTCTCAGAAAGCCTGTGGGAGTCTGGACCCAGTGACACCCACCTGCATCATCAGAGGGATGGTGCCTCAGAGGCTGGTGGATGGGAAGGCTCAGCTCCTCTGTCCCCGTCTTTGTCCGCTCGGGCTGCTGTAACGGAACACTGCAGACTGCGCAGCTCGTCAACGACAGAAACACCCCTCACGGTGCTGGAGACTGGAAGTCCAAGGTCAAGGTGCCGGCAGATTCCTGCTTCACAGACGGCCATCTCGCTGTGTCCTCGCACGGCAGAAGGTCGAGGGGGCCCTGTGGGGTCTCCCAGAAGGGCACTCGTCCCATCCACGAGGCCCCACCCATGCCCTCACCTCCTCCCAGAGGTCCTCCCCAACACCATCACACAGGGGATTAAGTATCAACCTCAGGATCTGGGGGGACACTGACGCCAGTCTATAGCCCTCCCGCACCTGGTCCTCTGCTACCAGCGGGCTGGCTGTGAGCTAAGCACCGTCCGGGGCCTGGGCCTCGAAGGCCTGCCACAACCTCACCACGAGAAAGGCCTCTGCCACGAGGAACTTCTTGACCTATAGCAACGTGTGACTCGACCGCCAGGAATTCTGAGTTAACAAATTTATTCATTCCTTCATTGATAAGCTCTTTCACACACGCGCGTGCGCACACCCTGGTATCTGATTTCCCACCGAACTTCAGAATCCTCTCCTCCGTGCAGGAGCCTGGAGCTCCAGTTCAGGACTCAGGTACAGGCAAAGAGAACCCTGAATCCCAGGGTGGGGACCCCAGCGTGCACAGGGCTGGGGGCTCCCTGTGCTTCCCGAGCTCGGGCGCTGCAGCCCAGGGGCCCAGCCTGCGGCCCCGAAAGAACCCTCGGCCGTAGGTCCCACTGACCGAGGCCACGCTGGGCTCACGCCATGCTGATGCCGTCAGGCGCCACGACCCACTTCTATCTGGTCTCTTTCCGAAAATGACTAGGTGTGTTTGGCCCTCAGCCTCCTGACGGCAGCAGCTCATCCTGGTGAAGGAGCCCCAGCTGCACCCAGCCTGGCCCCGAGGCCTCCCCAGGCTGTGCCCACTGCCCCGCCTTCCGTGGCAGGCTCGGTTACGGCCCTGCCCCGCTCGCCTGCAGCCCTCAGCCCGGGAAATGAGCTGCTCCTTCGGCTCAGACACGTCCTCCTCCAGAAGCTTCCCCCTGGGCCAGGCACCCCTTCTGTGGACTTCACGGCCCCGGGCGAGCTTCTGGCAGCCTCTGCATCTCGCGCCCCACCCCGTGTGCCACCCCATCCCGCTCACTGGAAGGGCAGCTCCCTGATGGTCAGGGCAATGCGGGGCACAAAATAAAGGCTGAAGGAACGAATGACGGACACCCAAGGACACCGCCATTAGCTCCTGGGAACAGGCTGTGGGTTCTCGCGGGGACGGTCACGGGAAGAAAGGTTAAGGGGACAGAGCCAAGATGTTTACTTTTTTTTTTTTTTTTTGCGGTACGCGGGCCTCTCACTGCTGTGGCCTCTCCCGTTGCGGAGCACAGGCTCCGGACGCGCAGGCTCAGCGGCCATGGCTCACGGGCCCAGCCGCTCCGCGGCATGTGGGATCCTCCCGGACCGGGGTACGAACCTGCGTCCCCTGCATCGGCAGGCGGACTCTCAACCACTGCGCCACCAGGGAAGCCCCAAGATGTTTACGTTTTAAAGGTACACATCTCACACATGAGCATACACACGTCCACACCTACGGACACACGTGCTCACCACCCTGGGCAGGGGAGGCCCCACGCGGCGGCCCCTTGGGCTCCAGGCCAGGGTTCTTGTGAAGCTCCTGGAGGAAGAGCAGGAGCTGGAGGCTCCGCAGGCTCTCCAGGCCCTCGGGACACAGCGGCTGCCCGCCCGGCCCCCCGCCCTGGTCCCCGTCATCGTCGTCCGGGAGCTGCGGGGAGCTCCTGGAGATGTAGCCCTGGTCGGACTGCACAGACCGCCGCTGCTCCCCCCCAGGGGGCGTGCGCACATCCTGGCAGCGCGGGCTCTGCTGCAGGGACGGCAGCATGGAGCCGACTGGCCGCCCCGTGGGGCTGCTGCGGACGGGCGGGTCCTCGGGGTGCATGGGGAGGAAGAGGATGCTGTTCCGCCCCGGGCCCCAGCCGCCCAGAAGCGGGCAGGCCTCGTCTCCCCCAGCCAGGGCCAGCCGGCTGGCGGCACCGCTCCTGATGGCCCGAAGGATGGGCTCCACCGCCTGCGCCGGAGGGGCCCCGTCCACCGGGACCACCGTGGTCTGGAGCGTCTGGGCCGCCGGCTGCTCCTGGGGCCAAGGCTGGGGCTCCAGCCGCGACGGGCCCCCTCCTTCCCCCGCAAGGAGCAGCTCCACCAGCAGGCTGCCCTGGGAGGCGGGTTCCAGCACCAGCGGCTCCTGCCGGACGATCCCTCCTCCCGGCGGCGGCTCCTCGAAGGCCTCCTCGTCCAGGGACGGGAGGTCCTGGTCGTCTGCCAGGCAGAGGTTCTCGAGCTTGAACCAGTCGGGGTGCTGGGCCTGCCAGCGGTGGAAGCGCTGCACGGCCTCGCGGAGCTGCTGGCCGCTGGGGCTCTGCAGGTAGTTCTGGGCCGTGAGCGCCCCGACGCGGTGCATGCGGCCCGGCCCGAACATCTCCAGGTCCTGGATGCGGAAGTAGACCTCCTCAAACTTGTCCATGAGCGCGTAGCAGGAGGTGATGTTGAAGAGCTCGGGGATGTCAGCCTCGCAGCTGATGTCGCTGAAGTAGCAGACGATGTAGGTGCCGAAGCAGGCCGGCCTCTTGAAGTCCGGCAGGATCATGTTCATGGCCGCCGTGAACAGGTCCCCCGCGGGCTTCCCGCGGTCACAGCGAAGCTGGACGGCGGCGTCCTCCCAGCCGAGGATGGCCTGCCACTTGGCCCGGGTGCCTCGGGAGCACAGGACGATGATCTTGGAGTTGCCCTCCACCACCTCCTGCTTCCGGCGGCCCACCCAGGTCATGACCCCCGCCTCCGAGATGGCCTGCTCCTCCAGCAGGTCGAGGGCCACTTCGGTGCCGCACACGGTGAGCAGGAACTGGGCGAACTTCAGGACCACGTCCACGTAGAGGGGGTGGTCAGCCGAGTAGACGATCCAGACCTTCCTGGGCTTCAGGGGTGGGGGGCTCAGGCTGGTGGCAGCGGGAAGGACGTCTGAGGGGAACAAGGGAGCCAGGCCGAGGGTTCAGGCATGTCGGCGCTGACCACACACCCAGGCCGGGGACAGCCCCGCCCGGCTGGCCGGAAGCCTCCCGAGCCCCCAGAATGCAGCTGAGACCTCAGAATAAGCCCAAGGCGCCACCTCGACGTGCTGGCTGCCTGAGAAACAGCCTGTGCCCTCGGGGAAGAGTCTCCCTTTTTTATCTGGCCTTTAGCCTCCATGTTAACTAAAATTGCCTTTTTTCTTACAAGACACAAAGGCCCGTTTACACACAGCTGCTTTCGGGAGGACCTCTTTTCACAAAACACGGTGCCCAGCCTCGCTGTTTGAGGTCCCCTCTGTTTGGAGCTAGAGGTGGGTCCCCGGCAGGTGTCATCTCCTGAGGGACAGGAGCTGACTGGGTGGCCCCTCCAGGCCGCTGTGAACAGACTCACCCCAAACCCAGGCCGCCCAAGCCGGGAGGCGCCCACCTGTGCATTTGCTGCCGTTTTCACATTTTCCGTGACGGGACCCTGAGAGGAAAAGAAATGCCAGAAGTGATACTCCAGAAGTGTCCTTGCAGGAAGCACAAATCTTACAAGATGGCTCAGAACGGCTCTTTTGGAAGAGAAACAGGGACCAGCTCACAGGGGCACCTGCTGGGAGCTCTGCCCCACTCCCGACCAAGGGAGGGGTCGAGGTAGCATTCTTAGACGCTCTGGGCCTCTGCAGGGAGACCGTCCCTCCCATGACCGCTGTGTGACCTGCGGGAGGTATCAACGCCTCTGAAACTCAGTTTCTTCCTCTGTGAAATGGGTCTGTGTGTGAAGTGGCCGGCACACCCCACCAGCTGGGTCACACGGTGCTGGGTCTGCAGCACTGACCTGGCTGGGATCCCCAGAATGGTGCCTGGGAGGTTACACCCCAACAGTGGCCATCCCTAAGCAGAGCTCGCCTTCAGGGAAAGCCCCTTCCCCAGACGTGTCCTTTCAGGAGGCAAAGTCTTCCGAGATGCCTCCAGAAGCAGTGCCACTGGGCCCCTTACATTCTCTCCTGGGATTTTTTCTTTCCTTTGGCCGCGCCTCGTGGCTTGTGGGATCTTAGCTACCCAACCAGAGAGTGAAGCCAGGCCCTTGGCAATGAGAACGAAGAGGCCTAACCACTGAACCGCCAGGGAAGTCCCTCCTGCTGGTGCTCTGGGGTGAGGAGGTAAACCAGCGTGCTGAAGTGACCACTCGTCCTGGAGGCAGCGAAGGGCCCGTGGAGCAGGGCTGACTCACCAGAGCCATGCGGCCAACGAGGGCGTTAGGAACCTTGATTTCAAGCCCCACCCTTTGGGCCTCTGCCTAGAACTCTGAGGTCCTCCCTCGCCCCGAGGAGTGGCCGCTTCGGGAAAAGGTCAGACGTGTAGCACGAGAAGCAGGCGGCCTCCCGACGCCTGCAGAGGCCTGGACGCGGGACCCTCCCAGGGAAGGACCCTCTCGACAGGTCTCGCGCCCAGCTGGTCATCTTCCCCAGCATGAGCTGTGGCCACGGGGGAAACGGCCTCCCAGATCGGGGTCGTGGAGGGGCAGGGAGAGGCTAAATCCCCACCCCAAAGACCCATGTTTCCTCCTGCTTAGAACGTGGCCAGAGAGGGCCGCAGCTGGAGGGAACCGATGCTTATTAACAGGCTGAAGGGCGGGGATGCGTGGGGCTGTGAGCACGGTCCCCCAGCTGGTGCAGGGACGAGGGGCATGGGAAGAGAGGCGGGGCAGAGGGCAAGCCCCAGGTGGGCCCACAGCCCCTGGCCTTACCCGGTAACCGCCAGGCCAGGCAGACGGTCAGCAGGATGACGGAACCCACGAACAGGATGGAGAGGCCAGGGATGCACCTGGACACCCACAGGGGCATGTGGTCTGTGGCAGGAGAACAGCGTGATGGCGTGGCAGGGAGGCCTGTGACACCAGCCCCGGGGGCCCGCCCGCTGCCCTCCCCGAGCTGCCCTCTCTGCTGCGCCGGCCCTGGGGTCCTCAACCAACCGCCCACCCTGGGGGGTCCTCCCTGACACCAAGGTGGGCCACGGTCCCACCACCCAGGGCCGCCTCCTGGTACAGCCTTTCTGCCTGGCTCCACTCCAGGACACAGGGACCTCTGTGTCCCCTGAGGCGGCAGAGACTGGGAGGGGTCGGCCTTAGCCTCAGCGGCGTCTGCAGTAAGAACCAAGGACAGACTCTCAGTTACTAGCAGCAGTCACACACCCAGCGCCCGCGTGCCGTGCCGGGGCCTGCTGACGGCCTGGCCCGACGCCCAGCCCTTTGTACAGGTTAGCAAACTTAGCGACACCACCTACAGGGGACACCTGAGCTGGTGGCCTACTGGGAGACGCCTGCCTCCACCTGGAGGCCGGGTTCCGTCCAGGCCAGTGCAATGCCTGCTGCTTTTTTTTTTTTTCTTTTTTGCGGCACGCGGGCCTCTCACTGCTGTGGCCTCTCCCGCTGCGGAGCACAGGCTCCGGACGCGCAGGCTCAGCGGCCATGGCTCACGGGCGCAGCCGCTCCGCGGCACGTGGGATCTTCCCGGACCGGGGCACGAACCCGCGTCCCCTGCGTCGGCAGGCGGGCTCTCAACCACTGCGCCACCAGGGAAGCCCCTCCGCTGCTTTTTGATTGGCGTCTGCTGCAGGAGGCTTCTGAACGGGAAGTGGGCAGCGCTCTGGGGGCTCAGGTCAGAACCGGGGCTCTGCCACTTCCTCGGTGTGTGACCTTGGACAAGGTGCCTGACATCTCTGTGCCTCAGTTTCCTCACCCATGAACCTGGGGGAGGGAGTCTCCACTTCATGGTATATATTACGTAGTACACAGTACTTAGTACACAGCACTCAGTATAAGGTACACAGTACACACTTAGTACAAAGTACATAGTACCCAGAACCCAGTACAGAGTACTTAGCACACAGTAAAATATACTTAGCGCTATAGTACACAGTACCCATACTGTGGTGCACAGTACCCAGTACTTAGTACACAGTACGCAGCACACAGCACTACAGTGCACAGCACCTAGTATACAGTATTTAGCAGGTAGTACTATGACTCACAGTTTGTGAGAATTAGAAATGGACACGTTAGAGCACCCTGTTCACTACACGGTCCTTGACTGTAACTAGGACAATAAGAATCCCCATTTTTCAAATCACGGAAGTTTTGAAAGGTTAAGTGCTTTGCCACACAGCTAACGAAAGGCAGTCAGGAGTCCAACCTGGAGTCTCTCTAAGGCCCCACAGCGCAGGCCTGGACGACATCAGGGCTCGGTTGGCCGGCTGACCTTCGCCCGCCCTCCCCCGGGTGCGCCCCGGCCGCCGTGCGTCTCACCTGGGGTGTGTGGGACCCCTGGGCAGGGCACGGCCACCGAGTGTCGGAGGCAGTCGTTGAGGCAGCTGCTGAAGAAGGGCTGGATCTGCAAGGACAGAGCGCAGGGAGGAGAGGCAGGGGGACGTGGCCCACCTCGGACCCCGCCGGCCCCTCCAGGACGTCCCCGCAGCTGCTGGGCAGGAGGGGGCAAAGGGCCCTGCCCAGGTGAGGCCAGGGGCCGGGCAGGAAATCCCAGGCGGTAGCGGTGCTGGGTCGCTGGGGAGCACGAGCCCCGGGCCGCCCACCCCGTCCCCACCCCTGTCCCCACCTGCACGTGGTGACGGCAGCACCAGCTGAAGTCTGGCAGGGTGAGTGTGACGTTGCAGCACTGCCGGGTGGCCTCCTGTGCAGGCTGCAGGGCAGAGGGGCAATGAGGCCCTGGCCCCTGCTGGGATGCACCCCCAGGAGGCCCCGGGGAGAGAGGCTGGCAGGTCCCGCTCCAGGAGGAGCGGCCCCTCCCCAGGGCCGTGGCTGTGTGGACTCAGGACTGCATCCAGCACCCAGCTGCCCCGCTTGGCTTTGGCCGCTGGGGATCTTGGGGACGGACACACCTGTCCTGCACTGGCCCTACCCTGGCTTCATCTTATTTCCTCACCTTTACTCCCCTTTGTCTTCACTTCACATTTTAAAGTCTTCAAATCCTTTTTGCAATAATGGAATTAACAAGGCTAAACAAAAGAGGACCAGGAAAACGTGGGGGAGGGGAGGACAGAGGGCCGGTGTGCAGGGCAGAGACAGCCGTGTCCCGTCAGCTGTCGGAGCAACTACACACCAGCCACACTCCAGTCACACGTGGGAAGGGAGGACGGCAGCCCAGGTCACGCCCTCCAGCACAGCCTGAGCGCCTGGGCCTCGAGGCCTGGAGAGGCGGCTCTGAGCCAAGCTGGGGGGGTTAGGAGAGCGGCAGAGAGAGCAGTTACCACGTCCAGATCCACGACGCGCCGGAAGCAGCTGCGGTTCTCCGCGGGCAGAAAGCTGTCCAGCAGGATCTGGTATTTGGTGGACTCGTTCCACGGCGTGAAGCTCAGCTGCAGCTGGTGGGCCTCGAGGATCTCCACAGTGATGCTGGGGTCCCACAGGCTGCCTGTACCCCAGGGGCAGATGTGGCCGGGAGTGAGGGGCGAGCACGCGTGCAGGTGTGCCTGTGTGCGTGGCACCCAAGCAAAGCCCCCCACAGGGCTGCCCGCCAGTTACCTGAGCTCACGCAGGGCGTGGTCATCTTCATCCTGGGGTCCTCGCAGTCTGTGGACCGGGAAAAAGTGCAACCGTCACGCGCCTCCCCTGGAAAGCTGGCTCCTGCGGGGCCTCTGACACCAGAGCTAACAGCCTTCTGCCTCTGGGGAGCCTGTTCAAAGCTGGCCCTTCAGAGAAGCCCCAGGACAGACACTGCCATGGGCCAGAGGCCCCACAGGCCTGGGACCGAGGGGTCCTGGTCCACTCCTGCTTCCTCTCCCCCCGGGCTCCCTCTCCTGAGCCGCCTCTGCCCTTGAGGAGAGATGGACTGTGTCCCCCTCAGCGAACGGCAGCATTTCCCCAACTTTCCCATGTCCTCACAGTAGTCTTGGGTTCAGCCCCTCTGGGGTGGGCCTGGGAAGCTGCATTTCTGACAAGTTCCCAGGTGATTCCATGGTGCTGCGGACGCAGGGAGCCCGTGGGGACCACTCCTCTGGAGATGTCTTCTTGATCCCTCCATTTCTTTGACTGCAACGTTTTTACTTTGGTTTCAGAAGGCACGAGAGAGGCGTGAACCACCGCGAGTGACAGGGGCTGAGCCAGTCCGTTTTAGGGACAGGGGAGGGGGCGGGGGGGTCACTCATTTGACAAATACTGGCTGAGCCCCCGATATGTGCCAGGCCCTGTGTTAGGCCCTGGAGATGCGGTGGTGAGACAAAGTCCCTGCCCTCCAAGGATGACATTCCAGTGGGAGAGACCGTAAAAGCAAATAGCGTAATATCACGTCACGAATATGTCAAGATGATGGAATGTCAGGGAGCAGGGAGTGACACGAGGGGCAAGAAAGCCGGGTGAACAGATCGTGTGCGCACGCGTCTGTGTGCACGTGTGTGCGCGTGTGCATGTGCACCTATAGGAGTATGCATGTGTGCACATGTGTGAGCAGGGGGTGCTCTGGAGATGAAGAAGGCTTCAACAAGCACTTCCCGATCACCTCCCACATGCAGGGCCATTTGGGGGCGTCTGGAGGCTGCACAGGCGGGTGTGGGGTCCAGGCCCTGTTCTCAAGGGCCTAGACAGGTGTGCTTGGCTCTTAACAATGAGAAAAGCAGGCAGTGGCAGAGATGCTGGGGAGGACAGAGATGCACCCCAGACGTGCACACATGTCAAATGATGCTTTGGAAGATGAGCCCGCCAGGCCTCCCAGGAGGAAGGAGTAGTGGCAAGAGGGGAAGGCGTGGGATAAATGCAGGTGGGACGTGGGGGAAGAATGAGGAACTGAGAGCTGGGGCGGGGCTGGGAGCAGGGCCACAGCTCTCCTGGGACTGGCTTGTGCTCCTGACACGTTCTGGGCAGGAAACGTGCATCTTCAGCCCCGCGGAGGGACTCCGGGTCCCGTGAAGCTCCTGGGGTCGTGGGCCAACACCCACTGTTTGTGTCGCAAGAACGGGCTCCGCCTTCAGGGAGTGGAGGCTGTGGCCACTCAGCAAAGAACCTGGCCCTGCACCTGTTTGTCCCGTGGGTCCCACAGGCTGACTGCAAAGTGAGGGGTGAAGGCAACGCTGCGGGGGGGGGGCGCTCTTACCGGGCACCAGGAAGTTTCTGGACTGGTGGTTTGGGTCCCCGTCAGGGATGGGCTTAGGCAGGTGGTGGACAGTCACCTCGTACTCCTGGCCGGGTTCCACCACGAAGTGGCTGAAGGCAAAACGCCACTAGGAGATGGGAGAAGGGGAGGGCAAACAGGTCACGGCTCTCACCCACCTGGGCCCAAAGTGCACCTCATCCACCCCCAAAGGATCAGTCAAAAGAGGGAGAAAACAACCACTACAGCAAGCTCCCAAGTCGGAGGCATCTGTTTCTCTGTTTTTCGTTTCTTCTGGTCTTTCTTGCTTATTATTATTATTTTTTTATTAATCAATTAATTTTATTTTTGGCTGCATTGGGTCTTCGTTGCTGCGCACGGGCTTTCTCTAGTTGTGGCGAGCGGGGGCTACTCTCCGTTGTGGTGCGCGGGCTTCTCATTGCCGTGGCTTCTCTTGTTGCGGAGCACGGGCTCTAGGCACATGGGCTTCAGTAGTTGTGGCACATGGGCTCAGTAGTTGTGTCTCGTGGGCTCTAGAGCGCGGGCTCAGTAGTTGTGGTACACGGGCTTAGTTGGTACACGGGCTTAGTTGCTCCACGGCATGTGGGATCTTCCCGGACCAGGGCTCGAACCTGTGTCCCCTGCACTAGCAGGCGGATTCTTAACCACTACGCCACCAGGGAAGTCCCTTTCTTGCCTATTTTAAAAAACCTAGATCTGGCCTCATCAGGAGACAGTAGGGGCCAAAAGCAAGAGAATTTGGGGAAAGACGAAAGAGCCCCATCCTTCATCGGCCCTCTCCAACTCCAGAGCACACAAGGGGCAGCTAAAAACTACTTGTTAAGTGACTCTGCCTCCTTAAATGGGAAAGCCAGGGGTCTCTTGAGAATGTCCTGGAGCACAGAAGTGCAGCGAGAGGGCTACGAGGTCCCCCCCGCCCCCCTGCCCAGGCCTGACAGCATCTTCGTTGCGCAAACCTTTTCTGGATGGTGTAGGTGACACACGCTGACTCCAACTTCCCTGGTGGAGTCCGTGGGGGTCCCTGGTCCTCACCACCCTCCAGCAGTAGTTTGGGGGTCCCCACTAAACACGGGACAGGGGATCTGTCTTTGCTGCTTGTGTTTGTGGGAGCCCTGCCAGCGGCCACTTTCCAGACGTAAAGCAGCGTGTTCAGATGAGCCTGGGTCAGGACCACCTGGATGGCTTGTCACCACCAACCGCTGCTGTTTAAACACCCGCAGCCTCTGATTCAGGAAGTCTGGGTGGGGCCCTAGAACCTGCATTTCTAACAGCTCCAGGTGATGCTGCTGGTCTTGGGACCACGCGCTGAGCATCAGTGCTCTAACCAAACTCAAAGAGAATCCACTTCTGGCTCTGGGCAGCAAAAGGGGCAGCAGCTGCAGCAGAAACCACGGCAGCTCCGGTCTGGGCAGAGCCTCTCCTCCCGGAGGCCCCGGGCTGACCCAGGTACAGGGCAGGCTGGCAGGCGTGGGTCACAGAGCCGCAACAGCGAGCGGCGACATAAGGTCGGAAGGAAGAGCGGCGCGTGTGCGCGTGTGCGCGCGTGCATGTGCTGTTCCCCAATGGTCACCACCATCCCCGCCCCCGCCCCCCGCCCCAGCTGGAGTCTTACCCGCTTGTGATGATGCTTCAGTGTGGACAGAAACTCAAACTTGACGCACAGACGTTCGTTGGTGTTCAGCTGCAAGACAGACAATTCCGCTCCCTCCAGGTAGAGGATGCTGGCTGGAGGGCAGAGGGAGGGGAGGGGCCGCAGCTGCAGATCAAGGATGACCAACAGCCGGGGTTGGGGGAGCACGTCCCGTCTGGGACGCTTGCCCGTCTTACCCGCCCTCCGCTTCCTGCTCCTTCCAAGCTCCCTTTGGGCTGTATTAGCCACTGCCTTGTGGACAGCTACCCCGCTGGACACGGACAGCGACACTTTACCCAGGGCTCAAAGCGAACGCTCTGCAAATTCGTGGCTGGGGCATTGGCGACACGCTGTGGGTGTCAAAGGGGCGTCCCCGAACTTGAAGAGGACGCAGCAGCCAGCGGGGCTGGAGCCTCAGGAAGAGGACTCCCCCAGGCCGTCCACAGGTCTGGGCGCCCTGGTCACCCGCCCCTGAGAGGTTGGGGCACTGCTGTCAGGAAGGCCAGCCCCGCAGTCAGAGAATTCACGACCTGACGCCTTTTCCGGGGTGACGAAGATTTTACGCTGAAGAAAGGCCTGCCTTGCAGGATCGTGGGTTAACATCCAAACACTGAAAAGGACTCACTGCCTGAAACGACGGGTCCTCTCACTAAACTGGCCCCTCGCGTCTGAGCACAGGGCTGGCAGCCCAGTTCTGAGTCTGGGGGGAGGGCCGGGCAGTCCAATCTGTGGGCTCACCCGGAGGTGGGCAGCACGTCCAGACGCCCACTCACCGTCTGTCTGAAGCGTCCACTCGACGTGAGCCACGGGGAGCAGGTGTCCTTGCTGCGTGTGGACAAAGCGCAGCTGGGTCTGCACGTCTTTGGGGGGCGAGGGGGTCAGGCTTCGAGGGTGGATCCAGGTGTCGTCCAGGCAGGTACCTGGGGGCCAGGAAAGGCAGAAATCAGAGGCTGGCAGGCTCTGCAAGAAGCCAAAGACGCAGACCAAAGAAGACACCTCACGGGGGTCCAGGGAGCCAGGCCTTCACGGTCAGGCCATGACCCTGAGACCGCGGCTGTGCTCTCAGCTGCCCAGCCCTGCTCGCTCTCCCGATGCCTGTCTGGGGTCACGGCAAAGCTCTGATGTCTAAAGGGCACCTTAGGAGAGACGACAAAGCATGCCCTTGGCTTTGAGAGGAGGCAGTGGCTGGAAGTGGGGCAGGAGAGTGGGGCAACCAGAAGAGCTGCCCTATTGTCATGTGCGGGGTCCCTAATGAGCGCAGACACTTGAACTGTGTGCCTCCTCCTTGAATTAAAACACAAAACAAGGTCCCACCCCAGATGTCGCCCACTTCAGGGTGACAGCTCTGGCGGAAGAGTCGTATTACACATTCACCAGGGTAGCACCCCAGAGAAAATCCTAATGACAGGCCTGTGCCTCCCATCCTGACTGCTGCACGATGAACGTCTTTGACGGAGGTGCAGGTGCGGCCCCAAATCTCAGGGGTCCTCCTGCTGGGGGCTGGGACCCTCGTCAGCTCAGCGCGGGGTCAGCGCTTCATCGCGGCAACATGAGAAAAACAAAAACCGGTGACTTACTGTTCTTGACTGTGCAGTTCAGCCCCTGCGGAAAAGAGAAGCAGGTAATCACAGACAAGAAAGAACTTGAATCCACAAGCCGGGCTCTGGCGTCCCCGGGCTCATTCTCAAGAATGAAACACAGGCACCCTCCCTCTCTCTTTGAGGGACACTCTCGGGGGGGGACCACACTTCTCTCCTGTCAACTGAGGAGACACAGGGTGAGAAGTGGGCATGGCACGTGGCAAATGGAACTGGCATTTTCTGAGTGCCTTTAGGAGCTGGGAGGCACCTTAGCCTCTTTCCCTGCCCTGATATCAGAATGCTGGCATGGGGACTTCCCTGGTGGTCCAGTGGTTAAGACTCCACACTCCCAATGCATGGGGGCCTGGGTTCGATCCCTGCTCGGGGAACTAAGATCCCACATACTGCAACTAAGCCCGCGTGCCGCTACTGAGCCCGAGTGCCGCAACTAGAGAACCCTGTGCACCGCAACTAGAGGTGCCACAACGAAGACCCAGTGCAGCCAAAAAAAAAAAGAATGCTGGCAGCCAGGCCCAGAGAAAAGACCTCTGGATTTCGACACCTGAGAGTCGCCCAACAGACAGGCCACGTTCACCACCAGCCTGACCCTTACAGTAAGTTCAGTGATCAAAATGCCCGTCTACACAGGGCATCCAGTCAGCCTTTAGGACCTCAGTCTTGAAATATTCTCAGACAGCCAAAGGGTACCAGATATCTGAGAAGGATTTCCTGTATGAAAAATATGTCAAAACCCCCCAAATTAAAAAAAAAAAAAGCTCTTGGAGGAAATAAGACAATGCTGGGAACAGGATAAAATTAAAACAAACAAAATGGAACAGTTTCACAGAAATAAGAGAGGACATTTCATCCACATGAGAAGGACAGGGTACTGTGGAAAAGTGAGCAAGCAGAGAATCAAAACAAATCTTGAAAATAAAAAATTCCACAGAAGGCCTGGGCTATAAAATTCAGGAAATTTCTCCAAAAGTAGAACAAATACAAACAGAAATAGGAGAAACAATATATGAGTATTTAGAGAATCAATTGAGGAATGATAAGACATGATTAACTAGATTTCCAGAAGAAGACTACACGGAAAATAGAGGGAAGAAATTAAAAAGAAAAGAAAAAGAAATTCTAGAACTGATTATTTCCAAATTAAAAAGGCCCACTGAATGGCCTTCACAGCAAATGAATAAAAGGCCTAGACCAAGGCCCATCATGAGACTTCCGGAATACCAGGAGTGAAGAGAAAATCATAATGTTTATAGAGAGAAAAAAATAGGCAATACACAGAGAGGAATCAGAGTGGCATTGGCTGCCTTAGCATCTGTGCTGTGGGCTGGAAGGCAGCAAAGCAGTGCCTTAAAAATCCTGAGGGAAAAGTATCTTTAACCTGCGATTTTTATACCCAGCCAAACTATCAAAAAAGTGTGAGGCGAGAATAAAGACATTTTCAGACACATAAAGACTTAAAAAAAAAATCGATTCATCTATCTATACTTCTCACACCCTCATACTTTTTCTTAGGAAACTGCGGGATATGCTTCAGCAAAATGAGGGAGTTAATCTCTGAGAAGGAAGATTGACCCACTGCCACAGGCTTGGGGAGTAATCGGTCCAGGCTGGGGTTGGAGAATACAGAATGAAACTGATGGAATATCTGCCATGTGACAAACACATATGACAAAATCTCATAGAAAAAAACCAACATTAGTTACACGGAAAATTACGGAAGTGAAGAATGAAAGGAATTATCATCTCCAGGAGGAAAGAGAAATTATACCAGAAAAGAAATAAAACCAAAGCACACATACTTGCCTCAGCAGTGAAGATTAGCATTTGCTATAGTATAAACACTGACCATTGGGACTTCCCTGGTGGCGCAGTGGTTAAGACTCCACGCTCCCAATGCAGGGGGCCCAGGTTCGATCCCTGGTCAGGGAACTAGATCCCACGTGCATGCCGCAACTAAGGAGCCCCCGTGCCACAACTAAGGAGCTGGTGAGTCACAACTAAGGAGCCTGCCTGCCGAAACTAAGACCCGTAAGACCCAGTGCAACCAAATAAAACAAACAAACAAACAAACAAACAAACACTGAGCACTGATAGAACCACAATGGGAAGACTGGGAGGGGAAGCAGTGGGAGGAGGTAATGTAAGAAATATAAATTTTCATCTATTGTAAATCAGTAGGTAATATCTAAAATCGACAAATGAAGAATAACAATATAAGTACATTTAGAAGTATGGAGGCAATTGCCAGAAGAAATAACCAGAAGTAGTATAAGTGATCCTCCTTGGGGAACTGTTTTAGGGATTGTGGGGGGGGCAGGGACCTGCTGGGTTTTGTTTTAAACATCTTTGTACCATTTTAAAAGGATCACCATATATCACCTTGATAAGAGTTAATTAAAAGGTAGAATTTCATCTATGACATTACTCCAAACAAAGAAAAGGATTAAAATGTGAGACAGACAAATGAAAACATGAATTTGTTTAGGGGAAGCCATAGCAGACTTTTTCTTCTTATAATCTAATTTCTATAAGGAATTTACATTAATGTAATGTTTTCAATCGTGTAAAAAAATGCATTCAGGAGCTCCTCTGGATACCACCAGGACAGACACTGCTTTATTCCCCTCCAACAAATCACCCCTCATTTCTTTGTTTCAAATGCCCATTTTAATTTTTTTTTTTTTTTTTTTTTTTTTTGCGGTACGCAGGCCTCTCACTGTTGTGGCCTCTCCCGCTGCGGAGCACAGGCTCCGGACGCGCAGGCTCAGCGGCCATGGCTCACGGGCCCAGCCGCTCCGCGGCATGTGGGATCTTCCCGGACCGGGGCACGAACCCGTGTCCCCTGCATCGGCAGGCGGACTCTCAACCACTGCGCCACCAGGGAAGCCCAAATGCCCATTTTAATTTAAAAAGCAGTAGGATCAGAACATTATTTGTGAGCTTGTGAACAGCACTATGTCAGGGCCTCCTGCAGAAGCCCAGGAGGGGATGCCCACGATGATGATGATGACTGTGGCCAGTGTGCACCGAGCTCTCCTCCTGTGCCAGGCATCACGCTAACACTTTGTACGCACGTGTCATTTAATCTTAACAACAGTCCTATGAGGTCGGTACCATCATCCCCTTTTTATTCATGAAAAAACTGAGGCACAGGCAGGTCAGCTAAGTGGCCCAAGGCCCCACAGAGCTGACACTCAAAGCCGCGCAGTTCTGCTCCAGAATCCCGCTCTTAACCGTGGCCGCGCGGCCTCTACGTAAAAAGGGGCGCTCGCGGCAGGTGGGCCCGCCCTCTCCATCCGCGGTGGTGAAGATTACAAGGAAGGACTCAGACAGTTCCACGGACACCGACGAGAGCCCGGTAGAGAGAAGTGGGCTGGGCGCTCACACACAGTTCTGCTTTGGTCCACCCTGGCCGGCCGCCCAGCGTCTCCGAGACAGGTGCATGGTGGCGGCCCGGCAGCCCACTGAGAGCTCTGAATGAAGGTGTGCCTGTCACCCCCGGCACAGAGGCGGCATGAAGCTGCAGGCCACTGTTCCTGCCCCAGCACAGCCAGCGCACAAGCCCCTGGTCCGCCCAGCGTGTTATGTGCCCTCCCCACAACCCCGTGAGGCAAGAGTCATCCCTGAATGGCCGGGAACACTGGGTCACGGCGGTGGAGGGACTGGCCGGGGCTGCAGGGCGGCTGAGAGACAAGCTCCACCCGAGGCCCAGGCCTGACTCAGCCGCGTCCCCTGCTGCTGATGCTATGTGCTATCTGTCACATCTCACACACAGGCTGGCAGCCAGTGGAGGAGCCCTGGACTCTGCGGTGATGCACTGACCGCAGCCCCGACTGCTCGGTGTCCACACGACACAGCTTGACACTCGGGGAGGGGCACGGTCGAAAGCTGTGGCGACCAGAAGATGGGGTTAAACCCACGGCCGTTCCACCCCCAGTCAGAGCTGCAAGTGCTTGGGAAAAGAAGAATTTGTAAGGAACACATATCCTGTCTAGAAACTTCTGCGTTAACACTGCCGCCGACCACCTCCAAGTTGCGGGCTTTCTTCTGGGCTGGCGGTCATGGTCATGGGAAGCTGAGAAGGCCCAGGTGGGAAGGGTCCCTCAGGGAAACACAGTTTCTCCAGTAAGGATCGGATGGGTGGGGGGGACTCAAGAGTCCCTTGGGTTTTGAGGCACTAAATCCAAGCAACCGGAACCAGCCTTGCTTGGTCTCCGCCTGTCACTGCTTCGCAGGCAGAGCTGGCTTCGTCGCTCAGCTGCTCACCCTCCCCTTCGTCCTTTCGGTCCACAACCATCTGTCAGCCCCCACGTCCCGCGCCTGCAGCACTGGGCTGTAGGTGGTGGAGTCGGGATGCAAAGCCAGGTCCTCCGGGGTCAAGTGCGGGCGTCCCCTGACACTACAGGGTGCTCTGTCCACGGAGGCACCAGCGGAGGGAGAGAAATCTGGAGGGCGTCGCTCCTCTCTTCCCAGGGCGCGGGCCGTGGGGGGCGTGTGTCTGTGGCCAGGTGTACGGCGGGGGCGGGAAGGCAGAGCCCGGGGGTGCAGACGAATCTGCCAGGGGATCCCGCTCTGCCACCCCACACCCCCATCAGGCCAAGCCCCCCTGCTCCCGCTGAGCAACTGAGGTCAGGCCGTTTCAGCTCAGGGGAGCCCCTCCCTCATGTCCCGATGCTTCTCTCACTTTCCTGCCACTCAGACCCCTCAGTCCTCAGCCTGCCCACCCACGGGCCTTGGCTCAGCGCTTTCCACCTCCTGGAACGCTCCAGACCTGTCCTGGAGGGCCGCCCGAGTGTCTTCTCTGCCGCAAAGAGCACCCTAGGCTGCAGGAGTTTCTCTCTTCCCTGGAATTCTGTACACTCACTGGTTGCACCGAGAGCACCGGCTCCAGGCCCCGGGGTGATTCGCCACCCCTCTGGTCATCATCAGGGAGAGTGGCTCTGTCGTTTCAGGACCTTGCATGTTGCAGGCGCCTGGCAAGTGGCCATTGAGAAATGAACCGAGTCCAAGGGAAGGACCTGCTGAGTGGGTCTCACGCTTTGCCCAGCAGTGGGAGTCACAAGGACGGTCCCCAAATCATTCACGTTAAAAGAACAGTTTCTGCTCAACAGTCGCTGACCCTCCTCCACCCTCTTGTGGTGAATCCTCGACAAAATTAGCTCAGGCGGAACGCCGCTCCGGTTGCTCCACACCCTCTGACAGATCCTGAGGGTTATTTCTTAGTGCCAGTGGTGGAGGGCAGCGGGCCGAGGAAAGCAAGGGGAGCGCGGGGGAGTCCCTTCCCGAAGCCGGGCCTCCACCCCAAGGCCACTACCCGGCGGTGGGTGTGTCGCTTCCTGTGGTCTCAGCGGCGCAGCTGCCCGGCGGATACAGACCAGCGGGACCCCAGACCCGGTCGGTGGCGGCCGCAGGGGCGGCGTCCTGAGGGTCCGCGCGGCCTCCAGGGCTCGCGCCGGAGGGGTCCCGCTCTGCCCTCACAACTCTCCCCGGAAGCTGCCCCCGCAGCCCCGGGGCCCGTGCGCCAGGCGCCGCGGCCGCGGGGTCCCCAAAGCGCGGGCTCCGGCGGAGGAGGGTTCCAGGACCCGGGCTGGAACCCGGCTCGCTCCCGCCTCGCCCTCCGTAGGCCTCTCCCCACCCTTTACTAACCAGCGCGCCCCGCCTCCGGCCGGCCGCGCCTCCTCCGAGGCCCTCCCCAAGTGTGGGACGCCGCTGGGACGCCGGCCCAGGTTGTGCAACCGGCGCTGCGCGATCTTTCCCAGCAAACTCCGTGTTTTCCCGGGTCCGCATAGCAACTCCCGCCGCTCCGGGAGTCCTCCCCACGGCGGCCCGCTCTGTGCCCGAGCCTCGGAACCCCCGAGACCCTGCTCGGACCTCCTGTCACTCGGCAGCCCCGCGCCCCCGGCCCCCGCCCCCCGGGATGCGCCGGGGTCTCACCTGCTGGGTGCACACGGGCGCCGGGTGGTCCAAGAGCCTCAGGGAGGCGCGACCCAGGCCCGGGCCGCACAGGAGCAGGAGGAGAAGCAGGAGCGACGGCCCCGGCGGGGGCCCCCGGCACGCGCGCGGCCGGCGGCGCGGAGCCCCCATGGCTCCGGCCTTCGCGGAGGGCTCGTGCCCGGGCTGGGGGCACAGCGAGGGCGCGCCCCTGGCTTCACCTCGGCTGAGTCCCGAGTTAGCTCCCACACGGCCGCTTCCGGCTTCCAGACCTGCCCCGGGCGGGAAGCGCAGAGAGGAGAGCTCGGGCCGGGATGGTCCTTCCGCGGGTCCCGCCCCGACGCGCGTCCCAGGTGCGCGCTCCTCCCCGCGCTCCTCCCCGCGCTCCTCCCCGCGCTCCTCCCCGCGCTCCTCCCCGCGCTCCTCCCCGCGCTCCTTCAGACCCGCCGGCGCCGCGAATCCCGGGCAAGCGTTTCCTGCGCTCCAGCTCAGCTCGCTGCCGTATTTCATCCCTGCTCTTACCGTCAGGCTGTAAAACTCTATTTTAACACCTTCCCCGAGCTCTCGACCCCGGCCTTACTCTCTTCTTTTTCTTCTCCTTTTTCTCAGTCCCTGTCTCTCTGTATCCTCACCCTCTTACCCAGATTTTGCTTTCTTGGCTTTCCGTCCTCCTTCTCGAGGTTGGGACAGCTCCGTGCTCCGACAACGCTGGCCCCCCGAGGAGGTGGGAGCACTGGTCCCCACGCACCTGCGCGGGCTCTGGGCCTCCCTTGCCCTCGGCCGTCTGTGCCCCCAGCGCTGAGCCTGCGCCCCACGTCTGCTGAGGGTCCGCCTGGCTGATCACCCCTTATTAGTCTCCGGTCCAGAGGAGCCTGCCTTTGGAGCCTGCGGACTAAGTCCCTCCTCCCCGGCCTTCCAAGACCCCCAGTCCCCTGGGCAGCCCCCTTCTTGGGTCCCCGTCAACCCCTGTCCCAGACCTTGCCCTCCCGTTTTATCCTACACGCTGCTGACGAGTGTGCCTCCCGGAAGTGCACTTTTCATTCTTTTCCTTCCTTCATCCTAAGCCCAGCGTCGTCTGCATTTCCTTCCCTGACAACTGACCGCCTCTTTTGGCCCCCGACACCCGCGGACCCAGATGCGCTCAGCCCTTGTAATGCAGACAGGCTTCCCAGGCCTGGGGAGGTGGACCTTCTCGCTGTCCAAAGGCCCTTTGCCCGCTGTTGGCAGACCCCTGGCGACCGTCTGACCCCCCTCTGCCCGACAGGACCCAGCTGCATTAGGCCTGGAGCTCTGCCATCTCCAAACACTTTTACCTGTTTATTGTAAAAGAATTTTGGAAAACTCTGCATCCTTCCATACATTTTTAAGATGACACCCGAAAATGTTCATCCTAAGTGTAAACAGATGTGGAGGCTGTAATTACTAAAATTCGACATTCGGAGTCGGCAGCTTCCGAGATGGCCCCCACCCCATCCCACCTCCCGGTATTGCTTTCTTCTGTATCTCCCTCCCTTGAATGTGCGCTGGGCCTTGTGACCTGTTTCCAGCAATAGCATATGAGTAGGATGAGACAAAAGACAATGGGATGTCACTGACAAGATTAGGCTACGAAACACCCGGACCTGGGGTTGCTCAACCCTTTCCCGGTTGCTGTGTGCTGCCCATGGGAAGGCCCAGGCGGCCAAGAGCTGAGAAAGTTCTGGTCAACAGCCAGGAAGAAGCCAAGCCCGTCATTTCACAATGACGATGATCAGGAGTCAGTGATCAAAATTACGCAGCTATGGGCTTCCCTGGTGGCACGGTGGTTGAGAGTCCTCCTGCCGATGCAGGGGACATGGGTTCATGCCCTGGTCCAGGAGGATCCCACATGCCGCGGAGCGGCTGAGCCCGTGAGCCATGGCTGCTGAGCCTGCGCGTCCGGAGCCTGTGCTCCGCAACGGGAGAGGCCACAGCAGTGAGAGGCCCGCATACCGCAAAAAAAAAAAAAAAAAAGCAACTATAACGCAAGTTTTGGCAAGTCCTCATTAAACATAATAACAAACTGTTATTTGAACTTCACTTTTTTTTTTAACAATTTGGGTTTTTTTTCACATTTATTTATTTATTTTTATTTATTTATTTATGGCTGCATTGCATCTTCACTGCTGCACGCGGGCTTTCTCTACCTGTATCAAGCGGGGGCTACTCTTGGTTGCGGTACACGGGCTTCTCATTGTGGTGGCTTCTCTTGTTGCGGAGCACGGGCTGTAGGTGTGCGGGCTTCAGTAGTTGTGGCACGTGGGCTTCAGTAGTTGTGGCTCGCAGGCTCTAGAGCACAGGCTCAGTAGTTGCGGTGCGTGGACTTAGTTGCTCCGTGGCATGTGGAATCTTCCTGGACCAGGGATCGAACCTGTGTCCCCTGCATTGGCAGGCGGATTCTTAACCACTGCGCCACCAGGGAAGCCCTTGAACTTCACTTCTTAATGAGATGCATGGCTTTTCCTCCAACTGAGTTCATATATCTGTGGACAAAAACTGCTTATTCACAGAATGGGACATTCAGCATTTTAACTATTTCAGCTGTAAAACTCAAAAAACCTTGTTTACATAATTATGTCACTAGCTCTGTCATAACCATGTTACTCAGTTCTTTGAACGCCTAGAATCACATGGCCATCTGTCACCAAATATTTTTAATGATTTGGCAGCTGGAAACTTGATGAAGTCATTTCCAGTTTTGGTAAAGCAATATTTGGAACCCTCCTGACTTGAAAATGTGTCATCGGAATCTTACTAGACTCGGATACTTGGAATTGTTCCTTTGCTTAGGAGGTTTTTATGCCCCGGGGCCGGGCCGGTGAGAGGCCTCCCTCTCTTTTGAAAGTGAGAGAAGGGCAGGTGGGAAGAAGAGGTGGGAAAGGAGGAGGATCTCCCCGCATCTGACCCTCGACCTCTGGCACCTTCCCAGATGGGTAAGTTCTTGGAAGACAACACAGGGGGGCTGGGCTCTGGAGACCCACTCCCTTCAAGCTGGGGTCAGCAAGCTCTTTCTGCAAAGGGTCGGAGAGTAGATGTTTCAGGCTTTGCAGCCATGTGTTTGACTCTGCCCTCCAGCCCCAAAGCCACCAGAGGCAGTAGGTAAATGCGGGATTGTGGCTATGTTCCAAGAAAATGTTACTTGTGGAGACCGATGTTTGAATTTCATGTACTTTTCATGTGTCCCAAGGTATTATTCCTCTTTTTTTTGATATTTTCCCCCAACCACTTAGAAGTGTAAAAACCATCTCAGCTCCTCTGGTGGCCAGATTTGGAACAAAGCCCTAGTTTGCGGCCCTGCTCCCAGGCTCCGAGGGGCCTATGCAGCTGCGCCCCTTGGAAAGGGGGCGTGCCTTTGAAACCCCCCGGGGACATGTTAGGCTCTCAGGGTGCTGCCCCACCCACTCCACACTGATTCACTTGGTCTGGGCGGGGTCTGCTCGTAAGGGCTTTTTTGCTTCCCAGGTGATTCTAAGGTGTAGCCTGTCCTCATTGCGGCAGAGACTCTACAGTTCTCAGGGTACGGTGCTGCTTTGTGCCACAGTTACTGTCTTTCAGCCGGTGGAAAGCATCACCAGTGTAAGCTAAAGTTGACTTTTTTAATTGAAATGTAGTTGATTTACAATATTGTATTAGTTTCAGGTGTACAACGTAGTGAGTCTCCATTTTTATACATTATGGTCACAACGGTAAGAGCAGTTACCGTCCATCACCGCAAAGTTGTTACGATATTGTCGACTACATTTCAATACAATTCATGTCAATAACATGATCATCCTGAATATATCCTACATAATCATCTGTTTCAGGACTTGAAGTTTCCTTCTAGTACCTTTGATGTTTCCCCTTCTGGAATACCATCACAGGCTCATGAGTTTTCTCAGATTTGTTCCAATGAAATATAATGATTATTTCCTCTTTAGTGTTCAAATTGTAACATCTCGGCCAGCTGACGATCCTTTGAGCTTGTTCTTGTGTTCTCAGTGCCACCAGGTGGTCTGAAAGCATCTTGCTTTCCAGGAATAAGGTATTTCAGGCAACAAGGTACGGAATTAGCTATTTTCACCAAGCTTTGGTTCTTTTAGTGGTGTATTAGAGACCCCATTCAGGGTCCTAGGGCTGCATATTGTGAAAATAAGGAAAGGGAAACCTCACTAAAATAGAGTTGGGAGGACAGAAGGGAGAGCTCTCACGCAGGTACCACTTGAGGTCAATTATGGGAAGAAATCATCAGTCACAGCCCCCAACAGGAAAAGACATGCATTGCACCCCCTATAAGAAATCACCCGGCAACTCAGCCAGTGAGCACCGATGCATCATCACCCTGGACTCTCACTTTTCTTCAAAAGGCTCTTGTTCAAAACAACCCCGTCCCAACTTCCTCCTTTTTCTTTATAAATGTTTCATTCCTCTCCTTCATTGGATTTGCCTACGGCTTTTGCTATAGCTTGCTTCTTCCAAATTACAATTCCTTTGCTATTCCTGAATAAACCCATTTTAGCAGGAAAAATAACAGTTTTATTTTTAAGGTCAGCATTACCAAATTGCTCCATGAGTCTGAATTGGTGATTTTCCTGTGGATCAGTTTCAGTGATAGAGCTAGAAAAAGTTATACTTTTGAAAGATTTTACAACGATGTTTTAATAGAATTCCTACTTTACTCAATTTAATTGTTGTTCTGATAGAAAAAGATTTCAAAATGATTTTATTTACAACGTGTCTATTTAAATTCAACACAACAGCCCCAACTAAATTGAGCAAAAGCTGAATTTCCCAATTGCTAAACATTTTATGGGACAGATTGAAAGATGGAGAGAGATCACCTGAGGGGAGAGGTCCGTCAGATTCTACAGGTGATTAGCTTTCACTTCCGGGAGGCAAATGAACAGCTATACGGGGCTTCTTGCCTAAATCGCTTATCTTCAGAGCACAGGGATTTTCCAGAATCCTGGCCATCAGAACATGTGGCGAGGGATGGCAGCACCGTTCTTGGGGGTATGTTTTAGCAAGAATGGAAATTGCTACTTTCCTGTTTCTATTTCTAAGAAGACTTAGAACCAGAGAGAGCCACTGGAAAAAAAAAAGGCATTTAGCCCCCAGGATCGTTAAACTGAAGCCCATGGATAGACTGTAGGAAGTTGGTAAACTCTTGGAAATGATTTGCCAAATGTTTATTGGTGAATGTGCTTTTCCCTGGGTAAAGAGTTCATAATCTTCATCAGATTCTTTTTTTTTTTTTTTTGCGGTACGCGGGCCTCTCACTGTTGTGGCCTCTCCCATTGCGGAGCACAGGCTCCGGACGCGCAGGCTCAGCGGCCACGGCTCACGGGCCCAGCTGCTCCGCGGCATGTGGGATCTTCCCGGACCGGGGCACAAACCCGTGTCCCCTGCATCAGCAGGCGGACTCTCAACCACTGTGCCACCAGGGAAGCCCTAATCCCTCCCTTTTGAGCTCACTCAGGAACCGTAAATTGCTTTTAACCCACCAGATGTCACGCCTAGGAGATAGAAGACTCCCCCTTACTGGCTTTGAAGGGAGGGACCTTGGGGGGAGGAGCACGGCAAGGAAGTGCAGGCGTCCTCTTCGAGGTGAGGGGGCCCCCAGCTGATGGCCAGCAGCAAAACGGGGACCTCAGTCCTGAAACCGAGAGAGGCCCTACGGTCCCCCATCTCTTGTAGGCAAGGTTCTAGCCTCCATGACCTTCCCCGGGTTCCAAAGGGCGGATTCGAATAGTTGCTCATCAAGGAAGGAGCAGCCTGAGGCGAGACTAACGGGACCAGAGCAGCTCGTCAGGATTAGAAGACCGACCGCCTGAGACCCTGCGCACCCCCTCATCTGCCAGCAGCTCAGCCGGGAACCACTGTTATAAAACCCCTCATCAAGTCCTCTGGGGCTGGGACACAGTTTTCGAGGCAGGAGCCCACCGTGTCCCCCTTTGCCCGGCAAAGCAATAACGCTGTTCTTTTCTGCTTCACCCAAAACTCTGTCTCTGAGATTCGATGTGGCACTCGCGCGGAGAAGCTGAGCTTTCGGCATTAGTCCTACAACCGCAAAGGAATCTAATTCTGCTCACGACTTAAATGAACTTGGAAGGGGCTTCTTCCCGTCAAGCCCCCAGATGGGAGCACAGCCCAGTGTGCCGTGGATGGCAGAGGACTCGGCCTGGGCTCCTGACCCACAGAAACTGTGGGATAATACAAGTGTGCTGTTGTAAGCTGTTAAGTTTGTGGAAATCTGTTGCCCAGCACAGAAAACGAGCACACTGACAGCAGGGCCCCCCCGGTACAGGAGCCAGCGGAAGCCGGGTGGTCTCAGCTTCAGTGCGTCTGTGCAGGCGTGCTTCTCTTCCGTCCCAGGAGGCAATTCTCCTTTGCTCTCTCCAGCAGCTGGCCCAGCCCCAGGCTAAGCGGCTTGTGGCAGGGACCGAGGCCACTGCTGCTTCTGCCCCTTCTCCCTGGATAAGGAGCCCCTGCAGAGGCCAGCTCAGCGTCCTGAATGACCCACTGGCTCTGCGCTGGGCCCAGCACCTTCCGTCGCACATACCCTCGCAGATACATGACCTTGCTGGGCTCACACCCCACCCCACCCCCGCCCCCAGGCACAAAGCCTCCAGATGCACCTTGACTCCCACCCCAGGCGGGCGTCTCTGTGCAGACTGTGTGCAGGGCCTGTGCAGCCCCCCTTAGAACCTCAGTGGGCCGTGGGGAGACGCTAGCCTGTGGGTGAGGCCTCACCCAGTGCATTCTCGGTGTTGTTAGAAGAAGGGTTACTCCTGGGGCGGGTGGGGTAGGGCAGAACCAGAGCCAAGCATTGCTCTCTGCCCAGCGCCCAGAACAGTGTCAGGTACATACTAGGGACTCAAGAAGTACGTTTTTGGACCATGGGGGTATAAGCACGTGGTCTCAGAGAATCTGGGCCTGTTTCTGGGCCTTGTAGGCAGTGGTGACACGGCTCTCAGTCAGGTTCCCAGAATTGGAGTCAAGGTCTGGCGTGTATCACAAGCAGGCCCCTCACCCCCACTGTCCTGGGCTCGTCTGGTTGCAGGCGATGGTGCCCAGCGGTCAGATCTGTGCCTCTTGTTTCAGAGAAAAGATGGAGGCTGCTCAGGGCGTCAGCGTAACCACAGGAAGGACCGGATGCCGAGTGGTCAGTGCATAACCGCGTCTGAGTACTTACTCATCCAGGTGACGACTACTCCAGGCAGAGGGACGCGCAAGGGCCCCGCGGGTGTTACTGGTATGTTCAGTCAGGGGCAGAACTCGCTCCAGTCATTTGAACAGGGAGAGGCTAACACAAAGACTGGTTAATGAGTCAGAGGTGGTTAACTACCTACAGGGGTGGAGAGAGGACTCTAGGTTTATGGAAGTACCGGAGGGCAGCTTCTGCCGCGAGGGCCGAGGGAGCCTGGACGTGGAGGACGGGTCGGCTGCACAAGGGCGAGCCATCTGCGGGGGACGGAGAGGCCGGCCAGAGCGGGCAGGGAGCCGGCTCACGGGGCCCCCAAGGTGGCCGCCGCTGGCCCCATACCCCCAGCACTGGCTGCTGCACTAAGAAGCAGCCCATTGGGAGGAATTCCTGTCTTTCCCCATGGCCTCCTGGGCCCTTCCAGGACATCTGTCCTGTCTCCTGACAAACCCAACCTCAAGGCATCCAGCAAAGGAGAAATGCCACAGGGTCCAGCCCAGGGTCATAAAGCAGGGGGAGAAGTGTGGCCCTGGGGCTGACAGCTGGCTCGGTCCGCCCCGGGCCACTCAGCATCTGTGTGAGCTCCTAGCCCATGGGACTTCCAAAGGACAGTGGGCACCTCTGCTCAGGGAAGGGGCCTGCACACCATCCCAGAAGTGGGGACCGTCCCAGCAGCACCCTGGCCGGCGCTGGCTGCGTTCAGTGCTTCCAAACAGAGCCGCGGCTCCAAGGGAATTTTTTCACCTGATGACTGCGTTAGAAAGGAACTTATGTACAAGGAGCTGCAGCCCATGAAAAGCGTAGGTGCCTTTTGTTATTAGCTGGAAAGGTGTCGATGATGTTCACGGTAGGGCTCCGTCAAGGCTGGGCTGAGCCCCTCACTCGGCTCACGGGCAGCCGAGGGTCTTCCAGACCCATTTCCTGCGGCCTGACCGTTGGGCCGATGGGTCCAGATGGGCCTCTGAGAGCAGGGCCTTGAGAGCCTGCTGAGCCCACCTACCTGGCAAACCGCCTGCAGACAGGGAGCAAGACGGGGATACACAGAAAGAAGGCGGGAAAAAGCAGGCGCAGGAGAGAGTGTCAGGTGTGTCCACTGACTTTCCACCACGCAGCCATCCTGCCCCCTTGTAATGGGCCCAATGCATATCGACTTCTCTGGGCAGTCAGACCAACAATCACACCCCCTTGTGGGGAGAAAGGAGGAAGCGGGCAGAAGCAGACCTGAGGATGGGGAGGGGTTGGCTGGGCCTACACGCTGACCCAGAGAGCAGAGTAGCAGGGAGGCCGCCCATGCGTGAGGGCTGCTCGCGTGGTGACCACTCCCAGGGCGAAGCCTGGCTCCTTCCGTCCCACTTGAGGAAGCATTCAAAATGCAAGCAGAGCAGGTTCATCACAGGGCAAGTCTCCAGTCTGTTCCGGATGATTGAAAGCATCATTCTCAAACTTTGGCACTGCAGTCATTGCTGCTACCTAGTGATACCTCACAGCTGAGTGTGACCCGAGGTCCCAGCTCCTGCTCTGGAAGCTGGACAAGTCGCCTCCACGCATGTTCCTCTCCTTTGAGCCTGGACTCCAGAGCCCAGGGTCCAGGTTGGGGGGCAGGGCTGGGGCCGAGGGCGCTCCAGCAGAGGAGGAGGAAGGGCGGCAATGACTCGTAATTGCCGGAATGGACTCGATCGTCCACGGGGACGATCTCGTAACTGTATCCAACTAAGACGTTGTTTCTGGGACAAGTTATTTTTACCCAGGGAATTATTCTGAAAGGTTGTCTGAGTCTGTTTAATAATCAAAAAAAAAAAAAAAAAAAAAAGAAAACAACTTGCCTATCTATAGCCTTCAAAGTATTATTATTATTATTATTTTAATATTTTGGCCATGCCATGAGGCTTGCGGGGTCTTAGTTCCCTGACCTCGGACTGAACCTGTGCCTCGGCAGTGAAAGCGCGGGGTTCTAACCACTGGGCCGCCAGGAAAGTCCCCAAAGTACTTTCACACACATGCTCTCATCCCCCGACCTCTCTCCCCTTCCTTCCCCCCTCCCTCTCCTTCATTCAAAACCAATTTTGTGCCTTTCCCGATTGTGGGGTGGGGGCAGCTCTTGTCTTCTGCGGGTCAACCGTTTAATTTCTCCTATTGTCCCTTGTCAACCTCTGACCATTTTTCTGTTAACCTTTTCACTGGAAGGAAGACCTGGGTGATGAGACGAGTTGCTGAAATGAGGTCAGAGACCATCCCCGGGGTCTGATGCCCCGGGGTCAGGTTCCCCGCCTTCCCCCGGCCGTCCTCCCCTTTGGAGGATGAGAGCGTCGTCTGAGAGTTAAAGGCGTTTCTGTGAGTCTAGGAAACGGGACGAGAAGGCGAGAGGGGTGACCCGACCGAACCAACGTAGACATTGTTAAGAAATTTATTTGCAATTCTTGTTTTTTGTTTTTTTTTGGTTTGTTTTTTAAATAACATCATTCCTTAGATAAAAATGCAATCTTACAGGAATATACATAGCGTCTCACACAGAGATGGCCCTGAAGCTCTTCTCGATTCCCTGGTCTTTCTCAAGGTGAGAAGGGACCCAGGCGAGGCCGCTGACTTGGGGTGATTTGATGATTACAAACTGTACAACAGTATTTACAACATGAGGCTGTGAAGCCGCAGGGCCCGGAGGGAAGTGTACGGGACGCAGGGGGTGGGGAAGGGATGGGTGCAGGGGCGATGGCGGTGGGGGCCCCGACCTCTGAGAACGAGCATGGTTCGGTGGGTTGGAGGATGAAGGGGGTCCGAGCCGGGACGAGAGGCGAGGCGGGTGGAGGGGCTGCGTCCGTACCTCCCGCACGGAGGACCTTGTCTTGGTAGCTCAGGGGCGTCAAAATAAAACAGGGAAATTGTGACAGCGATAGACACTCTGGAGCTTCACCAACCAGTGGGGGGCCCGTCACCCTGATTCTTAGTGGATGTGTGTTTTCCACGGTGGTTCTTGCTGCTACATCACAGACTAGTCCAGACCTGCTTGTGCCTTGGACATCCCAGCCTCCAAAGCCAGACCTTATTCCCTCAAGGCTCTGGGAGAACAGTGGAGGGGGGCAGGCAGTGAGGTCGAGGCCCGACTCTGAGGGTGGGTGGGATGCCCTTGACGTGCAGGCAGCACGGGGCCTCGGCGTCGGGGTCCCCAGGGCCGCCTTCTGAAGGAGACCTTGGTGCTGGGTTGTTTCTTTAAAAACCGTCTACTCTTGAGTCCCAAGTTCTGTTTTTCCCTTTCAAGCCTCAGCGTGGTGTCTCCACGGTGGGACATCCTGGGGGAGGGGGGCTTGGAACCCAGTGACCCGTCTAGGGACAGGGCCTCCCCTGCCCCCCGCTCTGGGCTTTGGGGCCCCGCAGGCCACGCCCTCAGGAGCCAGGGCAGCGGGTGGCGACCGAGGCCGGGCCCCCTTCTCCCTTGCGCCGGCCCACAAACCCAGGGGCACCAAGGGTGGCGGAGCGGGAGCCTCCGGGCCGCACCGTGACTAGGAAGCACGGTGCCCCCCTCCGTGTCTCCTACAGACATGGCCCTCCCCTGAAACAGGCAGCCTCTGACCCCAGAGCGGCTCAGATGTGAGCTCGGTGAAACGTTTTCTCACACACGAGTCCTCCCAGGTGGTGAATTGTTGTAAATGTCTGATTCACGTGGACTGAGTGTCACACTACCTTTCCAGGAGCCGCATCCAAGTCACACTACTTATTCTGAAACCTGGTGCCTGGAGGCCCCACAAAAGGGGAGGCACCTGCAGCACGGCAGCCCCAACCCGCAGGAGGCTGTGGGCTCGGCTGACGTGACAGCCAAACCCTTGTTCCGCCCTCTAGTCCTCATCTGGGCGTCCCTGATCTAGGGGAGAGAGGGGATGTCCACGGAGGGTCCCACCTCCGACTGCTCTCAGGGCTCAGCGATTTGCCCAACTCAGCCTAACGGTACATTCCACATATTCCACTGCATCGCCAGTTCCCCTTCAGAGAGCCCACAGGGAGGCTGTTCTAAGACCCCAGGGAGCCTCAGGGCCTTCGCCACCCGCCTGCTGTGGACCAAGCCTCCTAAAATCATGGCAAGAAAAAACTTGACTTTAAGAGTGGTGGTATTTTCTCCATGAAGAGAAATGATATTTAGTTCATAGAATTCAGTCCGGACGGCACATTTCCCCCCCGGGGGAGCACCGCTGCTTCTCTCTCCAGTCAGCACGCAGCCTTCTGAGAGGAGGACAGAGCCAGGCGCCTTGGTCCCAGCCCGGGGGCCAGCGCCTGCCCCGTCAGGGCGCGTGCGCGTGCGCGTGTGCAAGAGTATGTGTCGGCGTGCGCGCGTGTGGGTCTCTCCCCAGCGATGCGGAACCCTGGCAGAAACGCATTTACCCGATGGTTTGCTGCCTGGCCTCACAAAGCAGGGTCTCGTTGGAAACAAAAATAAATAAATAAATAAAGTTAAGACCAGAAATGGCTTCACAAAGAAACTATGTTAGAGTCTGCTCACAGGCCCGCTCTCACTGAACCGGGGGAAGAGGGAAAACGGGGGGCTGGGGAAAGGGAGGGAGGCCCACCCCGATGCGGGCGCAGCTGCCAGGAGAGCTGGGCGCTGGCTTCCCGTGGTGACCTCGGGGTATCCCCCCAGCCCGCCTGTCGTCCCACTGGAGCCCGTGGCCCACACGCGGGAGGAGTGTCCGCAGAGAGGGGGACAGGGTGGCAGACACCCCTACCGGCCAGAGACAACGGCTTGGCTGGGAAAACAGCACCAGAGCACTTTTATTTTTCTCTTCTTCTACGGTCGATCTTGAGGCCTCTGCCTCTCCGCTGTCCCGGCCACGGCGGGCAGTCACACCGGACACTTCCTTCCACAAAACGGGAGCAGACACAGGGGGTCAAAACGTGCCCCTTTGCCCCAGTTTCCCTTCGGTTCAGTGCTGGCATTTTCCACAGACCAGAGCCTGGTCTTGAAGAAAACAGACCTGGCCTGGGCTCTGGTTCGACTGACCAGCGGCTTAGAGGGTCGACACCAGGTCGCCTGGCCCTTGGCCTCTTGGACAGCGACACGCCCGTCCTTCCAGGTCTCGCTGGGGGCGGAGCTGCCACCCCCGTGCCTAGCAATGCCTGTGACGACGGTCTGACGAGGCTGCAGGCCTCAACCACGCGGCCTCCTCCCTGTGCTGGTCTAAGTTCCGCTCTGTTGCTTGGCCTATGGGGTGGGGGACACATACTCTCAGCTGGCCCCTGGAAAGCAGCCCTCACCCCCTCGATGACCTCCAAGCTCCTCCCTTTCAGGGGCTCTTCTTCCTCAGAAAGACATTACATTGGCCTTGGGTGCCTCAGCTAACTGACGGGGAGACGGTGTGGCGGGAGGACGGCCGGCAGGAAGTGACAGGCAGCTCGGGACGAGGCCCCGCAGCTCGGAAGCCGCGGCGTGGAGGAGGATAAAGACGGGTAAGGCAGAGCCTTGGGTCCCAGTCAGACTGAGAAGATGAGGGAAGAGACTGGACGAAGAGCTTCTGAAGCAAAGCAGAGAAAAATTCACGGATCGAGCCAAAATCTGGGGGAAATGTCTGCATCTTAGCCCAAGACCCAATAGAACCTTCTAGGAGGGGGGTGGAAAGGAAACAGCTGGGGATCAAGTCAAGCACGTGAGTAACTGTAAGATTAAGAGGAAACAAGAGGCTGGCCCCTCAGGGGACAAACACAGACCAGCTCCACCAAACCCTGAGCCTAAACTCCTCAAGTCCTTCAGGTCCTTGGCCATCATGGCTTTTCTCCTGCCGCTCAAGGGCTTCAGAAGACACAACAGCTCTGCTTTCCAGGGTCGTGGGAAGATTCTGTTCTGGGTGCAGAGGCGGAGACCACGCCACAGATGAGGCTTGGGAGGATGGGTGCCGCGTGTCCGTCCCACCCTCGCTGGTCCTGGGCTCTGGCCCGGGAAGACCCCCCGCCCCTGCATGGGTCTTCCCGACAGAGACAGAGCTGACGGCAAAGGAGAAGCACGCCTGCGGTGCGCGCAGTGATGGGGGGGATGTGCTTGGTGGAGCCCTGGGAGTAGCTGTCGTAAGCCCAGTACAAGCTGGTCGCTGAGATTCGGTGACACAGACGAAAAGCCCAGAAGGAAAACAGAAGACAGCACAAGAAGGCCGAGTGTGTGCCGGCGTGTGTGAGGTCAGCTAAGAGTCCACGGCTCTATCCAGGGGCCAAACGCACAGCAAGAGCTGGGGATCAACCCCAAAGGGCTCCGCTCTCCAACTAGGACCCTAGCAGCCGCGGCAGACATTCAGGGAAACGGGACAAGGGACCTGAATGTAACTCCTACAAGACCTCAATGGCACCGAGAAGGAGCCCAGAGACTGGAAGGGCTGGGCTTGGAGGAATAGGGAGCAGCCCTTGTATGTGTTCACCTGGGGGCGTGCGCATCCGTCCACCACAGGAAAGCTCATCTTCACGGAGCAGCGGGCGCTGCCCGGCTTTGACTTCTAAGTTGCTCATGTAAGTCAGCGCCAAGAAGGGCTGAGCGAGCCCGGGGCTGGAAGAGACTCAACGGGGAAGGTCTGGATGGACAGCTGGGTCCTGCTTCCCCCAAATCAGTCACTGTTGGAACCTGTTTGAAGGATGTAGCACCCGGGTGATGTCCAGGTGGGTGCAGGGGCAGAGAGACGCCCCCACAATGCCTCTGGCCCTGCCCTCACCACGAGTTCCCCACGCACCGCCCGCCCCCGGTCCTTGTCCCTCTGTGGCTGCCGTACTGCGAGGGGTGGGCTGGAGGACATCCTGTTCCAGAATGAGTGAAAGATGGAGAAGCGAGCAGGACGGACTTGGCTTTGGACGGACGAGATGCACCTGCTGCCTGGCCCCTGCTGTCAGCTGAAGACCCCCTCCCCTCCCCCCTCCCGGTCAGTGGGCACTTCCCTAAGGAACGCTCGTGCCGGGGGGGGGGTGGTGAAGGGTAAGGTCAGCCACCTTTCCCAGGGGGGACCCGGTGACGAAAGAGGCGGCTTAGGGTGCCTCGCGGCCCCTCACAGTGCAGGGCTCTCCCCGGAGAAATTCCAACTCTGAAAACCAGGGCAGAGCAGACAGAGGGACGCGGGAAAAAGACGGGTCCTGATCTCTCAAAGCAAGACACAGATGCACCTATTACCCCGTCTGGGGAAAACTGAGGGAAATGGAAGAGAACACAAGATATGCAAAACAGTGATGCCCAAGCTTGCATCGGGACCCACACGGGTAGTGCCGGCACTTGTCACACAAATGACAAGAAAAGCTGTCCCCCTTTTCCCCAGCCACACGTAGAAAAGCACTTAAGAGCTCAAAGGTGAAGCTTGTCACACGCCAAATACAAAATGATTTACTTACATGCAGCAAATATACAAGAAGTGAATCCAAAAACAAACTTAATTCATTATATTCGCCTGGCACAACTGCAATTCAGTTTTAAAAAAATATTTGTAAAATACTGAGACTGACCTGAATTCAAGTATAACGGTCTCTTCAGCAGAAACACCCTCAATGCAGTGAAACGTTCGACGGAACAAATCGAAGCAAAACGCCTTCTGAGTTTCCCCCTTAAATTTCTGTGCGGTTTTTCAAACACGGTTTTAATGCCAACACAACTCACAACTGTGTTTTTAAAATGAATATTATTGCATTGTTTTTGCATATCTTGTGGGACAGAAAATGCAGTTACTGATTCCCGTTTCAGAAGCAGAGACAGTGGTTTGCTTTTGCTTTCAGACGGCCCCAGATTTACAGCTCCCCACCCTTACGCCCCAAGGGGGACTGCGGGCGGCCCGGCGGCCCGGCGCGGCGTGGCTGCACTCCGCCCGCGCCCGCACACACACCCCACCGTACACACGGCACACACACTCGCAGAGACCCGTGCTGCTTCCTCTCTCGGGCACGTGCTACTACACACATCTGTGCAAGACCCTACCAAGTGCATTGCTGATCACCTTTAAGTTATGAAACCAAACCGAAGAAATCTTGTCACTACCTAAGGAAATGATAACGAACTATCGGGCGTACACCACGGCCGGTAAAACTCTCCCACGGCGGCTCTGTTGAGTCCTCCGTAGAAAAGGAAACCACGACCGTTAAATAATACAACAAAACTGAACCCGATTTACATTTGCAAAAGTGAAAACGGTAAGGTGGGTGGCTGCAAAACTTAGTAAACACTCTTCTCCCTCCCTCCCCCTGGGAAAACAAAAGTATAAAAAAACAAAACCCCCCAAATGAAAACTGCAACATGCTGTGAAGAAAAATGTCAGATCCCCAAACAAAAGAGCGCTGGACAGACGCTCAGCACCACCGGTCCTGTCCCGGCGGGCGTGCGCGCTCCCCCGGCGCCGACGGTGCGGCGTGGCTGTGACCGTGGCCGGGTGGGAAGGGGGTCCAGACGCGGGTGGCGCAGGGGGCGTGGCCAGCCTGGAGCTGCAGCGCCCTCCCCTCCCCAGGGCCTGGCCGGGGCCTCCTTCCTGCCGTGAAGGCACAGGGCCCTGGCTCTATGGGGACAGTGAGGCGCGTACAGAATATGTGCAAACGAGTTCTTGACAAGCAGAGTTGAAAGACACCCGTTTGGCGTAGGGTCCTTTGGGTGAGGGCTGAGGGAGCCGAGGCGGCCGCGGGGGGTGGGGGGCCCTCCCTGGTGCCCGCGCCCTCCCCCCACCGCTCCCCGCCGGACACGGACCGCGGACCGCGGCTGCTTCTCTCCTGGCCGCCGACTCGGTCTTGTCCCTACGAAATGAATGAAGACGCTGTTCCGGTTAACTCCAGGTCACGAGAACAGTGAGGCACTTCTGAAACGGACCCATTAGGAACATGGAGACAAATAAAAACCCGGCATCTCCGGCCCGGCTGCTACAGGCTGCTGGCGAAGGCCCTGCTGTCCCGGGGCTCCTCTCCGCCCTGGCGGGGCTCGGGGCTGGGCGCCCAGGCCGCGTCCTCCGCGCCCCCCTCTCGGTCTGGCCCCGGGTCCCTGCAGTGTGCACACGGGAGCAGGGTACCGTTGGGGCTCTGCCGGGCGCCCCCGCTGAGGATGTTGTCGGCCGCGCTCTCCATCTCCTCGATGGTCATGTCGCAGGCGTCGGCCAGCTCCTGGGTGGTGGCCTTGAGGAACCTGGGATCCTGAGCAAACTGCCCCAGTCCTTCTGAGATCAAGACCTGGGGGAGAGGGGGCCGGGACGGCGTTACTCCTGAGCCCGGCTCTTCCCTTCGGGGCCGGCGCAGGGGCTTCCGACTGGTCACTTCGGGAGGAGAGTGTGTGTACACGCGTGCGTGTACTCGTGTGTGTGCGCATCATGTGAGTACACGTGTGTGTGCTTGCGCACCGGGCAGGAGTGGGACGGAGCACCCCTGCGGGCATTAGGGGCGTGCGGGCCAGAGGAGAGACGGCGGGGCAGGGGCACTGTCCTCAAACCCAGGCAACCTGGGCGCACGGAGGCCACAGGGGCCCTGGTCCTTCCCTCCCACCCACCCGGCGCCCCAGGACGCCCACGTGACTCCTTCCAGGAGTCTTCACTCTCCTCTGGTGACACTTGGCCCAGTGCCACTGGCTGCGTTTCTGGGGGTGAGGATCCCAGGGACGATGCGTGTGTGTGTGTGTGTGTGCGCACGCGTGTATGTGCAGGACACACCCAGCCCCTGCCCGCTCTGTCCCGAAGCGTCTGCCCCCTTCCTGGAGGCCTCGGGGAGCAGCAGGTGAGCCTGGAATACACCCCAGCCCCCGCCCGCGGCTCCCACCCCACGTGCCCTCACAGCCCCCCGCATGGCTCCCCTGCTCCCCGGCCAGTGTGACCTCCCTTCCTCGGCCGGGCTGGGTGCTCACGTGGACTTGAGACCTGACTGAGGGTCTTTCTGGCCAGGACACTTGACACCCCACAGGGCCCCTCCATTCTGCCCGTGGGGCCCCTGCCCGGCCCGCGTAGCTCAGCCTACTCACCGCCTCCACCAGGCTGCTGGCGCTGCCGTGGAAGGGCCGGCCCTGGGGCCCTGCCGGGCTGGGCACAGTGAGGGACACGGGCCGGGCCCTCCGGATGCCGCCGCTGGCCCCGCAGGGCGTGGGCTCCCCGGCCCAGGGGCCGCAGTGGACGGATGGGAAGCTGCTGGTGAGCTTGTCGCTGGACTCGGCCCCCTCCAGCTGCAGGGTGGGCACAGGCCGCAGGGGCCAGGCCGGGCCAGGCGTGGCAGGGGGCGTTGCATGCGGCGGGGGGAGGGCGCCAGGGGGATGGCTTCTCTGCAGGAGGGGGCTCAGGCCCGCCACCGCCAGCGCCTGTGGACATGACACGAGAGTGCGGGTCAGGGGGCCTCAGCCGTGTCCCACTGCCCGATGCTCGCACCCTCTCGGTCAGGCACCCGGACCTGGAGCCGGTCTCAACCGCCCTAAATAGACTCTGTGACCGTCAGTCTGCAGGGACCTTTCTCCTCTAAGCTCAGAAAGCCACGGGCCAGTGGGATCCAGGTCACCTGCTCTCTAGCCCTGGCCCCGTCCCCCGTGAGCCACGGATCCTCTTCACCTGCTCTGACGTGACGGGTCCGAGGAAGCAACACTGCCCGGTGGGGAGGCTCAGCCCGAGGGGCAGAGGGGGGGGACGTGGCCGCAAGGGTCAGAGGGCAGCTCAGAAGCATAGGGGGAGGCTGTAAATCGAGGGAGGTTTTCCTTCCAGCATGATAAGCAGAGACGGGTGAAATCAGCTTCTAGAAATCCCTCAGAGAAGCACACGCGGTGTCCCCCAGGCTGCTGGCCTCCCTGCCCACTGCTCTCTAGGGCCCCCAGTCTGGGGTCCCGGGTCCCTGGGCAACTGAGGGAAGCGTAAGGCTCTGCTCGACGTTCCAGAAAGCCCTGTGGAGACCACGCGTATGCGTGCGCTGGCATACAGGCCGAGCAAAATCGTGCACTTCCTTGAGCAGAAATACCATCGCCCTGGCAGAGCCATGCTGGCTGCCTTAGGCCGACTGTAAGCTGTGATTGGCACTGAATGCCTCTGGGGATAAAAAAGTCATTTAAAGCAGAGGCCCGTGGTAAGGGAGTGTGTAATCACAGAGGGAAGAAGGTGGGAGAATCTAGTTCAGCCCCCAATTGTTTAGCTGTTGGAAATCTCCATCAGTTCTAGGGTCCTAAGAGCAGCTTGGTGCTGGGGACTTGGATCTCGCCATCTTTTGGCATCACCCAGGCCAAGAGCCGGTTCAACTGCTCAATCTGCCCGGACCCGCCTTCCTGACATCATCCCTGTCCCTGACCACCTGCTGGAACACTCTCTGGTCATCTCCATATTCCAGTGGGTGGATTTTTGTGTAGCTAAATGTCCAGGTGTCTTATGGCTCCAGGTGTGACCGCACCTGCCTGTCGTGTAGCCATGTCTGGGGAGGGAACATCTGGCCACTGGGAGGAGAATGCTCAGGCCGACCCGGAGCAACTGGTCCTTCCAGCCTCCAGAGGGGCTCCTGCTGTCCAGGAGGACCTCCCGGGTCTCCCGCCCGGGAGAGCACAGTCCTCGTGTGGGAAGAGCCCCCTCCCCGGGGGCTGTTAGGGCCAGGGGTGGGGACACAGCCGTGGTCTGGACAGGAAGGCTGATGGGCGTCTGGGGGGTTTGGTGCACGACCATCACGGGGCTGTCTAGCCTGCTAGGTGGTGGCCTGTGGCCTGTCCCAAAGTGGGGGCTACCTGATGGTGAACGAGATGCAGAGGCAGAACTGTCTTCTGAGAGATGTCTCCCCCTGGATTCTTCTGTCGCTTCAGACACTCAAGGTGGAAGGAGGCCCTTCGACCTGTGGAGCAAGTGATGGGTCAGCACAGAAGATGACACGGGGGACTTCCCTGGTGGCGCAGTGGATAAGACTCTGTGGTCCCAATACAAGGGGCCCGGGTTCGATCCCTGGTCAGGGAACTAGATCCCACATGCATGCCACAACTAAGGAGCCTGCATGCTGCAATTAAGGAGCCGGTGAGCCACAATTAAGACCCGGCACAACCAAATAAATAAATATTAAAAAAAAAAAAAAAAGAGAGAGAGAAGAAGATGACACGGCCCCGACGGCTCACACCAAGGGAGGGGCAAGGATGCCCCCTCCCCCCGCCCTGGGCCCCTCACTGAGGTGCTGCATTAGCACACGTCCAGCCCGGGTCCAGCCCAACCGTGGGCCACTTGAGCCCCACGAGATGATGTTCCTCAGTCACCCCTGTGTGCCTGGCCACCGTCACGGGGGGGGCACCGTCAGAGAGAGGGTCTGAGGTTACCTAGGGAGGCAGAGCGCAGGAAGCCCCTCTTCGGAGAGAGATGGATGTCTCTCCTGTCCTCCTCGGGGGGCGGCAGCTGCCGATTCTCATCGTCCTGGTAGGAGAGCCTGGAGCAGAGGACACTGGGCACTGTCACCTCCGGGCAGCCTGCTTTTTCCCTAGTGAGGGGACCCCCACTCTGTGCTCTCTAAAGGCTGCGCTCTCTGCTGTCACAGACGTTCCCGCGGCTCCCTCCGCCTGTGCCCCGTGTGTCCTCCTGCCCTTGTGATTCGAGGCAGGGGGACCACCGCTGCTGAGAAAGCTGGAAGCAAATTCTGGGCCTGCAGCTCCTCTCTGCAATGCGTGCTCACAGGCGGATGCTGTCTACCACGGCCACTCCCAGCGCGAGACCACGCTTGTGCCCCTCACTCTCCGGGCCTGCCCACCCTTGGTCAGCAAGAGCGCGAATGTGCGGTCATCGGTGAGGGGCAGCTGCGGGCCCTTGGGGGTGTCCAGTGAGTCAACAGCTCCTGGGCCTTCTAACGGGCACTCAGTGAGAAACGGCTCCTCCTGGCCCAGGGCACACGACAGACGTGCCCAAGGGCCGGACTCGGGTCCATGATTACCTTCCCTGAATCCGCTG